>NC_041744.1:43526554-43899951 GCF_004115215.2 Ornithorhynchus anatinus | reverse complement strand
AACAGGAGACAATGCTTGTATTTTTCTAGAAAATACAATGCTCATTTCCTGATCTTTCTCTGATGTGGAATGTACAATTCTGCCTTCTCATTCAGATTTTTACTGTCCTTGGATTTCTCTTTCATCTTTTTTGAAACAGTCACCAGTCTGTTCCCCCCAGTCTCTTCACCCACTTAAAGACTCAATCTGAGTTATTTTTCACAAAAGTGATGCACTTTCCCTCTTTGGTTCCCCCAAAATTCTTAAGCACTTCCAATGCAACAGCCCATATTATTCAGAAGCACAAAGCGATCATCGATTGGAAAAGTTAACACAACCAAGAAATCTGGAAGAAGATTCTAGTCCAAACCTTCACTCTTGTTGGTGTTTTGTCTTTCCTGCTGATGAGGAGAGGTACATTTCACCTCCACATAGGTCAACTCCTCTTTGTTCCTACCTAAAGAGAAAGGTGCACAGAAGAGGATTTTATGATACACAGCATTTTGGTGTTGATGGTAAGAAGATGGGTAGGACGCAGAAGCCCTTAGTTGACAAATGATCTCTGAAGTCTCTCCCGTAATCCTCCATCGGTGTGTCCAAGCCCTCATACTGGAACCAAAGGAGATGAATCAGGCTTGGAGTTTAAATTCTTATAGATCACTGGGATTTAGCCCTTTCCAAATGGAAAAAGGATAGAGGGGGGAAGAATTTCAGCTTTGATTTTTAAATTATGGCTTTTCCTGTTTGTCTTCCCCTCTAGATTAAAGTTCCATGTGAACAGTGAGCATCTTCCATTCATTCTTTTTTGTAAGTTCTCAAATCCATGCACAGCCCTATGTACAAAGAATGTACTCAAGAAGCATTCATAATTAATAAATGTCTGAAGAATAACTAGTCATGTTTACATTTGAGGGTTATATGTGAGACTGTAATCTCATTTGGAATAGAGAGTTCCTTGATTGGAGTCCTGGGTAACCATTAGCTAATATGATGATTAATTTCAGCTTAATAATAATGGCATTTGTTAAATGCTTACTATGTGCAAAGCACTGTTCTTCCTTCATGAAAGCTGGGACTCTAGTCCAGTACAAACCATGGCATGCGTTTCCGTGATCCTATATCTGTAATTCTCAGATGGTAAACAGAATCCTTTTACTTGCTATTCCCTTTGTCGTCTCCTGCACATCCCTTAGATGAAAAAACTCCGAGTACGTGCAAATCAAATTCTAATTGGTTTAAATGTATAGATGCATCTTAAACAAACATAAATAAATGAATTAAGTTTAGACAAATTTCTGGTCAGACAGTCCTAAAATGAAGTAATCCTCAATGAAACAAACTATAGAAAAGCTATTGTTTTCAGCATTCTGCTTCACAGGAAGATATGGCCACGTGGTTGCTTCATTTTAGACTAAAGAATTAGCACTTCAGTTGTTTATCTGGAATCTATGCTAAGGAATTCCACATTCGCCCCCCCCTTAACAAATCAAACTGATTACTTCCTCACAGACTGTCAGAAAACAGGTGGGAAGAAACTCTCTCATTTCACTGAAAAGTCTGTACTGGAACACTCTTCTTCCACTCCTCAAGTGCTCCTGAATCAGTCCAAATCCCCGATAAAACATTGGAAATAAGTCCTGTGACAAAAGACTAAAAGAACTGATTGTTCTTGAGGATACAAAGCTTGAGAGTAAGAAGAAGCTGCAGTTCTATGAGCTCTGGATGCAACCATATGAGTGTTTTAATGGTGAGAGAGAGAAGAACTTCCTCATTTCCACAGAGGATGAGAAAAATTAAGGTTTCAGGAGGAATACTCTCATTTTGCGAGCTATGAGATGATGGGATGAAATGGCAAGAAAATCTCATCACTAAAAAAAAATTAAGAATGGAAAATGCTTTGACAATATGAAAGTGACGGTGGGTTGTATAATCTTTAATAGTCCCTTCTGGACATATGATTATATTTCTCAAAGATGAGAAGAAATTGAAAACTATTTGGAATGAGCAAGTTGGATCCCAGAGAGAAGCGGATTAGGCGAGCTGGCTGGAAACACACTGTATTTTTGTTGCCTTGCTTTAGGTGTCATTCAGGAAGGCTTTCTCCCTCTTCTGTTTGGGATTTTGCCCTGTTGTTTGGTTCTGGAATAGATCAGCTGGCTGCCCTCACTCATTTCTGCAAAAGGTTAATATACAGAATAAGTAAATGGGCTCTTAGCATATTCCACTGCAGTGAGGATTGGTGAAAAGAAAACAATGCCTGGCATGAGGAACTCCGATCTTTACTAGTGCAGCATTTCTTTTTATCTAATACAAAGTTCAGTAGCCAAATACAACCCCAAACCCGCTGGCTTATTCTCTAAACTACCAACCCACTCCATCTGGCCTCACTTATGTTTTCCCCACCCACTTGATTCCCCTTCCTAGACTTTCCCCTCCTTTCTGGAATTCCCTTCCCCCTTCATATCAACCTGGGAAATCCTACTAAAATACATGGCTTCCCGCCTAACTAAATGACTCACCTCCAAATCCAATTCCCCTTCTACACGACTAGGTCACATAAAATTGATTCAGTTACACTAAACAATTAGGGGCTCACACAGCCCTAACCCACGAACAGTAAAGAACATATCTTATACCTGTTTTCCTTACTTCATTCATTTGTTCAATTGTATTTATTGAGTGCTTGTGTGCAGAGCATTGTTACTAAATGCTTGGAAAATACAATTTGGCAATGAAGAGAGACAATCGCTGCCCATTCGGGTTTACAGTCTAAAAAGGGGGGACCTAGACATCAAAAACGAGTAAAAAGGCATCAATATAAATAAGTAGAATTATAGCTATATACATATCAAAATGAGTAAACAGGCATGAATATAAATAAATAAAATTATAGATATATACATATCCACAAGGGCTGTGGGGCGGGGTGTCATAAATGTCATCTATTTTAATACCTGATATCCTCTAGCTTGTGAACTCCTTTAAGTCAGGGTTTCTCTACCTCCCTCCTCTATCTGTGGGAGACCCTCATAGAGCTCTTCTGAGTCCCCTTTTATCCTCCCTCTACACTGCCTGCCTTGGAGAACTCATTCACTCCATGGCTTTAACTGTAATTTCTATGCACATGAGTCTCAAATCAACCTCTCCAGCCTTGACCTCTCTCCTCTCCTGTCAATGGAGGGTCAAACAAAAGAAAAACTTCTCACCATTTGCTTTAAAGTACTACTTCGTCTTGTCCCCTCTTACCTCACCTTACTTCTCTCCTTCTGCAAAGCAGCCTGAATACTTCACTCCTTTGGTGCAAACCTTCTCACTTGCCTCCATCTCATCTGTCTCTCTGTCGACCCCTGGCCCACATCCTACCTCTGGCCTGGAATGCCATCCCTCCTCAAGTCCACCGGACAATTACTCTCCCTCCCTTAAAATCTTAATAAAGGCAAACCTCCTCCAAGAGGCCTGCCCCGAAATCCCCACTTTTCTTCCTCTCCCACTCCCTTCTGCGACACGCTGAATTGCTCCCTTAGCTTTTCCCACCCTTTCCGGCCCCACAGCACTTATGGTATACGTATCTGGATTCTTAATTATCTTGTAGTGATTGCCTATTTAATATGAAGTCTCTCTCTGCCCCACTCAACTGTGAGCTCGTTGGTGGTCAGGCGGATTGTCACTTCTTTATTGTTGTCTTCCCAAGTAACTACTAGGAATGTTCTGCCCATAGTAAGCCCTTAATAAAAATGATTGAATGAATGAATTTTTCTAAAAAAGTTTAGCCCATATGTCTCTGCACCACTCACCTCCACATTAAGCAAGAACTCTTAGTTTCTATTTACTGTTGTATTGTACTCTCCCAAGCACTTAGTACAGAGTCCTGTACACAGTAAGCACTCAGTAAGTATGACTGACTGACTTATCTACCATTGGCTATAAGGCACTCAATGAGCTCTCCCTTTCCTACCTAACACTGCTAATCTTCTACTACACTCCAACCCACACACTCCATTCCTCTAATACCAACCTAATTTCAGTACCTCAATCTCATCTATCCTATCATTCACCCCTTTCCCACATCCTGACTCAGGCCTGAAACTCCTTCGCCCTTCATATATGACAGTTTTATCCACTCTCCCTCCCATCCCAAAACCTCCAAAAATCAGATCTCCTCCAGGAGGCTTTTACAAATTAAGCCCATTATCCCCCGTATCCACCGGTCCACTATCAATTTATGGCACTTTTAAAGCACTTTTATACTTAATCATCTCCACAATACATGTAGAAATATTCTTATAATTCACTGTATCCTCTACCCCAAATCTATTTTCATGTCTATCCCCCCTTGTAGACTGTGAGCTCCTTGTGCGTAAAGATCATGTCTATGAGTTCTGCATATTGTACTTTCCCAAGCAGGTAGTACAGGATTCTGCCCATGGTAAGCACTCTCTGAATACCACTGATCCATGTCAACTTCTGCACTGTACTCTCTCACTCCCTTAGAGAGAGGCTCTGCAAATGAGAAGGTTTAAATAAAATGATGAAATGATGTAGATGGCATTACCATCAGAAAATGGAACTGGAGAAATGATATCCATGAGTTTCTCTCTGAACAATTCTCCAGATATTGTTCAAAGTGAGAGAAAGCAAAGTTGGAAGAGGTGGTGCTATTGCTGGGATTAATAAAGAATCATTTATAAGTAATATTTTTATCATACAAGTGATTCCATTTCTGAAACCTGGAGCATTTCTCTCATCAAGGCATTATTTGGCCATAAAGTCAAAAGATTAGGTAAAGAGCTTTATTTAGCCAGTCAAAAAGAATTTAGGGAATATTTCTCCCAAAAAGATCATCTTTAGGAGAAAGTTCAGAAAAGAAAAAGGTGACAATTTGGGCCACCCATTTCTTGAAAATATATTGCCCCAATTAGAACATTGAGCATGCTTTGATATTTATCATGGCTAGAGGATGTTTTTCTTTCTCATATTAATTCTCCATAATTATTCAAGGTTTACCTTGTTATGGCTATATTATGTATTTTTCCATGAAGACTGGTTGGTAAAGGTGCAGTGGAGCAAAATTTCTAACGGATTTAACATCGACACTTATTTACTCTGATTTCAATCACACAGTTTCCTCAATTTGAAAAGTTGCTAAAAGTCACTAACTCTGCTTCCATACCTTTTTCTGATGGCTTGCTTGCATACTGCTGACTTTGCCTTCAAAACTGTTCAGTATCTTCTTAGTGAGGTTTGAAATCCTTATTTTGCACTTTAATTCAAGGACTTCACATCAATGATTTCCAATAGTTATAAATTCTGTTTAAAGCCATTACAAATATGCAAGGCCATATTTCCTGGATGAAACTCACGTAACATTTAAAGGAAAATTCTCCCAGACAAGGAGAGAAAGGAAAACACACATACCTATTCTGAGGAGGACGGTTCGTTGGTGGAGAAACAGGGAAGCATCTGAAGGAGAGAGGCAGAAAGCTGTGTTCTGAGAACTAAGTAGAGGCTGTGGGTCTCCACTGATGCTGTTTTATAATCCCAGAGACACACGTGGAGAGAGATGCCACTTGATGACTTCGGCCCAATGCCATGTGGTGAATGTGAATAGAGAGTAGAAAATACAATAGTTTGAGCTCAGTAATGTTCTGAACACAACCACGCAGGAAATGCACACACTGATGCTATTATTGTCTTCAGCAATCTATTGAACACCCCTAAACTAGGGTGTCCTTTCATGATTGTGGCCTAAAGTCATATGGAGCAACTCAATGAATTTATGTCATTGACCAATCAGGTTTATTTAAATCCTCAAATGTGCATGAGATATTATGAACATACAGGAAGAATTTATATATATATATAAATATATATATATATACATTCATACATATATACGTATATATGCATAAATACAAATATTACATGTACATATCTGCATGCATGTATATTTATATATGCATGTAAGTAAGTGTATATACATTTTGATATTAGCACAGCTGAGTCACCTGAAAACAGAAACTAGCTTCCCATTCCAGTTCTCGTGTTTTCTCAATGGAAATGGTTGAGGGAAAGTTCCTATGGTGTACATTCAACTGAGTGGACATCCAATAAAAGCTCTGACTACTACTAGTAATAATACTAGTATCAGAGTGATAGCATACTAGAAGTAATTTATCACCCCCTGGGTGGATATACTGTTCTAAGTCCTGTAAAAAATAAAAGTAACAGCCAGAGACATAAATCCTGCCCTCAAGTAATTTTACCATCTAGAGGATGAGCTCACTGTCAGGAGGGGCCTAAACTTGTCTTAGAACACTGATGGAGCACATGACATAATATCTGGTGTTCAGGCACGACAAAGAAAATGTAATAAAAGATGTTGTTTTCTGACAAGGACTTCCCAATCCAAGAAAGAGATAGTAAACATAGACATTAGTAAAGGTAAAAATTAAAGACTGCACAAGCTTTATAGTTTCTCCTGTTGAGACTTCTATGGATTAGCACCAATATTTCTAAGTTATATTTCTTAGGTTACCTCATGCTTACTGGAATGTCTACTGCTGTTTTCATTTTTTTTCCTGTTTTAATCACCATTTTCTTGAAACCTCTGCTGTGATTCTGTCTCTGATTGGTGCCTTCTAAGTTGATAGGTCTTCAGCAGGTTTCTCCCAACTCTCCACTGCTTTGCTACCCCGATTGGGATTTTGCCCTCCTGGTGTCTGAAATGTTTCTTCTGTCTTACGTATAGATATACCCCATCACCGTTGAATAAGATGTGCTGCTCAGCAGGTTTTGTCAGAGCAATGTTTTTGAATGTTTCCTTTATTTCTTCCATCCTTCCTCCAACTGAGTCAAGTAAGTAGAGATTCACCCCTCCCAGGCCTGCCCTCAGAATCCTCTTTCCTAGGGCAAAAAGTACTTTTGTCCATTCACGTTTACCTTTGCCATAGACACTGTCCATGGGAACTGCATTTTTCCAGCCCAACCTGCCTCTTTTGGCAAACCATTCCATCCTTATCATCACTTTTCTGGAGTGGAATATGAAAACTGTGGAGACCAGGAGACATGGTAAGAAGACAGTTAAAGATGAAGGTTATACTGTGATGCCTGGGGATGGGATCTTTAAATTATATAAAGGAAGACAATGGTTTTCTCATTGTGGATATTAGAGGGAGAGGATGCTTAAATGCTGTGGGAGAGCACAGAGCCATCCAGGCAAATCCACTTCTGTTTAATGTAATATAAACCAATCCATTATTTCCGACCATTCTGGTGACACTGACTTATTGTTACTTGATTCATAAACTCCTGCTCAGGGGGAGATGGACTGATCAGAATGTGAGATGCACACATGGGGGAATGTGAATAGGTTTCCCTTTAGCTGTTTCCTGGCTTTCTCAATCTAACCGGCATAACGTCATAATGGTTTTTATTTTCCTGTTACCACCCTTTCTGTCCCCATATACTCAGCGTAAGCATAGCAAGATGGCTGAGTGGGACAGCAGGTGCAATCTCTCATCAAGGTCAGAATATCTTTGAGACCTCATTGGCAGAAAACATTACCTTGTTTTCAGCTTTTCATAAGCCATATGCAAGCCATCAGGGAATAGGATAATGAGAGAGGCTTGGTGAAGGGTGTTCGGTGGGTTGGTGAGTTCTTTTCTGCTGTCTCAGGAAAATAAGAAGTGAAAATCAGAATGGTAATAATAGTAGTAGTGGTATTCATTGAGCATCTACTGGGTGGATATACTGTACTAAGCAATGGGGAAAATAGAAGCAATGGCCAGAGACAAGAATCCTGCCCCCAAGGAATTTCTAAGTGTATTCCTTTGTAAACACAAACTCAGTAATGGAAAAATGTTTATTTACTAGTTGCAGAGGACAAGCAAATGAAGAGAAGTACTGGGGCCTATTGGAGAGAGCACAGTCCTATGAGTCAGAGGACCCGAGTTCTAATCTCTGTTCTGCCACTTGTCAGCTGGGTGACCTTGGTTAAGTTCCCAATAGTGGATACCAGACTTTGTAATTTCAAGGGTTCAGTTGGAGGTGTAGAAACCGTAACTTCTTTATCGTCTGTTTCTTTAGCATCTTACAAAGACATTTTGAATTTTGGAAATTTGATGAGGTCTTCAGTGGAAAGCAATTCTTCTAAATGCAATGTTAATTACCTTTCACTTTCTACCTTAACTATTCAACATTTCTTCATTTTCTGCTCAGAGGTCGCCAATATTTTGAAAATAAGACAACTGGTGACAGACCTTTTCCTATGATCCAGTTAAGAGCCAGAATGGAACCATATATGAGCAAAATTTTATCCCAGGCGTAGTTGTCATGGTATGCCACTATTATTATACTGTTTCCGCAAATGCCAACTCTCCTCTCAGTTTCTAAATTCCTTGACACAAGTAGAGTACTAAATGGCAAATATGAGTCGTAGGGAAGAATTTGGTATTAACAGATTGTCCTGCTTTTCCAGAGATGTTTTTTTCCCCTTGGGAGAAATGAATCCACAGAGCAGAGAAAAATAGGATGAAAGGAAAAGAGAAGTAGCATAGTTTTAGTGGAAAGAACATGGGCTTGGGAGTCAGAGGACGTAGGTTCTAATTCCAACCCCACCACTTGTCTGCTTGTGTGACCTTGGCAAGCCACTTAACTTCTCTTTGCTTCAGTTGCCTCATCTGTAAAATGGGGATTAACACTGTGAACCCCACATGGGACAACCTGATTACCTTTCCTCTACCTCAGTGCTTAGAATTTGAGTCTGGTGCATTGCAGTGTACCTTTCAATGTGTTTCTTCACTTTAGGCATGTCCTGAGTGTTTTGCAGTAATGATTTAAGCCCCTACAAGAGCAGAGAGAGATAGGAAAGAGCAGAGGAAAAGATATTGTCCCTTGTGAACGACTGAGCTCGAAGAAATGTGTTGAATTTGAATCATTCCATCCCCCGGATCCAGGATCTTAGTGGAGGAGGTTCGTGTCCCCTTCAGGGGGAATGCTGTTCCATTCCATGATGCACTGGACCCATTTAGACTTGGAAGAAAAAAGCCTCTTCTACCATTCATCGATGGATCGATGGTATTTACTGAGTGCCTACGAACCGGGTAGAGTACAATAGGTGGACATGATTCCTGTCCTCAAGGAGCTGATGATCTAGGAGGGGAGATAACATTAAAATAATGATCATGTCTCCAAGCACTTAGTACAGTACAGTGCTCTGCACACAGTAAGCGCTCAATAAATATGATTATATGATTGAATAATGAAAGACAACTGAGAATTAGGATGTGTGCACAAGAACTGTTAGGGTGGGAGGTAAAAAAATCCCTCTATACTGTAAACTGGTTGTGGGCAGGGAATGTGTCTGTTTATTGTTTTACTGTACCCTCACAAGGGCTTAGTACAGTGCTCCGCACACAGTAAGCGCTCAATAAATATGATTGAATGAATGAATAAATGAATGAACAGTGCTTGGCACATAATAAGAGCTGAACAAATGCCATAGTAATAATAATAATAATAAAAGAAGAGACAAGGAGAGGAAAGGAATTATTTTGAATTGTATATGGACCTCTAGGGAGAACCATATTTCTAACCCACATTCTTCTAATCTTATTCCAAAGATGTTACAATGAGAAATTGAGTATCACTTGGAAAATTATAACACATATGCTACTGATACTGGGATGTTGACTTACCCTGCTTTAGTCTAGGAAGTAATTTTGGTATTTTAGAAAAAGTTTTCATTACTTTGTTATGTTATTAAATGGTATTTATTAAGCTCTATGTGATAATCACTGGGGGGGAGCCAGGTTTATCCAATGGGGCACAATCCCTCGCCTACCCAGAGTTCACAATCTATATTTGTTCTACTGTCCTGGATAAACTGCATAAGCTTCTTTACACTGAAGCCACTTGAAATGCAAGGACTTTTTATGCAGGTGCGAACATGCCAAGTTCAGGCTTAGTTCAAGATCAACAGTATTCTTGGACAGATAATTTGATCAGAAACTTTACATCAATAGTAATAATAATGATAATGATAATAATGACACTTCTAATGATAAAACAACCTCTTAGTCCTTTGCTCTGCCTTTAAAGGCCTTTTTCTTCTCGTTATCAAAGGTGAAGGAGAAAAGTACAAGTCTTGGGTGTTTTCTGCCTATTATGCGCAGGGATTGTCTCTCTTTATTGCTGAATTGTACTTTCCAAGCATTTAGTACAATGCTCTGCACACAATAAGAGCTCAGTAAGTACAATTCAATAATTGAATGAGTCTGGCTGGAATCTGGTATCAACTCGAAGAGTGTGGTCAGTCTGGCTGTGAAAGATCTTGAGGTACTTAGTGTAAAAATTAGTCCATAGAAATGTTTCAAATGAATTAGTTTTTCCTGCTGAAATTCAACCCAGGAAACTGCTGAACATCTACATAAGCAGGGAGAAGAAAGTGTGAAATCAGCCCCCGCTCTTTACTCATCTCTCATCTCTGCAGAATCATGCAAAATAGGAGAGTTTAGCTTTTAGTACATTTGGATGGCAAGTGTCATACACACCAGGAAGCCAAAACTGCAGAAGGCTTTCAGCTGCATTTCTCAAGTATGGATACTTTTCTTTAAGGCCACTTGGCAGTTTATCTCTTCAACCATATATTTTCATCAGAGAGGGGAGCCGGGACAGAGAGAAAGACAGAGAGAGAGATAAAGACTTAGGTTTCAGGGGTAGCAGAATAGTACTATTTTTAGTTTCAAGGTCTAAACATGGAAAAAAAATGACTCAACCGCCCAGTCCTTACTAACTGCTGCTTAAGCCTCTTTCTCTCAAATGTTGAATACATAGGGATTTCTTTCTCCCATTGGGATGTCCCTGACTCAGGAAAGTATATAATCTGACTCCAGGATTTGGTTTTCATCGGTAATGTCTGGAGTCCAGAGTGTCATGCGGTTGTAATAATAGAAATAGCACTTGGTGGTCATAGTTGTGTTTTGAACGCTGACATTTCCATGCACATCTAACCATGGCCTCTGATGGTGTCAGAATTGTGGCTTATGCACCCACCCATTGTACAAAAAACTTTGCCACTGAGAGAAAAAAGCAGCAGCAGCGATATTACCAACTCAGGCTCCTGCACAGAGTAAGATTTATCCAAAATCTCTAGCTCCAGAGCCGTTGGAAGAGAGAAAATCTATAATCTAGCAGCTACCATGAGGGGCCTTGGTTGAAGGAGTCTGGACAGAGCACACCCTTCACGTCTGAGAGGAGACAAAAGGTAAAACTGGAGAATGAGCGGACAGAGCCTGACTTGTTTTGCACAGGATTGGAGTGGGTGAGAACATTTTAGCATCAGCTTCTCTTTTACCAGGATGGGTTTTCTACTACAAAACCAAGAAGAAACATCACTTGGATGGATGCTGCCCATGTTTTGGGAAACACAAGACCTGGATGTAGGAGACTTAAATTGAAAGCAAGGTAAACATTGTCATGACAGGTGAAAACTGGACTCCAAATGAAACGGAATGTCTACACAACTATTCAGTCGTTGTGGTATCCAAACTTTTCTATGTGCGAGTCCCAAACACCCTCCTGATGCTGCATAAGAGGTCCACTTTTCCATCACTGTTTTTTATGAGATACTCAATATCAAGTTATAAAACAGAATCACTAGCGATGAAGTCCAGCAGAAAGTCTTTCTCAGCATTGGAGCAATATTCACCTTTAAACTGTTCTCTTGTGGTGATCTGAAATTTGGGAATCCTGAAAGCAGAATGATCAGAGGAGTCATTTACTGATCTAGTTAAACACAACTTCATGAAATGTTGCATTTCAGCTGAAACTGAGAATCAACTGCAGCAGCTGGGGCAAGACAGCAAAATGAAAACAAGAAAGGAGCAACTTTTTTCCTCCATAAACTCTCAGAAAGACCAAGTTCTGAAAACAAAAAGGCTCCAAGTGCTGGAAACAACAAACTACAGCAAAGCAACTGCCATGTGGTTAGGCTGTGGTTTCTGAAATAGACTTTGTGACCGCGTGTGCACTCAAAAGTGAATTTAAACAAAGATATACTTACATTATATGTAACATAATTCTTAATATGAATTTATTAATGAATTTCCTAACCTAAACACTTTCTGTGAAAGCAGAGAATTTGCATTTGGGATATTGTTTGATATCCCTGAAAGTTGGAGACCCTTTGCAAGTTCTGAGGAAATCGAACCAAGGAAGATTTACCACTTATTCCTCAGCTGCCTTTTTGAAATCTTGATGAGGTGATAGTCTGGGAATTCAAGAAGGGGGAACCATGAAGATTTGAAATCACCAAGAGAATCCTCAGTTTGAAGAGATAATGAGAAGTCACAGACCCTACCAGGTAAGTCTGCTCCCAACAACAAGAGTGACTGCATCAGCTCAGTCCCTTGGCCTGAAACCACACAGGAAGACTCAGACATGGACACAGACATGGACGGAATGCAGACCCAACTTGGCCCTCTGCTCAGTCCTAAGAGCAAAGGACCTTTTGTCTGAAGAGTCACTGTGATCCTGGCCAAGGGCTTCCCCTGCTCTCACATGGCCTGGAGTGTGACTGCAAACACAAAGCTACAGGAATGCACTGGATCAGAGTTTCATTCTCCATGGGCCTGAATCACCCACCTATTTTAGCCCTAAAAAAAAACTAGTTCATCTGATATTTACGGATCACACAGTTCCATATAAACTGCAGGGGTGGGAATTATCTGGTTAACGAGCTAGCATAGGCCTAATCTAAAAGTGGGGTACAACTTGGAGTCTCCAGGAGAAAAACGCATTAACATTATATACAGTCATTTTGTGCAGTCCGGGATTTAATCATTTCCTTTGAGGGGGAAAGATTATGGTGGAGACTCTCATCAACTATTTGATATTCATGACATCCTGGTGCCTTTTCAAAGACTCATTTGAAGGATGAGAGTTATAGTGGAAAGAGCATGGGCTTGGGAGTCCGAAGATATGGGTTCGAATCCTAACTCTACCACTTCCCAGTTGCGTGACTTGGAGCAAATCACTTAACTTCTCAGTGCCTCAGTTACTGCATCTGTGAAATGGGGATTAAAACTATGTGCCCAACGTAGGACATCCTCATTATCTTGTATCTACCCCTATGCTAACAACAGTGTTTAGCATGTAGTAAGCACTAAACAATTACCAAACGGGAAACTGGTTGTCAATCACCAAATTTCTGGATTAAATTTATTTCTCATCATGAGAAGTGAATTAATAAGCAGTAAGAGAAACTTGGAAGCATTTATTAAAACTGTAAATAATTCATTAACCAGATCTTAACAATATCCTATTAACAATAGGAAATTATTTCCTTCCATAATCTGAGTCAAAGATGTCATCCAGTGAGAGGGAAAGCTGATGAACTGATGACTAGTCCAAAAAGATGTGGACGTTGATGCTTCTGTCTCCCTTCAGGTCTGATATTAATCCCATCCCCATCCAAAACCACTGTTCAGGTTCTTACAAATGCCAAAATAGGAGGAAAACTGACATCTATAATAATAATAATAATATTGTTGGTATTTGTTAAGCACTTACTATGTTCAGAGCACTGTTCTAAGTGCTGGGGTAGATACAGGGTAATCAAGTTGTCCCACTTGAGTCTCACAGTCTTAATCCCCATTTTCCAGATGAGGGAACTGAGGCACAGAGAAGTTAAGTGACTTGCCTACAGTCACACTGACAAGAGTTGACAAGAAGCAGAGCCGGGATTCAAACTTAGGACCTCTGACTCCCAAGCCCGGTCTCTTTCCACTGAGCCACGCTGCTTCTCGAGTACATCTATCTTGAGTACTGTCCAAAATTGATCTTATGAGGACTCTGTGAATATTTCCCAAAGTCTCTGAGCAGTGGATGATCCAGGAGGTGGTGGGCAGTTATGGATTCCATCGGGTTCAAACAAAAAGGTCACACAATCTTCTTCTCACAAATATAGTGTCTATCCATAGCACAGTCTTCCAAGTATGCCAAGTTCAGAAGTCAGTATAGCACACAGCTTCCTCCAGTTTCTAAATCAGCTAAAGAGAGACTATGGGAAAGAAAGATTATTTATTATAAATTCCAGATATTCTTCAATCTAGGATCCTTTGGGATGCTTGTATGTGAAGATCTACATTACTTAGGGATCCCAGTCCAGTTTTCTCCATTGATAAGACATCACAGGGGTCAGAAACAGACCCCTTTGATGGTGAAGAGGATTATCCCAGTGTCTCCAACCAGCCTCACTGTCTAGCCTCTCCTCCCTTTGTCCAATTCCCGGGCAAGTATTATTCCGCTAAACCAGCCTTGTCCTGAACACCAAGTAAAACCAAATACGTCCATGTTTAAGAGGGAGTCAGAAACGGTAGAGTCAGGAATTCCAGCTCCACCCAAGAAGGGGGTCTTAACTTCCATTGGGTTTTCCATGGGGAATTGCCTCAGGGACAAATTCCAAGGAGTTGTACAAGGGAAAACAATGAAAATTGGTAGGTGCACTTTCCATGGCAGAAAAGTGTTGTGGTTCCCTGTTCGCAGAATTAGAGGACTTACCCAATTAGACTAAAGCCTTAGTAATTTATAAATCAGGTAACTCAGGAGTGGGAAAGAGGTTCACTCAATGAGGAGGGAGTTAAGGACCCATCAGAAAAAATGATCTACTCTCACAATAATGCAACCTCACATGCTGAACATGCTGAATTCAATGGATAAAAGGAAGACCAGAGGCAACCATTTGATTGATATTTCCATGGGGAAAAGCACACACAGAGAACTCTCCTCTCTCCTGGAATTGATTGATGACTGTGTACCTGCTATCCTGCCCCTGCATTGCTGTGATGATGGATAGACTTGAATCTGTGGAAGCTCCAAGAGTGGATGAGAGAGGCCTAAGGACCAGAGGATATTTCCCAGAGAAATGTATAGGTTCCAACTATTTTTTCTTTCCATTGCCAGAGCTGACATTGCCTTGTGTCTCCGTCATCGCCCTATCTCGGGGCTCAAGGCCCTTTTCACTGGGTCTGTGGGAGTGTCCTGGTGAAGCAAATCCTGGACAAACTCCAAGGTAAGACAGACAGACAGTCCTCCTGTGACTTACAGCTTACTGGAGAATTCTGTGCCCTTCTCCCATTGCCAGGAAGCACAAGATTCATTACGACTTACTCCAATCCACCCTTGAAGTGTCAATAATTTCAAGAAATTCTGCAGAATATCACCGACACAAAAAGTGAATTTTCCTCTCTTTATTAGAAGGGCACTGGCTAATCCCTGTTGCTTGTTGGCCACCATATTTCATCCACCACTAAACAGGCACATTCCTCCTATTTGGACCACACGAGCTCCCCTTCAGATGTTGTGTTTAAACCGAGCCAGTTCAGGGAAAGTTAAGGCTTACCAGCTCTTCTCTGCTGTCTATATGCAGGAGATTGGATTTCTGGGCTGCACAGGCCTGCTTACTCTCCTTCCAAGATTTCCTTTCAGTTGAGTAGTGATAACTCATTTTATAATGAAACCACTTCCCTGAACACTGGGAGCAGGAACAGACTAGAAAGAGAAATTATATCACACAAGGAGAGAATATCTTTATAGAAAAGAGTGACTATGGTTATAGAAAAGATTTTCAGGGTCAACCCTAAGTCCGATATTCTTCATTCCCTTGACAATATCAGAGCTACCTCCTCTACAAGTCAACCAGAGGAAATAAGACATGGGTCTTGTCCAGGGATGTAGCAGTGTGGACCGCTTCAATCATCTTTACTGACTTCACCCCTCCATATTCATCCCTCTGCTGATGAAAGCATGAGCAATTAGTTGCACTGTGGACCCAGAAGAAAATGGCTGGGCAAGTCACGTGACTTCTCTGTACCTTAGTTTCTCCTATCTGCAAAATGGAGATCCAATACTTATTCTCCCTCCTACTGACTCTATGACCCCCAAATGGACCTGATTATCCTGTATCTACCCCATCTACTCCATCTAACCTGTATCTACGCTGTTCTAATCCTCCTTGACCTCTCAGCTGCCTTTGACACTGTCGACCATCCCCTCCTCCTCTACACCTTATCTCACCTAGGCTTCACGGACTCCGTCCTCTCCTGGTTCTCCTCTTATCTCTCTGGCCGGTCATTCTCGGTCTCCTTTGCAGGCGCCTCCTCCCCCTCCCATCCTTTAACTGTTGGAGTTCCTCAAGGGTCAGTTCTTGGCCCTCTTCTGTTCTCCATTTACACTCACTCCCTCGGTGAACTCATTCGCTTTCACAGCTTCGACTACCATCTCTACGCAGATGACACGCAGATCTACATCTCTGCCCCTGTCCTCTCCCCCTCCCTTCAGGCTCGCATCTCCTCCTGCCTCCAGGACGTCTCCACCTGGATGTCTGCCCGCCACCTAAAACTCAACATGAGCAAAACTGAGCTCCTCATCTTCCCTCCCAAGCCCTGTCCTCTCCCAGACTTCCCTATCACCATGGATGGTGCGACCATGCATCCCGTCTCTCAGGCCCACAACCTTGGTGTCATCTTTGACTCGTCTCTCTTATTCACCCCACGCATCTGATCCGTTACCAGACCTGCCGGTCTCACCTTTATAATATCGCCAAGATCCACCCTTTCCTCTCCACCCAAACGGTTACCTTACTGCTACAGGCTCTCATAATATCCCGGCTAGATTACTGTGTCAGCCTGCTCTCTGATCTCCCTTCCTCCTCTCTCACCCCGCTCCAGTCTATTCTTCACTCCGCTGCCCGGCTCATCTTCCTTCAGAAACGTACTGGGCATGTCACTCCCCTTCTTAAAAACCTCCAGTGGTTGCCTATCAACCTCTGCTCAAAACAAAAACTCCTCACTCTAGGCTTCAAGGCTCTCCATCACCTTGCCCCTTCCTACCTCTCCTCCCTTCTCTCTTTCTACTGCCCACCCTGCACGCTCCGCTCCACTGCCGCCCACCTCCTCACCGTCCCTCGGTCTCACCTATCCCGCCATCGACCCCTGGGCCACGTCCTCCCGCGGTCCTGGAATGCCCTCCCTCCTCACCTCCGACAATCTAATTCTCTTCCCCTCTTCAAATCCCTACTTAAAGCTCACCTCCTCCAAGAGGACTTCCCAGAATGAGCTCCCCCTTTTTTTCCCTCTGCTCCCTTTTCCCCGACCCTTCACATCTCTGTAGCTAAACCCTCTTCTCCCCCCTTTCCCTCTCCTCCTCCCCCTCTCCTGTCCCACCCCCTCAGCACTGTCCTTATCCGCTCATCTGTAAATATCTTCATCACCCTATTTATTTTGTTTAATGAGATGTACATCACTCTGATTCTATTTATTTGCCATTGTTTTTATGAGATGTTCTTTCCCTTGACTCTATTTATTGTCATTGTTCTTGTCTGCCGGTCTCCCCTGATTAGACTGTAAGCCCGTCAAGGGGCAGGGACTGTCTCTATCTATTGCCAATTTGTACATTCCAAGTGCTTAGTACAGTGTTCTGCACATAGTAAACGCTCAATAAATATGATTGAATGAATGAATTAATTTTTCAAGGCTGGTCACTGCAGAATATACTTTGCCAGGCAATTTCTGAATTTCCAAGTGGCTTTGAACTAAAATACAGCACAACTTGACAGATATGGGAGATGCTTATGGGAAATGTTGAAGGAACGACACCGAGACTAATGAATTGTATTCATAGATTCACGAAGCAGTTGAAACATTGTCAGGCCTAAGAAAAAAAGTGAATCTTCGCCTGCCTTGAGAATTTTTAAAATATGTCAGACAATATCTCGTGCGATAGCTTGATGGATGAAGTCAGAGTTGAATTTTGCCATTCCATCCTTTTGCAGCAATTACCATTCAGAGGGAAAAATGGTTGCATGGTAAATGCAGTCCCGTGGTAAGGACAAAGAAGATAGAGTTTGATTTACCTTCTGATCCGTCAGAAAGCCCTTCCAATAAGGAGTGTGATCTTCTCATATTTAGTGTGAGAGTCACACTTAAGGCAGAATCAGGAGGGGATTGAGGTTTGAACGGGTGAGAGGCAGTTAGAAGGAGCATGGCCTAGTGGATCAAGAACACCTTTGGGAGTCAGAGAAACTGTGTTGCATTCCCGGCTCCACCGCTTGTCTGCTGTGTGAACTTGGGTATGTCACTTATCTTCTCTGTGTCTCAGCTACCTTCTCTTTAAAATGGGAATTAAGACTGTGAATCCTCTTTGGGACATGACCTGTGTCCAGCCTGCTTAGACTGTATCTCTCCCAGTGCTTAATGCAGTGCTTGGCACATAGTAAGTCCTTAACAAATATCAAAAAAAACCCAACCCATTCATTCATTCATCCAAACAAATCTATTGAGTACTTACTATGTGCCAAGAAAAAAGGTATGGTATCTGGGAGCAATTGTTCCTAGAAGACGCCTCACCAGGCGTTCAGTGGGAGGCTCAAAAGCTTTCAACTGTCCCTTGAGCAAGACGGGAGGGAAATTCCCCTGTCGCTAAATCCTTGCAAAAGTGAAAAGACTTTCACCGGAGGAGATGTCTCCTCTAACTTACCTGCCTCGCCCCTGGAAAGGGTTCATTAGAAAGTGTATAAATTAACCAACACAAAGGCATTTTGATACGGTTCTGGAGATTTATCATCTTAATAAGGGTTTACGTTTCCTTTGGTGGTGAAATCTTCAGCAATTTCATGAGGGCTGAAAGTCAGCGGAGAAACTCTCTGAGTAACTGGTGGGATGCCTTGCAGATAAGGGTGTCTCCCCATCCTGAAAATCCAGTCCATCTCTTTCTACCTCTCACCAATGATAGTGCCCAAGGCTTAGAATACAGATGCTGCTTAGTGAAAATAGTAGAGGGAAATTGAGGCTGACAAATGATGTTCAAAGTCTCACTTTGGATGATGTCCACTGTTGTGCTCTTTTCTTGACTGAATTCTGAAGATTCCAGAATTCATTATATTGACCAGGCCTATGATTTGCAGATAAAGGTAAATTGCACTGAACACTTCTCAATGAAGGGGCCATCTCTTGATCTGAAAACAACACAATTCCCTTCTCCTTGAGTGTTGCTGAATTGAATTCTGCAGTGGAATAGGACAAAAGTTGTGATTTTAGTAGCCACATAAATTTGCTGCCTGGGTCATATTTCTACAAAAACATTCAGGATATGCCACTCCACTCCTCAAAGAGGTTGCTCATCCACCTCTGCATCAAACAAAAACTCACCAATGACTTTTGAGCAGTCCACCACCTTGCCCCCTCCTACCTCACCTGACCTCTCTCCTTCTACAACCCACCCGGCACACTTCACTCCTCTAGTGGTAACCTTCTCCATGTGCTCCATCTCACCTATCTCGCCGCTGACCCTTACCCATCGTCCTGCCTCTGGCTTGGAATGTCCTCCCTCCTCAAATCCTAGAGTCTTCCCCCCTTCAAAGCCTTCTTGAAGGAACATCTTCTTCAAAGGGTCTTCCCAAACTAAGCCCCCTCCTTTTTCATCTCCCACTCCTTCTGCATCACCCTGACTTGTATCCTTTGCTCTTCCCCCTCCCAGTCCCACAGCGCATATGTACATATCTGTAATTTCATTTATTTGTATTCACGTCTGCCCCCTTCTAGACTGCAAGCTGGATGTGGGCAGGGAATGTGTCTGTTTATTGTTCTATTGCACTCAGCACGGCTTAGTAGTGAAGCAGCAAGGCTTAGTGGAAAGAGCCCTGGCTTGAGAGTCAGAGGTCAAGGGTTCTAATCCTGGTTCCTCCACTTGTCAGCTATGTGATCTTGGGGGAGTCACTTACCTTCTCTGTGCCTCAGTTACCTCATCTGTAAAATGGGGATGAAGATTGTGAGCCCCACGTGGGACAACCTTTACCTTGTATCTCTCCCAGCCCCTAGAACAGTGCATAATAAGCATTTACCAAATACCATCGTAATTATTTTCAATATTATTCTCTCAAGTGCTTAGTAAAGTGCTCTGCTCCTTAGAAGCGATCGAATGAATTTACAAAAACGCTTCCTTTCTCCTGCCCTGAGAAAAGAACCCTACAATGATGATGGTGGTTTTAGTTAAGTCCTTACGATGTGCCCAGCGCTGTATTAAGTAGATTCAAGATAATCAGGTTGGACAGAGTCCCTGCCCCACATGGGGCTCACAGTCCAAGTAGGAGGGAAAACAGCTATATCGGATCTCCATTTTACAGATGAGAAAACTGAGGCACAGAGTAGTCAAGTGACTTGCCCAAGGTAAAATAGCCGGTGACAGACCCAGAAATAACAATCATAATGTTGGTATCTGTTAAGCACCTATTACTTGCAGAGCACTGTTCTAAGCACTGGGGTAGATACAGAGTAATCAGGTTGTTCCACGTGAGGCTCAGAGTTAATCCCCATTTTACAGATGAGGGAACTGAGGCAGAGAAAAGTAAAGTGACTTGCCCACGGTCACCCAGCTGACAAGTAGCAGAGTTGGGATTCAAACCCATGACCTCTTACTCCCAAGCCCGGGCTCTTTCCCCTGAGCCATGCTGCTTCTCTATAGAAGCCAGACCCCACCCCACCCCCCTCCCCCCCGACTCATGGGCCTGTGCCATTCTACTAGACCACACTGCTTCCCATGCATTTCTTTACATTTCTTAGGGTCAGCTTTCACGGACTTAACATTGAGGGCCTGGACCTCCTGTTTTGGCCACTTGACAGATAATAATGATAAAAATAATGATAATAATAATAGTATTTTTTAAGGACTTACTTTGTGCCAGGCACTGCTCTAAGCTCTGATGTAGATACAAGATAATTGGGTTGATTAATAATAATAATAATAATAATAATGTTGGTATTTGTTAAATGCTTACTTTGTGCACAGCACTGTTCTAAGCACTGGGGGAGATACAGGGTAATCAGGTTGTTCCACGTGGGTCTCACAGTCTTCATCCCCATTTTACAGATGAGGGAACTGAGGCCCAGAAGAGTTAAGTGACTTGCCCAGGGTCATACAGCAGACAAACGGTGGAGCCGCGATTAGAACCCATCACTTCTGACTCCCAAGCTTGGGCTCTTTCCACTTAGCCACGCTGCTTCTATACAGTCCCTGGCCCACAGAGGGCTCACATTCTTAGTCCCCATTTTAGAGATGAGGGAACTGAGGCCCAGAGAAGTGAAGTGACTTGCCCAAGGTCACACAGCAGGTAGGTGGCAGAGCCAGGATTAAATCCCAGGTCCGTGCTCTATCCACTAGAACATGCTGGGATCTTCCAAGGAGTCTGGCATCAAATCCCATCAACCTTGGGAGACAACAAATGCATAAGGGAGATTCCTCCCAAGGATTATCCCCTTGAACATTTGTTCCACATGAAAAATCCCTGAAATCCAACGTTCATTATAAAACAAAACATGGAACATGGTCCCCCTCCCATTCCTTCCTTCTTTTCCAGTGTGCTGCTTTTATTCATTCAGTCAGTCAGTCATTCTTACTGAGCTCTTACTGTGTGCAAAAAACTGCACTAAGTGCTTGGGAAAGTAGAGTATAGCAATAGATACATTCCTTGTCCACAACAAGCTTACAGTCTAGAGGGGGAGATAGACATTAATATAAAAAGATAAATAAATTACGCATATGTACATCAGTGTTGTGGTGTAGGAAGAGGGGATGAATAAAGGGAGAGAGTCAGGGTGATGCAGAAGGGAGTGGGAGAAGAGGAAAACGGGGCTAAGTCAGGGAAGGTCTCTTGGAGGAGATGTGCCCTCGATAGACTTTGATAGGGGCAGGCTACAGTGAATTTGGAATCTGGCTCTTTCACCATAAACCGGTTCATTTGGCTTTTAGTAATGATAGTCAGAAATGTTGCTCTTCAGACACACTAAGTACTAGATCCAACAATCATACATGGGCCTATAATGTGGGAAAGACTTACAGGCCAAGAGAAAGTTCAGAGCCATTCAGCCATCTCCAAGGCTTTACAGGGGATTCCCGGAAGATCCGGATCCATCCCATCATTGGCAGAATTTTAATGGAATCCTGTTTGGAATCGCAAAATAGTTTAGTTTGCTTCTCTTCCTTTGGACAATAGAGGTCAAAATGAGACATTCTGAGACTCTTACTGGAATCAACTCTCTTCCCTCTCTCTCCCAGAACCAGTAACAGTAATAATAAGTGTATTAAGTGCTTACTATGTGCCAAGCACTATTCTAAGTGCTGGGGTAGATACAAGTAAATCAGGTTGGACACAGTCCCTGTCTCACGTGGGGTTTAAAGTCTTCATCCCCATTTTACAGTTGAGGTAAGTGACGCACAGAGAAGTTATGTGATTTGCCTAAGGCCATACAGCAGAAGTGCTGCTGCATACAGCACTTCCTTCTGACTTCCAGGCCCATTTTCTATCCACTAAGCCATGCTGCTTCTCCAGTAGTCAATCCCATTCTTTCCCCAGCTAAGGAATGATCATTCCAAGTGTCCAGGCATAATTAAGATTTAATCCTTTGAACCGAGGTCACCCCTGGATGGTAAACAAAGTAAGCTGTTGCCTTAGAGTGTTTCAGAGTGGAGGCAGATCGTGGGTCACCCAACCCTCCCTAAAATGGCAGTCATATGGCCAATTACAACAGTGGCCTAAATATGCTGCCTTTTTCAGAGAGCGGGGGAGATAAGGAATTGAGCCATTAGCAGTATATAACTCAGGGTTGGAGCTGAGCTTTCCAAGCCTACTCAGTGGAAGGGTGGCTATCAATCAATCAATTAATCAGTGACTTTTAGTGAGTGTTTACTTTGTTCAGAGAATGGCACTCAGTGCTTGGGAGGGTATAATCCAATGGGTATATACGATCTCGCCCTCAAAAAGCTTTCCATCCAATAGATGGTGGGGGTGGAGGTGCAGAAACAATCTACAGTATAAAATTGTGTATGCCATCATCATCTTACTCTGCAATCATAGATGAATAGCTTGATGGAAAGGCTCCAAGCAGTACTGGGGAGCAGTGGCCCCTTTGGCCCAACCTCAGGGCAGCGGCTGAGGCCAAATCAGTCCTTATCCTTTTTGCAAAGGGGTCAATTCATTCATTCAATCATATTTATTCAGTGCTTACTGTGTGCAGAGCACTGTACTAAACGCTTGGAAAGTACAATTGAGAAGAGTCCTGGGAACTTGAGGCTCCATCAATTTATTGGTGGTGACACTGAAGGCCTTCCAGATGCTAACACCTCTCCCTAGAAGATATTATCATGGCATATAATAATAATAATGATGTTGGTATTTGTTAAGGGCTTACTATGTGCTGAGGACTGTTCTAAGCACGAGGGGAGTTACAGGGTAATCAGGTTGTCCCACATGAGGCTCACAGTCTTAATCCCCATTTTACAGATGAGGTAATTGAGACACAGAGAAGTTAAGTGACTTGCCCACAGTCACACAGCTGACAGTTGCAGAGCCGGAATCAAACCCACGACCTCTGACTCCCAAGCCCGGGCTCTTTCCACTGAGCCATGCTGCTTCTCTACTGTATTTCCACTGAGCCATGCTGCATATCAATTCACTCTCTCAGTTTCCCAACAGTTTTAGGGAGATGTCCAGGTTTGTCCCATAACAAAATAGTCACTGTATTTCCCTGTTGCTAGAGAAACTTCATTTGATTAGCCTCCAGATATTTCCTCATCAACTGCTTAATTCTCTATCTTGGTTTCGCTCACAGTAAAAGCACAGCAATCACTTTCTCGGTTTCCAGACATGAAAACAGATCTAGAATGATTCGAATGACTTGATCAGTCAGGTCCCCATAGTTTAGCAAGGACAGTAGTGACTCAGGAGACTTGGCTTATTGTTCTCTATGGGATGAGTGATCCACGACACCCCTCAAACCCCTCAAAGAAGAAAACATTGAGTGGATACATTACCAGCTCATTAAGGCTGTCTATCTGAAGAAGGGAAGCATTCTTAGAGGTGCAGGCATCTCTGCTCTTTTCCCAAGTTAGCTTTTCAGGTGAAATTTGGTAACAGCTCTTTCCATTTGCAAACCAAGGCTCCGGGCACACCCGGCAGTAATAACCTGGATAAGAGTCTTCCAGCTGCTTAAGGAGATTTAGACTTTAGATTTGCCTTGGTTGTGTCTCTATCTATGCACATACACACACAACACACACCGACTCTCTCTCTCAAACGCATGGACAGGAAATGTGTCTGTCATATTCAATTCTCCCAAGCCTTGGTACAGTGTTCTGCACACATTAGGCGCTCCCTAAATACAATCAGCCGATTGAGACACACGCACACCCTAGTGACCACTGACAGTCAAACCTAGAAATCCTCAGTTTCTGATCCTTCTCTAATCTCCTTCAGCATTCCATCAGCCGAATATAAATCAGAATCCCCCGATCAGACTGTGAGCCCATCAATGGGCAGGGATTGTCTCTATCTGTTGCCGAATTGCACATTCCAAGCA
Source organism: Ornithorhynchus anatinus (assembly GCF_004115215.2). NCBI lineage: Eukaryota > Metazoa > Chordata > Mammalia > Monotremata > Ornithorhynchidae > Ornithorhynchus > Ornithorhynchus anatinus. The sequence continues at coordinate 43,875,565 of NC_041744.1, read as the reverse complement.
CTTAGTACAGTGCTCTGCACATAGTAAGCGCTCAATAAATACTATTGAATGAATAAGTGGTTCCCTGAATCTTGAGGCAGCAGAAACTCTAGTCAGAATGGCCTCACTCTGTCTCTGTGACATTTCTGGTGGCCAAAGGAGCAGTGAGCATATTTCAGTGGAGGACGGCACATAGGTGAATTTTCCACTGTTATTTTCACAGGAAACAATCAATCCATTTGGAGTCTGTGACATAACTCTGTGCGATCATAAAGGAGGCTGATAATGAGGTGAAGGTGACTGAATGTGACTTGTATAAAGGAATTTGGGGTCTTAGATCCCCTGCCATGGTATATGGTGTAAATAAAGGCAAGTAAGTGTACTCTGCCTTAGCTCAAGTGTTTAAAATCCCCAGAACCCACCTTCCTGAGGTCCCATGGCTTGGGAGCTGTCTTTGTACCCTTGGCTGGGAGCCGCCGTGATGACAGAAATATTTACTGTCCTCACCCTTTCTGGTGAGATCCTGTCTTGGATTAAAATACAATTTTAGGATGTTGGCAGTAATAAACAGTGAGATGACTTTTTAGAAGGAGGAAATACTGAGTTTTGAACAATATTCGATCACTAGTCTCACCTCGTTGTGCTCTCAGAATAGCCAATCCGGCCACTGCTGCCAGCAAGGAGAGACAAAGGATTCCCGGCATCAGACTGATGAGTCTCCAAATAGAGGATGGAGATTGTCCTGGAGTGGGAGAAGGAGACAACAGGAAATAAGAAGTTGTAGCAACTACTTGGGATTCTATGGGAGGGACTGGAGAGACCACAAGAACCTGGAAGTTAACTAATCACACTAAATCTTCGAGAGCTAATCACACTAAATCTTGGAGAGTTATCGTTACGAGTTAAAAAATAGGCAAAAAAATGAGACACAATGGCTGAATTTGGAAGATCTTCCATTTGACTGTGAACTCCTTAAGGACAGGGTAATCATTTTCATTCCGTTAGAAGGAAGAGCAGCAGAACTAACTGCATATACTGGTGCTCAATAGATGGGCTGGCAAAAGAGGCTATACTTTGTCACTGGACAGAACCAGCTCCGAGGTAACTCATGAGTTTGTGGATTGGAGGGTTGGAAATGGATTCATAGACTAGCGAGTTGGTGAGTAAAAGAAATAGGTTTATTGAGATGACAGCATGAAGAATCATAATAGGTAAGCCTGAAGAGCAAAGCTATTCTTAGGTTAACAAGTAATAAGGGATTGTCTTTCTTTATTGCTGATGTGTACTTTCCAAACGCTTGGTACAGTGATCTGCGCACAATAAGCAATCAATAAATACAGTTGGATGGATGGATGGATGGATGGATGGATGGATGGATGGATGGATGGATGAATGAATGAATGAATAATAAGTATACCGGCCAGCACAATCCCCAACTCTCTCCAGTGCGTCCTTTCAAATCATCCTCACATGGACTACCTTTCACATCACCCGAGGGCTAGAGATGCAGCTCAGTGAAGTGGATAGAGCCCAGGCCTGGAAGTCAGAAGGTCAAAGGTTCTATTCCCGGCCTTGCCATTTGTCCACTGTGTGACCTGAGGCAATCAGTTAACTTCTCTATGCCTCAGTTACCCCAGCTGTGAAATGGGGATTGAAAGTGTGAACCTCACATGGGGCAACCTGATTACCTTGTATCTACCCCAGAGCCTAGAAGAGTGCTCAGCACATAGTAAGCACTTAGCAAATACCATAATTATTATTATTATTCTCTATGCCTTAGTTAAGTCATCTGTAAAATGGGGATTAAGACTGTAAGCCCCACGTGGAGCAAACTGATTATCTCATATCTGCCCCAGAATTCAGAACAAATCCAATTTCAAGAGTGCTGCAGCAGGGAGTGGGAGAAGAGGAAATAAGGATTTAGAGAAGGCCAAGTGGAGGAGATGTGAGGGTGGGGAGAATGATGGTCTGTTAAATATGAGGTAGAAGGGTGTTTTAAACCTGAGGCAGAATGTGGGAAAGAGGTCGGTGTTACGATAGACGAGATTGAGGTACGGTGAGGAGCTTGGCAGTAGAGGAGTGAAGGAAGATGGAAGAGGCTGGGTTGGAGTGAGAAAGCAGTCGGGTAAAGTAGGAGGGAACAAAGTGATTGAGTGCTTTAAAGCTGATGGTAAGGAGTTTCTATTTGATGTGGAACTGGATGGGTAACCACAGGAATTTCTTGAGGATTGGGGTTACAGTTTTACAGAAAAATGATCTAGACAGCAGAGTGAAATACAGACTAGAGTGAAGAGAGATAGGAGTAAGGAACTTTGGCAAGGAGGCTGATGTAGTAATCAAGGCGAGATAGACAAAGTGCTCATATTAATGTGGCACCAGTTTGGATGGAGAGCAAAGGGCAGATTTTAGCCATGTTGTGAAGGTGGAACCAAGAGGAATTGGAGACAGAGGAAATATGTTGGTTGAAGAAGAGAGGTGAGTCGTGGATAACCCCATTGTTAGGGGTTTGTGAGACAGTGAGGTGGATGGCGCTGTCTACAGTGACGGGAAAGTCACAGGGAGGACTGGGTTTGTTTGGGAAGTAAGAAGCTCCATTTGGGACATGTTAAGTTTGAGGGGTTTATGGGACATCTAAGGACAAGTGTCCTGAAGGCTGGAAGATTTGTGAGACTGCAGAGAAGGAGAAAGCTCAGGGATGGAGGTGTAGATTAAGGAATCAACTGCATAATGATGGTTGTTGAAGTCTCGGGAGAGAATGAGTTTGCCAAGGGAGTGGGTATAGATGAAGAATAGAAGGGAACCCAGAACAAAGGCCTGAGATACTCCCACATTTAGGTACTGGGAGGCAGAGGAGGAACCTGTGATAGGGACTAAGTAGAAGTGGCCAGAGAGATAAGAGGAAAATTACTGAGGCTTAGTGGATAGAGACAAGGCCTGGGAGTCAGAAGGACAAGGTTCTAATCCCAATCCCACCATTTGGTAGCTGTGTAATCTTAATAATAATAATGATAATAATTATAATGTTGATATTTGTTAAGCACTTTCTATGTGCAGAGCACTGTCCTAAGCACTAGGGTAGATCCAGGGTAATCAGATTGTCCCTCATGAGGCTCACAGTCTTAATCCCCATTTTCCAGATGAGGTAACTGAGGCCCAAAGAAGTGAAGTGACTTGCCCAGAGTCACACAACTGACAAGTGGCAGAGCAGGGATTCGAACCCATGACCTCTGACTCCCAAGCCCGGGCTCTTTCCACTGAGCCATGCTGCTTCTCTTAGACAAGTGCCAAATTATCTTAGACAAGTCACTTCACTTCTCTGGGCCTCGGTTACCTCATCTGGAAAATGGGGATTGAGACTGTAAATCCCACATGAGACAGGGACTGTGTTCAACCTGATAAGCTTGTAACTACCCCAGCATTTAATACAGTGCCTAGCACATAGTAAGCACTTAACAAATACCAAAAAAATCCCCAAAAAAGTGGAGGACAATGTCAGTGAAGCCAAGGTTGTATAACGTTGCCTGGAGAAGGGGATGGGCTACAGTAGGAAAGGCAGCTGAGAGGTCAAGGGGTGTTGAATGAATTATGATGGAATATAGGCCGTCACGTTCAGCAAGAAGGGGATCATCAGTGACCTTTCAGAGGGCAGTTTCAGTGGAGGGAAGGAGAGAGAAGCCAGATTGGAGGGGAGAATTGGGGGAGAAGAATCGGAGACAAACAAGAATAGGCAACTCTCTCAGGGATTTTGGAGAGAAATGATAGGGGGAGAAGGAGCGATAAGTAGAGGGAACAATGAGGTCAAGGGAGGGGTTTTTTAGAATAAGGGAATCACGAGCATGTTTGAAAGCAGTAGGAAAGAAGCCATTGGAGAGTGAAAAGTTGAAGATGATGGTTAAGGAGGAAAGAAGGGGGGAGCAAGTGCTTTGCTATAATTTAGCCTGTAATCCACTTCATCATCATAATCCTCAGTGGTATTTATTGAGTGCTTAGAATGTACAGAACATTGTAGTAAGCACTTGAAATAGTACAATACAAGATTTGTCCTCTGTTCCCTAGAAAGTCTTGAGGAAAGTTCATGGTTGTGTTTCTTGATCCAAGGACACTGAAGGCAGGAAATATTTCTGTGTTGTATTTTACTCCCCAAAGTGCTTAGTACTGAGCTCTGTACACAATAAGTTGTCAGTAAATATTAATGAATAAAGTTGAAGAATTTGAGATAGCTGTAGATTTTGCTCTAGGACATTGGTAACCAAGCTGCAGAGGGTGGATTTTGTGATTCGCTTTTGCTCTTGACATTCTCAGGTTTTCTTCTATGTTGCTCCTTCCCAGGGTTGTCACTAGTCACTTCTGTGTAGCTCTCCTGCCCTCTGCTCATCTCTGCCCTGAAGAGGTAAGACACCGGGGGTTTTGGAAAACGTTAATTAAAAACAGAGGGTAAATATATTCCTTCTGAGAGACCTGTACAAGCAAGGGAACAGACAAGAGAAGCAGTGTGGCTTAGTGGGTAGAGCATGAGCCTAGGAGTCAGAAGGACCTGGGTTCTAATCCCGGCTCTGCCACTTGTCTGATGTATGACCTTTGGCAAGTCACTTAATGTCTCTGGGCCTCAGTTACCTCATCTCTCAGATGGGGATGAAATGCATGAGCTGCATGTGGCATAGGTACCGTGTCCAACCTGATTGACTTGTATCTACCCCAGCGCTTAGAACAGAGCTTAGAACAGTGCTTGGCACCCAGAAAGTGCTTAACAAGTACCATACTGATTATTATTATATGTGTGACCTTGGGCAAGTCACTTAACTTCTCTGAGCCTCAGTTTCCTCATTTGTAAAATGGGGATTACGATGTGGACTGTCTCCAACCTGATAAGCTTGTAACTACCCCAGCATTGAGTGTAGTGTCTGGTATGCAATAATTGCATAACAAATACCACTGAAAAAGAGAGAATACTTAGCTTTTGAAATGCTCCTGGACTTTAAGAATACACTGTTTCTCTGGTTTATGTCTTTGAGAAATTTGGAGGTAAATAAGATCTCTACAGCCTCTCTCTTCCTTGCTGTCTCTCTTGTCTGTCTTGTTTTACAGAAATCTGTAAGACTTTCTGTAGGATCTTGGCCATCACACATATCTAGGAATAGCCCCACATACCGGCCCTTCACCTTAAAGGCTACAGCACAGATCAGAGAGATTCCACAATAGAGCTCGGGCTGGGTAGTAAGAGGACCTAGGTTCTAATCCCATCTCCTCCACTTGTCTGCTGTGTGACCGTGGCCAAGTCACTTCACTTCACTCTCTGCCTCGATTTCCTCATCTGTAAAAGGAGAATTGAGACTGTGAGCTCAATGTAAGACAGTGGCTGTTTCTGATTTGATTACCTTGTATCTACCCCTGCATTTAGAACAGTGCTTGGCACTTGGTGAGTGCTTAACAGATACCATAATTATTAATATAATTATCATTATTACCATTAGGGTAGAGTTTTATGACCTGGGGTCTCCACTACTACTTAAGAAACAATTTTACAGGAGATAGTAGGTAAGACAAGAAGAGATCCTGAATTCACAGAGGTACAATACGAGCATAACTATTGAGCTTTATACAACATTCTCAATGTCCGTAACAAGCAATACAATCTTTGGAAATCTGAATCAATCAGGATACGGGCGAGAATGCTGTCATTTTAAATCCATCGGCTAGCCAGATCTGGAGATCTGAACTCTGGAGCAAAATTGGGAAAATATCTAAAAAAAGAGTCTCAGTAGAAGTCACTCGATAACTGTGAAAAATAAAATGATCATCGAGACTCATAGGATTATATCCCAAACAATTCTATTAAAGATGAAGGTGAAATTTGGACTATTGGTTTCCCTCAAAATACTGGCAGTGAACAATCTTGAGAAGAATAGAAAACAAAACTTGGACTTTTTCAGGGCAAAGTTGAATCCAAACCTCTCTTGAATCTTGACACATGGTTCTTCTTCTTCTCCCGTTGCTATAGCTATTTACTGAAAAGGTACGGGTCATTGCACATTCCTTATCAAGTTCAGTTTAAATAGTTACAGAGTAAAATAAGGTAGAAACTATGTCCTGATCTATCCTAAATCTAAGCATTGATTGAAACAATTTTCTTTACTGTGTTAGGTGAATAGAAAGAAAACACTGGAAAATACCTGTAGCGAATGTGTCTTCACTGAGCTGGGATCCTGAAATTACCCTTGAAGTAGAAAACGATTGTTGTCTCTGCTTGTGACGGCACGGCTAAAGGCCAGAGAGAGAGTTGGGCGATCACATCTGTTTGTTCAGAGAGAAGTCTGTAAAATAACCAGAGCGGAACCTCTTTTGCTCTGTAATGTTCCCGAGTGACTGACTGACTTCACAGGAAGCTCTCGAGTTGCTGCTTGCTTGTTGGTTACACTGACTCCTGATGCTTCAAGGATAGAGAGGTCCTTGCTTCGTTGTTTGCTTATGATTCCTTGAGTAAACCAGATCGCTTTCAGTTGCATATCCTCTCCTCAGTGATGCAAAAAAAAGGGCAGGCAGTAGAAGAAATACTGAGGCAAAGGAGAGGAGAGTGCAAAATGGTTCATTACAAGTTGATCCATCGGCCAATGAGGAGCTGGACCCTGATATGATTGTCCTGTGCTCAGCGTATTTTGGTTGAGCTGAGTAAAATAGGAGAGGGGATTGAATGATTATCAAAACACATATAGTTTGAGAGAAGAAAAAGTGTAACTATAACCGAGGGTGATGAAATGGTACTTCTTAATCACCCGGAGACGATACCTAAATCTCACCGTTGTGGATGTTGAGAAATGAGATAGGACATTCATTATCATAAAATCAATTTTATACATTTGCCAAGTAATAGCTAAGTACAGAGCAGAGTTCTTGGGTCTTGAAAAGAAGACTACCTGACAGAAAGAGCAGTAAATATGTTCAGAACCAGATATTGAGTGACTTATTGTCCTGATTCAGGCTTTACCTTGGAAATAAAATAAAAATCATAGACAAAGAACAGACTTCTCAGTCAATCAAGTGATTAGTCGATGGTATTTTTTGAGTACTGCCCGTATGCACAGAACTGACCTAAGCACTTGAAAGAGTACAGTAATAACTGTGATATCTTTTAAGCACTTACTATGTGCAAAAAACTGTGCTAAGCACTGGGATAGAGTATATGCAGATCAGACATAGTCCCTGCACCATGTAGGGCTCAGTAGGGTTGGTAGCCATGATCCCTGCCCACAAGAAACATACTGTGGGAAGGGGCTCCTTCCTTTTCCCTACTTTCCTTAGCTCTGCCAAGTCTTGATCTTAAAGGAGAAACAGGTTGTAGCATGATTTTGGGGAAAGATTCCCAGAAAATTAAAACCTTTTCCCCTTCTCCCTGTTTAGCATCATTTTCTCAGACTCCTTCACGTTAGTATTTGCATTTTTGGTTTCTGAGAAAGAAGTGAACTATGGAACCACTACAGAGTAATCTATTTCCAGATAGTGAAAACCCATAGAACATCAAAGGCAGAAGCATAAACTGCTAGATTTGTTAATTATACCCATGTGTCAACACCCAATATCAGGTTCTTAACTAATTGCTTACAAAAAGAACTAAAAGAACCCTCGAGTTCAAGTCCCTTTTGGTTTATCTTGTTTGCTGATCATTATTAGTAAACTTCTCACAATATGCTGTGTTGGGTTTAGAAAGAATATCTGTGAGGCCTTCCCCAGTTTGAGGCACCTAGGGAATGTGTCTGTTTATTTTTGTATTTTACTCTCCCAAGCATTTAGTACAATGCTCTGCACACAGAAAGAGCTCAGTAAATATGACTGAATGAATGAATGAACGAATGAACTCTATTGTACTCTCCCAAGCATTTAGTACAGTGCTCTGTGCACAGTAGGTATTAGAAGAATACCACTTATTGCTTGAAAATTGCCCCTTTTCCACAGACCTTGCCAAAAGCAAGAAATTAAATCTTACCATGCAATAATAATGATAATGATGGTATTTGTTAAGGGCTTACTATGTGCCAAGCACTGTTCTAAGCACTGGGGTAGATATAAGCTAATCAGGTTGTACCACATGGGGCTCACCCTCTTAATCCCCATTTGCAGATGAGGTAACTGAAGCACAGAGAACAATAATCATCATAATAATGTTGGTATTTGTTAAGTGCTTACTATGGGCAGAACACTGTTCTAAGTGCTGGGGTAGATAGAGGGTAATGAGGTTGTCCCTCGTGAGGCTCACAGTCTTCATCCCCATTTTCCAGATGAGATCACTGAGACCCAGAGAAGTTTAGTAACTTGCCCACAGTCACACAGCTGACAAGTGGAGGAACTGGGATTAGAACACATGACCCAGGCTCCCAAGCCTGGGCTCTCTCTACGAAGCCACGATACTTCTCTATCCTCTGTGGTGCAAACAAAATCAGAGCAGTAAAAGGAAATCCCTACATGCCCTCCCAAATGGAAGGAACTGTGAATAATGCACCGGTCTGATTGGCCAGTAACTTCCTGCTAGTGCTCTAAGGATGCTGTTAGATGTACGGGTGTGATTGTAAAGCTCATCCCCTGCCACATTGTGCTGATCCATATACTACTTTCTGTGTCTGCCACTATTTAAAAAAATATATATGTCTTCATCGCTATATCTTCCCAAAGTCTTTGATTAGTTCTGGGGAGGAAGAATCTAAAGCTTAGCCTCTTTCCTTTCCCAGTGGTATTCTTTCTTCCTTCATTCATTCAATAATATTTATTGAGCCCTTACTATGTGCAGAACACTGTACTAAGCGCTTAGAATGGACAATTCGGCAACAGAGACAATCCCTGCCCATTGACAGGCTTACAGTCTAATCGGAGGAGACAGACGGACAAAAGCAATAGCAATAAATAGAATCAAGGGAATGTACATCTCATTAACAAAATAAATAGGGAAATAAAAATATATACAAATGAGCACAGTGCTGAGGGGAGGGGAAAGGAGGGGGAGAAAAGCAGAGGGAAAGAGGGGGAAAAGGGGGCTTAGCTGAGGGGAGGTGAAGAGAGGGACAGAGAGGCTGCAGAGGGAGCAGAGGGAAAAGGGGAAGCTCTGTCTGGGAAGGCCTCTTGGAGGAGGTGAGTTCTTAGTTACCCAAGTTAGGAAACCGCATCCTATTTCTTAGGTTAGAGCCTCTTTCTTTTGCATCCAAATTTTTTCAATGGAAATGGCCAACTGCACTGGAGAATTCTGTAGAAACAAACATGTTCCTTCAATCGATCAATCGATGGTATTAATTGAGCACCTACAATCAGTCAGTACTTTTCACTGTGGGCTTCCTGTGTCCCAAGTACTTTCCTAAGCCCATAGAAGGGTATGGTGGAGTTCATAAACATTGTCCCTTGCTCTTTAATAACCTGGGAAAGTAGAGTGAAGTTAGAATACATGATCCCTGCTTACAATCCATCAGAGGAGACCTATGTGGGAATACAATGGTCAGGGTCTTGCATTTTCCCCCTTCTCTCTCTCACATTCCCCTCTGAGCTGTCTCAACCCTAGGCCTGCTTGATTGCTTGATTGCCTCATAATAATAATTATGGTATTTGTTAAGTGCTTACTATATGCAAAGCACTGTTCTAAGTGCTGGGGAGGATACGAGGTGATCAAGTTGTCCGACGTGGGGCTCCCAGTCTTCTTCATCCGCATTTTACAGATGAGGTCACTGAGGCACAGAGAAATTAAGTAACTTGCCCAAAGTCACACAGCTGACAAGCAGTGGAGCAGGGATTCGAACCCTTGACCTCTGACTCCCAAGCCTGGGCTCTTTCCACTGAGCCACGCTGCTCATAGCTAGGAACTACTCAAGTACTCTCAATTACTCAAGGTCGGAACATCTTAGCCTCTTCCATTTGTTTCATTTGCTTCTCTTATCAGGGAGATCAGCACTGTGACTCAATACAGGATGAAGATGTACCTCCCTTAGCAAAGTCAGAACCCCTGGCCTTGCTAATCAATGGTATTTAATAATAATGATGGTATTTATAAAGTGCTTCCTATGTGCCAGGCACTGTTCTAAACGCTGGTATAGATACAAGGTAAGCAGCTTGTTCCACATGGGGCTCACAGTCTTAATCTCCATTCTGCAGATGAGGTAACTGAGGCACAGAGAGGTTAAGTGGCTTGCCCAAGGTCATAGAGCAGCCAAGTGGTGGAGCAAGGATTAGAACGCAGGTCCTCTGACTCCCTAACCCGGGATCTTGCCACCGAGCCACACTGCTTCTCTATATTTGATCACCTGGAGAACAAAGCAGGCCCAGGGACTTGACCAGTGGAACTTATTGCTGCCTGTCTTTAAATATGAATCCTGTAGTGTGTTTTTCTGGTCACTCATGTATGCTGAATTCATTCATTTACTCATTCAATTCATTCAACTGTATTTACTGAGTGTTTACTGCGACGGAGCACTGTACTAATCATTTGGAAGAGGACAACATAACAATAAACAGACAAATTCCTTGTCCATAGTGACCTTACAGTCTATAGAGGGAGGCAGACATGAATATAAATAAATAAATTACAGATATTTTTAGGAGTGCTGCGGGGCTGGGAGTGAGAATGGATAAAGGGTGCAAGTCAGGGTGATGCAGAAGGGAGTTGGAGAAGAGGAAAGGAGGGCTTAGCCAGGAAAGGCCTCTTGGAGGAGATGTGCCTTCTGTAAGGTTTTGAATGCGAGGGAAGATAAATGTCTGTCAGATATGAGGAGGGAGAGCATCCCAGGCCAGATGCAGGATGCGGTGAGAGGTCGGTGGTGAATTAGATGAGACTGAGGTACACTGAGAAGATTCTGATTAGGGGAACTGAGCTGGGCTGGGATGTAGAATGAGAGTAGTGAGGTGAGGGAGGAGGGGGCAAGGGGATTGACTGCTTTAAAGCCAACGGTGAGGAGTTTTTGTTTGATGCACAGGTGGATGGGAAAACACTGCAGGTTCTTGAGGAGTGAAGAAACAAGTTCTGAACGTTTTTTCTAGAAATATGACCCACACAGCAAAGTGAAGTATAGACTGCAGTGAAGAGAGTCAGGAAGCTGGGAGGTTAGGAAGGAGGCTGAAACAGTAATCAAGGCAGATAGGATAAAATCTTGGATTAATGTGGCAGCAGATTGGATGGAGTGGAAAGGGTGGATCTTCAGTGACGTTGTGAAGGTGGAACCATCAGGATTTAGTGATGGAATTAATATGTGGTTTGAATCAAGGACCACACCAAGGTTAAGGGCTTGTGAGACAGGATGGATGGTGGTGACAACTCTACCAACTGTGTGTAAAGAAATTCTGTACTGTTTGAAGCTGAGCTGACCTTGACTGGAGGAGGGAACTCTACCCATAAAGCACCTCTCCCTACAAGTGCTTGAAAAAGTGCTAGTAGTAAAAAAGAAACTCGTTTCTGTCATACCCTTTTGAACATCACACAGATTCTGTTAAGTTTCCTTCCACACCTCCACAGTAAAGTTAAAATTATAAGAACAGAAAGGAAAGTCGGCTGGGTGCAAAAGGGCTTCAGAGGGTTGTGAGCTGCATAGAAATAATTATCATGAGAGTGTCCCTTACATCCACAAATTACAAAGGGAGGGGAGAAAATGGAGCTGGGTGAGAGTGTCAGCCGCATCTCCCATTTCCTTTTCGGAATTTCCCAAGGGCTTAGCCCAGTGGTTTGCATTTGGTTGTGCTAAAATACTGTTATTACCACTAATGATAATGCTTCTACAACTATTATTACATTTCCACTATTAAAAATTATGATTAATAATTAATGCTATTATTAATGTTCTAATTGATATCACAATTAATTAATATCATTAATTCCCATCCATCCTTTTTGGTTTCTCCAATATTAATGAAAATAATAATAATTATGGTATTTGTTAAGCTCTTCCATGTGCCAGGCACTGTACTAAGCTCTGGGGTGGACACAAGCAGATTGGGTTGAACACAGTCCCTGAGAATGTCAGCCGTGTCTCCAATTTCCCTTTCAGAATTTCCCAAGGGCTTAGTCCAATGGTTAGCATTCAGTTGTGCTAAAATACTATTATTACCACTAATGTTAATGTTTCTACAACTATAATTACATTTCTACGATTAAAATTATAATCAATAATGTTATTAATGTTCTAGTTGATATCACATTTAATTAATATTATTAATGCCCATCCATCTTTTTGGTTTCTCCAATTATCAATGATAATGATAATAATTATGGTATTTGTTAAACTCTTCTATGTGCCAGGCACTGTACTAAGCTCTGGGGTGGACACAAGCAAATTGGGTTGAACACAGTCCCTGCCCCACATGGGGCTCACAGTCTCAATACCCGTTTTACAGATGAGGTAACTGAGGCCCAGAGAAGTGATGCGCCTTCCCCAAAGTCACACAGCAGACAAGTGGAGGAGCCGGGATTAGAAGCCATGACCCTCTGACACCCAGGCCCATGCTCTATCCATTACGCCATGGATTCTGTGGATGGATTCTGCTCTATCCATTACACCATGCTGCTTCCCAAGCTATTATTAATAGCATTTAGTATAAATGATCGATTGATTGATACTTTTTTTGATACTTCTTGCAGTAAAAGTTCCTGTCAGTGACCTATCTGCCCAGAAAAAACGTAATGGTCACGAACTATTTATTTTCCTAAAATGCATAAACAGCTGACAGAAAAAGTGATCCAGATAAGAAGGCCAGCTTTAAACTGGCATAAATTTTTAAACAGTTAATACCAGCAGATAATGTCAACACTGCTATCATTTCAAACATCAGATTACCCATTTATACCACTCTACACTATTAAGGTAAATATTTCAAACTTTCTATGTTCAATTGCTTACCCTGCCAACGTATGTTGTATATGAAACACTTGAACTTCTCAAATGAAGCACACTGCCACAAATAATGATTTACAATTAGCATTGTTAATGGATAGATTATAGCCCTGGGAGTCCGAAGGACCTGAGTTCTAATTCCAGTCCTCCACTTGTCTGTAGTTTGACCTTGGTCAAGTCATTTAACTTTGGTGCTGCAGTTCCCTCATCTGTGTGGTGAACAAGAGCGACTCCATCTTGTAACATAGAAGCCATTCCATAGAGACTGTTCACTGACCCCATGAACGACAATATCAAAGGAGGAATTTGAAAAAGAACTGAATTGCTGAGGAATTTGAGGAGAGAGGAATTGCCTTGCAGAAGAGCTTGAGGAGGAACTGAATTGTCTTGCTTTCAGACAGGAGAAAGACCACCAACTTCTCGCAAAGATTGCCCACGGGGTGTGTTTGTGGGGGGGCGTGAGGAGAGGTAGTCGTCCCCCCTGGTTTTAGCCGGTAACGTGTCTGAGACAGCAGGCAATCTGAGCAGGACCCATGCTGCGACCCATCCCCACACACAAATAAGTGGGTAAAAGGGGGAAAGAACCAGCTCCCAAGGGGGATAAAACCAGCCAGGACTCCTGCTGGGATGTCATGCTGCAGGCATTAAACTCCTTGAACTCCTCTAATGTGGGACCATCTTCACGAACTTGGGGTAAGTGATTGGATGGCTAGCTATGTTTATTTTAGTAGAGAGTGTGTGTGCGCATGCATTTAACCCTTTTAATTGGACTGAGCATGGAATAAAGCTTTGCATGTATACGGTAGTGGTGTAGTTTCACTTTGAACTTGTTGTTGAGCACCTGACAATGTTCGCCTCTGCGGTAGGGGCCACTATGGGAGGGTAATCCTTCTAGACAGACTCTCAACGATGGGTGCTTGACAGTAGAGGGAGATAAATCCCGAGAGACCGGCTCATAATTTAGGCACCTGACTACAGGGGGAGGTGAATCCTCAGAGATGGGCTTATGACAATCGTTCAAACGGGCATTTGAGGACTTGTCCATCGGGGATAGAGATTGGTCCATACGCGGGAACCGCTCCGTGGTGGGGTAGAGACACTGAGACCCCCAGGAGATGCAATCCCTTTTGTTAGAGGTTGGGGTATGTAATAAATTTGCTTGTGGGACCCTAAGGGATATAATTCCTTTCACTAAAGGTTTGGGTATCTTTTATACATTGGATCCATAGCATTTTTGTAGATTAATGCCTTAAAGCTAGAGTTTTCACAGCAACATTTAGTGAGTCCGTTTGTTTCACTTGTCTGCGCCTGGATCCGAATGCCTACCACCCCCCTCCTTTGGAGTCTGTCAGTCAGGTGCTTGCTGACAAGTCCAAAGTGAAACCAAACTACCACTGCATATGGTGGTAAGCTTTATTCCATACTTAGCCTAATTAAAGCAGGGGTAGATGCATATCCACACACCGTCACACACAAATGATGACAAATATTGTTACCTGTCCTTTGGGTTTCTCCAAAGTTGTGCAGACGGTCCCACTTTGGAGAAGTCAAGGATCCGGCTGTCTGCATCTCAGTGCATGACTTCAATGGTTTGGCCATGCTGTGTCTTGGTTTATGTGTTTTAGCCAAGCACCTGGGACACGAGTTCTCTCCCCCTTTTATCAGTTGTTTCAGAGTTGGGGGGAGGGGTTTGCAGCGCAGTGTCCCGATTCACTGCTCTGATTTCCTGTTGTCTTCAGCTCATGACGGGCTGAATCTAGGAAGGGATGGCTACTCCCTCGCCCCTACGCCTACCCAATTTAGCTCCTCTTCAAAATTCTCTGCCAAACAATTCTATTTCACCTCAGCAATTCAGGCCCTCCTCAGACTTCTCAGCAAGATCATTCAGTTTCTCCCCCAATTCCTCCTTTGACCTTGTTGCTCACAGGGACAAAGAATAACAATAATAATAATAATAAAGTTGGTATTTGTTAAGCACTTACTATGTGCAGAGCACTGTTCTAAGTGCTGAGGTAGATACAGGGTAATCAGGTTGTCCCACGTGAGGCTCACAGTTAATCCTCATTTTATAGATGAGGGAACTGAGGCACAGAGAAGTTAAGTGACTTGTCCACAGTCACACATCTGATGAGTTGCAGAGCTGGGATTCGAATTCATGAACTCTGACTCCCAAGCCTGGGCTCTTTCCACTGACCCATGCTGCTTCTCCATTAGACATCACTGTTCAGAACCACATGTGTTGATTGTTTCCATTTTTGGTTTCCGAGAAAGAGATAAGCGATCGAACCACTACAGAACAACCTATTTCCAGATGATGAGAAGCCACAGAGCATCAAAGGGAAAAGCATTAGACATTCAGCTGCTTGGTGGTAAGCAGATATGAATGTCCAAACTCGCACTCTTAGTAGATTGGTAACCAGGTAAAAGAGAGCCTCATATGTCAAATTGCTTTACTTAATTGCTATTTATTGAAATTGCCACAATATATTGTGCTTTGCTTAGAAGGAATGTTCATGAAAATTATTCTTGCCCTCTATAGTATAAACAGTGAAATCGCACTGAAAGTTTATCATATGTACCAACATAATTTAAAAATCAACGATGGCCAATGTCAGGTTTTTTATGTTCATATACGGTGTGTCTGCATTTTCATTTCATAAATTAGATATAACAATTAAATGATTGGACAGATTTTAGTGGAAGACATTGGGGGAGATGGAAAGCCATTATTTATTCAGATATTTATCTTGATATTATCTTGATTTTATTCAGATATTTATTTTTCCTCCCATCTGTAAACACTTTGGTGCTGTAAATCATTCTAAGCTATACTGCCTGCTAGACTTGTGATCCTTGAAGTGTAGGACCGTGTCTTTTAACTTTTTTATAGTTTACCCAATGCTTAGATGCTACTATGCACAGACTAGATGCTCAGTTGATTCAGCGTGACCTACTGGATAGAGCAAGGGCCTGGGAATCAGAAGGACGACATATCTAATCTGCCAGTTACCAAGTGTATGACCTTGGGTACATCATTAACTACTCTGTGCTTCAGGTGCTTCATCTGTAAAATGGAGATGGAGACCGTGAGTCTTATGTAGGACAGGGACTGTGTCCAAACTGATTAGCTGAATCTACCCCAGCGCTTAGAAGTGTGCCTGGCACACGGTAAGTGCTGAACAAATGCCATTAAAAACTCGATTGCTTGGTTGAGGAAGGTACTGAGGTATTGTAAATCAAGCGCTGTACAGCAACAACTTCCATTATCTTCAAGACCAGATGAGTATCTCTCTGTGCATGTGTGTGTGTATTTCTTTGTGGTTGAAATGTTCATTACCTTCCTCTCTGTGGATGAGGACTTGTAATCATTCTTCTTCTTGAGGCCAATTCATTGACTTCTCGTGGGCAAGGAGTGGATCATCTCTTAAAAATTTGAGTCTTCGTCTCCCTGTCCTATGAATGTTTTGCTTTCTTTCTCGGAAGGAAGAAATTGAGCCTTTCCCCAGATGAATTCCTCCTGAGTTAGTTAAGATAGGGAATTCCATCATATTTCTTAGTTTTGAGCCTATTTTCTTTGTATTAGTGTGTTTCCAATTTGAATTGTTACGTGCGCATTCAAAAGGGGGGAACAAAAAGGGTATCAGGAAGATGGTAGATCTTTTCTCTTTTGATCAAGGGAACCCAAAGGGTCTAACTGAGATGGTGTAAATCACACAGTCTTGAGGAAACCATCTGTATAATATCTTACATCTACAGTACAGAATTAACAACAAGATGATCTCTTGATACTCCTATAGACATTTCTTCCAATGCTGTCTAGTCATTTCCGACCCATAGTGACTCCATAGACACGCCTTCTTCAGAATGTCCCATTTTCTGTCATGAAGTCATTTCTGGTAGAGTTTTCTTGGTAGAGATAAGGAAGTGGTTTACTATTGTCTTTTTCACACAGTAAAAATCTGGGTCTCTGCCACTGTCTTTGATCAACGTTTGGATCACTCCATCATTCCCTTGATCATCCACACAGAATATGCATATATGAAATTTGAAAATGAACTCAGTGTGGTATGAAAAGATTGTCCTGTATTACTTTGGTTCTTTATCTCTCACAGGCTTATTGATATTTACAAATTTGCTGCTTGGTTACCC
Source organism: Ornithorhynchus anatinus (assembly GCF_004115215.2). Classification (NCBI taxonomy): domain Eukaryota; kingdom Metazoa; phylum Chordata; class Mammalia; order Monotremata; family Ornithorhynchidae; genus Ornithorhynchus; species Ornithorhynchus anatinus. Next base: position 43,858,589 of record NC_041744.1, on the reverse strand, counting down.
ATTCTTCTGGAAATATCTTTTCAAGGCTAGCAGTCCCTCCCTTCCAAGTAAGTATATTCAATTATTTATTGTGATCATTATAACTGTAAATATTTTAATGCCTGTCACCCTCATAAGAGTATGAGCTCTTTGTGGGCAAGGAATGGATCACATCTTCATTCTGAACTTCCTAATGCAATACAGTGAGCTAAGGGAAGCAACGTGGCTGAGTGGATGGAACGTGGCCCTGAGAGTCAGAAGGACCTGCTTTCTAATTTCAGTTCTACCACTAGTCTGCTGGGTGATTTCAACTTCCCTGTGCCTCAGTTTCTTCATCTGTAAATGGGGATTAAATCCTACATCCTCCTACTTAGATCCATATGTGTCAGGGACTGTGCCCAACGTGATTATCTTGTGTCTACCCTAGTGTTTAGTGCAGTGCTTGACACATAGTAAACGCTTAATAAATACCACTGAAAAAATACTTATTGTAGCCCATTGAGATGGAAGGTTTCCAGGCTATCCAAAGCATGTTCTGTTAGCGGTTTACTTATCTGGCATTAAATCTTTAAACACAGGGAAATAGATCATGGTGGACCAAATCAAACTTTTCACACATCCCTAATAGGGGCTGTGGTAGTGGTAGGGTATCCATTAATCACTTACTAGGGGACCAGCACTGGGTTAAGCCCTGCGATATACAAGACTTGCAGATCACAGACAATCCCACATAAGGCTCATAGTCAAGGAGTTGGGAGAACAGGTATCTTACCTCAATGCTCCTCATAGAAAACTTACAGTTGTTTGATTATTATGTAAATTAACTGTAATTTATTTACATTAATGCCTGTCTCCACCTCTAGACTGTAAGCTCATTGTGGCAGGGAATGTGTCTTTTTATTGTACTCTCCCAAACGCTTACTATGATGTTTGGCACACAGTAAGTCCATAATGAATATGATAGAATGAACGTAAGGATGTTGAAGCACAAAGATGTAAGATGATTTGTTCAGGGTCACCTAGTAGACAGTAGCAAAGATGGAACTAGAACCCAGGTCTCCTAATTAATAATAACGATAATAATAATAAAGATATTTGCTAAGCACTTACTATGTGCTGGGCACTGTACTAAGCGCTGGGGTGGATACAAGCAAATCTGGTTGGACACAGTCCCTGCTTCACATGGAGCTCACAGTCTCAATCTCCATTTTACAGATGAAGTAACTGAAGCACAGAGAAGTGAAGTGACTTGCCCAAGATTATACAGCTAAGTGGCAAAGCCAGGATTAGAACCTGGAATTCTTAGGCCTAAGCTCTTTCCACTAGACCGTGCTACATCATGGTGTTTAGGAAAGGTCGGAAAGTTCTCCTTCAACGCTCTTTCTATCAACCATTCCTTTGTGGAGAAAAGCAAGATGGATGAACTAGGAACCAAATTGGATTTGTAGTTGTGAGAAGCCGTACATTTTGTGGGATTCAAATCTTTAGAAATTTGTAGTAATATATTAGAGAGGTCCTGTTTTGCTCTCTGAATGTCCCCCGTCTTCAGTGGTTCCCAAATCATATATGCTATCTTTGCATTTAATTCTGTTGCTGTGTAACGTTTCAGGGAGAGCATGATAAATCATAATATTAGTGGCCTTTCCAAAGTTGCCCTGAGTTAAGTTGGTCATCAACAAGAATACTGAACTACGATAATAATGTTGGTATTTGTTACTATGTGGCGAGCACTGTTCTAAGTGCTGGAGTAGATACAAGGTGATCAGGTTGTCCCACATGAGACTTATTCATTCATTCATTCAATAGTATTTATTGAGCGCTTACTATGTGCAGAGCACTGTACTAAGCGCTTGGAATGAACAAGTCGGCAACGGATAGAGACAGTCCCTGCCGTTTGACGGGCTTACAGTCTAACTGGGGGAGACAGACAGACAAGAACAATGGCAATAAATAGAGTCAAGGGGAAGAACATCTCGTAAAAACAATGGCAACTAAATAGAATCAAGGCGATGTACATCTCATTAACAAAATAAATAGGGTAATGAAAATATATACAGTTGAGCAGATGAGTACAGTGCTGAGGGGATTGGAAGGGAGACGGGGGGGGCAGAGGGAAATGGGGGGAAATTAGGATTAAGCTGCGGAGAGGTGAAGGGGGGGTGGTAAAGGGAGTAGAGGGAGAAGGGGAGCTCAGTCTGGGAAGGCCTCTTGGAGGAGGCGAGTTTTAAGTAGGGTTTTGAAGAGGAGAAGAGAATTAGTTTGTCAGAGGTGAGGAGGGAGGGCATTCCAGGACTGCGGGAGGACGTGGCCCAGGGATTGACGGCGGGATAGGTGAGACTGAGGGACGGTGAGGAGGTGGGCAGCACAGGAGCGGAGCATGCGGGGTGGGTGGTAGAAAGAGAGAAGGGAAGAGAGGTAGGAAGGGGCAAGTGGATGGAGAGCCTTGAAGCCTAGAGTGAGGAGTTTTTGTCTGGAGCGGAGGTTGATAGGCAACCACTGGAAGTTTTTAAGAAGGGGAGTGACATGCCCAGATTGTTTCTGCAGGAAGATGAGCCGGGCAGCGGAGTGAAGAATAGACTGGAGCGGGGCGAGAGAGGAGGAAGGGAGATCAGAGGGCAGGCTGACACAGTAATCTAGCCGGGATATTATGAGAGCCTGTAGCAGTAAGGTAGCCGTTTGGGTGGAGAGGAAAGGGCGGATCTTGCTGATATTGTAAAGGTGAGACCGGCAGGTCTTGGTAATGGATCGGATGTGTGGGGTGAATGAGAGAGTCGAGTCAAAGATGACACCGAGGTTGCGGGCCTGAGAGACGGGATGCATGGTCGCACCATCCATGGTGATAGGGAAGTCTGGGAGAGGACCGGGCTTGGGAGGGAAGATGAGGAGCTCAGTTTTGCTCATGTTTAGTTTTGAGTCATGTTGACTCCCCAGAGTCTTTAAATTGTGTTCTATTTGTTGAGAAATAACTCTTTTCTTTCTTAGTCAAGAATACCATAAGGTACATGTGCTGTAATACCTTTTGTTTTTGGTTTGTGAGCGATTTTATTTAAAGGGGGAGAAAAAACATACTTTGTTGGTAAACTATGTTAATAGAGCTTTTAAAAGCCTTTCCTCTGAACTGTAAGCTGGTTGTGGTTAGGGCATGTTTCTGTCAATTTTGTTGTATCGTACTCTTCCAAATGTTGAGAACTAAGTGATCAATAAGTACTGTAAGGAACACAAAATCTAGTGTTAGTCTGCACACATTAAGCAATCAATACCATTGATAGATTTCTCTCATTTGAAAGTGACTTCATGGCTTCAGTAATTAACTGATAAACATGTCCAAGTTCTTTACTCATTCCCAATTCTTCTGAGTGAATTCAGTAGATTCAATTTTGGATAAAATTGAACTCCATTCCATGAGAAGCAGTGGGGCTCAGTGGAAAGATCCCAGGCTTGGGAGTCAGAGGTAATGGGTTTGAATCCCTGCTCTGCCACTTGTCAGCTGTGTGACTGTGGGCAAGTCACTTCACTTCTCTGTGCCTCAGTGAGCTCATCTGTAAAATGGGGATGAAGACTGTGAGCCTTACGTGGGACAACCTGATTACCCTGTATCTACCCCAGTACTTAGAACAGTGCTCTGCACTTAGTAAGCGCTTAATAAATACCAACATTGTATTATTGTATTGGATTGGATTTATCTCAACTAGAGACACCTTCATTCATTCAATCAATAATCTATATTGAGCGCTCACTGTGTGCAGAGCAGTGAATTAAGCACTTGGGAGAGTATAGAAAAACAATAAACAGACACAAGTGCTTACAGTCTAGAGGGGGAGACAGACATTACTGTAAATAGATAAATAAATGACAGATACGGAAGTGCTGTGGGGCTGCGAGGGGGAATGAATAAAGGGAGCAAGTCAAGGTGATGCAGAAAGGAGTGAGAAAAATGATGTGGGCAGCTGAAGTATGGACTGGAGAAGGGAGAGAAAGAAGGCGGGGAGGTCAACCAGGAGGCTGATGCAGTAATCCAGGTGGGATAGGATAAATGATTGGATTAATGTGGTAACAGTTTGGATGGAGAGAAAAGCATCGATATTTTGAAGTTGGAACAGACAGGATTTAGTGATGGATTGAACCTGTGGGTTGATTGCAAAAGAGGAATGGAGGGTAACACCAAGGTTGTGGACTTGTGAGACATATAGGACGGTGGTGCCATTTATAATGATGGAAAAGTGAGGGGGAATGCAGGGTTTGGGTGGGGCGAAAAGGAGTTCTTACGTATACGTGTTAAGCTTAAAGTGATGGGAGGACACCCAAGTAGAGACATCTTGAAGGCAGGAGAAAATGTGAGACTTTGGAGTCAGAGAGAGATCAGGGCTGGAGATGTAGATTTAGGTGTCATCTACCTAGAGGTGGTAGTTAAAGTCAAGGGATCGAATGAGTTGTCCAGTGGAGTGGGTGTAGATGGAGAAGGGGACCCATAAAATGAACCTTGAGGGACACCCACGTAAGGGGTGGGAGAAAGATATACTCACAGTACAAGACTGAAATAATCCTGGAGTAACAAAGTCATAAGAAATCTGTACAGTATTTTGTGGATGAGAGAAGTTAGACACATAGGGTCACGGAGGACACAGTGAATCTTTGCATAAATTGTAAATATTGGAAGGAATTGGAAAACTTTCCAAATATCTACCTCCCGACAATAACAATTTCCATGAACTCATAAAACATCAAATCATAGGCAGCAGTGATTGAATGACTGTTCTGAATGCTGGGAAAATGATATCTTAGTTCTTTTCAATGAAAGAATTCTATGAAAATGGGAAGTCTGGGGTGATGTGTATTCTCAGTCATCTCTCTGCTGATGATATCCCCTGATGTGAATTTTGCTTGAAATGAGTTTCTTGGATTCCCAAGAGAGAATGAAATTGTCCAGGACTATGATTCACAAATATACAAGTTCTTGGTTTCACAATTATCGTGGAAAGTCCTATCTATTGATCTGAAGACAACACAGTTCCCTGTTTGATTTTTTTGTGAGTTTTGCAGATTGATCCTGCAAGATGGAAAAAAAATTAGATTCATTTATTTTATATAGCTTTGCAAAAATAATTCCTTGTACCCTGCCTGCTGTGTCTGCAACATCTCATCTATCTTGCTGCAAAGCTAGTCACGTTCGCCTTTTGTCTCGTATCAGGCCATTACTCTATGCATTCTCTCTCATTACAACCTAAATTCTACTCATTAATTTTTTATCTTTTCCAGTTAGCTTCACTTTCTCCTTTAATTTTTGTTCCTATTTCTAGTTCTATGTCATCTTCCAAAATGTCCTCTCTGGTAATGATTCCCCACCCTGCCCTGGCCACATTTATTATTACCAGTTTCAATATAGATCTTCCTTTTTGAAATGCTTCTTTGATGTAGCAAAGGAAGATTGAATGTGTGGGTTGAAAGTGAGAGATAAGTCCAGAAGAATGACAAGTGTATGGGCTTGTGGGAAAGGGAGAATGGTAGTGATTGATTGATTACTTCAATATCCAGGGTCTGCAGCTATGTTTAAATTCCATTTTCAGACAACTGGATTAAAGAGAAACAATGTGGTCTAGTGGTTAGAGCGTGGGCCTGGGAGTCAGAAGGACCTGGGTTCTAGTCCCACATCCACTACTTGTCCATTACACGACCTTGGGCAAGTCACTTCACTTCTTTTTGCCTCAGTTACCTCATCTATAAAATGGGGCTTGAGATGGTGGGGCCCGTGAGGGACAGCGACTGGGTCCGACCTGGTTATCTTGTATCTTCCCCAGTGCCTGGCACACAGAGAAAGTACAGCGTTCTGCATATGCCATACAGATGTCATGCTCTACAAATTCCATGTTCTACAAATGCCATGAAAAACAATAATAAAAGTATGTCTTCTCACATTTGTAAATGTGAAAAGGTGGAAGATGGTCTTAACTGAACGAAGAAGCCATTATCTCCATGATAAAACACCTGCCTGAGAGTAAAGTTGATAAAATACCTGAGAATTTGCCCAGATCTTCAGACCAACCATTAAGACTAGCTCATCTCATCTCTCATATTTACTCCAGGGATTGGACAGCCATTTAGATGGTGAACGCTTGATGGACCAAGGATCTGGTCTAAATCAATAGCCAGGAGTTACTATTGCTTAGCACGCTGTTTAGTACATTGTCAGCCCTTAATAAATGTTATCACTATTGGTGGTATGAAGGATGTATCTTCACCTGTGAGTGGCAATAACAAAGAACCCTCCGTTCAAGAGAATGACCGACTCAATCGTAGAAGATTTTGGAATCCACAACAGTGTTAGATACTTACAAATCAGTGTAGAGTGTTGAACCATCTCCCCATTTCCAAGGTTCATGATTAGAATGACGGGAGAGTCCAATCCAAACCATCATTGGAAGCTTCTTTAGAAAATCCTGCATAGAAACACAAATACAATATATGATCTAATTTCCTTTTTGTCCCCGGGGCAGGAAGGAGAATTAAAAGAGCAGGGAGATGGAATTATAAGACGGTTACATTCCGGTGTCCCTCTCAACTAACTCATCTTCTGCCAGAGTAAGCAAATCTCAAGATTCCTGGTCATCACCAATTTTTAATTCCTTTTACAAACAAAATCTCCTCACTTCTGCCCTCAAGGAGCTTTCATTCTATAGGGGAAGATTGACATAATAATAATAATAATGGTGGTATTTGTTAAGCGCCTACTATGTGCAGAGCACTGTTCTAAGCTCTGGGGGAGACACGGGGGAATTAGGTTATCCCACATGGGGCTCACAGTCTTAATCCCCATTTTACAGATGGGGTAACTGAGGCCCAGAGAAGTTAAGTGACTTGCCCACAGTCACACAGCTGACAAGTGGCAGAGCTGGGATTCGAACTCATGACCTCTGACTCCAAAGCCCATGCTCTTTCCACTGAGCCATGCTGCTTCTCTATTCATGCTTCTCATGAATAGAGGTAGGGGAAATAGTAATGTCTGTGAATATATATGAAAGCATTATGGGGCTGGGATGAGTTTCAGATGGCTTAGGTACACAGCCAAGTTGCATAGTCCATGCAGAGAGGAGGATGAATAGCAGAAATAAAGAGATTAATCAGGGAGAGCTTTATGGAGGAGTTGTGATTCTATTAGTGTTTTGGAAGTGGGGAGAATGGTGGACTGTCAGATACAAAGAGGGAGGCAGTCCCAGGCCCAAGGGAGAGCAAAGGCAAAGAGTTAGTGTTGGAATAAAGGAGAAGGAGGTTTAGAGAGAGAAGAGTGTGCAGGTTGGGTAGTAGGAGGAGAGCAACGAGGTTTCCTAAGAAGGAGAGAGTGGATTGATTACGTTGAAACCGATGGCAAGAAGTTTCTGTTCATCACAAATATAGGTGGGCAACCACTGGAAGTTTTTAAGGGCTTGGTATGTGTGGACTGAACTGGTCTGAATAAGAATGAGATGGGGTCCCGGTTTCATCCTGGTAAGATATGGACTGAACTGGGTTCTCAGAATAGTTAACTGGGTAGGAGAGTGGCATAGGGACTGGAGAGGAGAGAGACAGGATGCGGGGAAGCACTGTGGCCAAGTGGAAGCCACTTAGGCCTGGGAATCAAAGGACCTGGGTTCTAATCCCAGCTCCTACACTTGTGTGCTGTATGAGCTCCGTCAAATTACTTCACTTCTGTGTGCCTCAGTTTCCTCATCTGTAAAATGGAGATTAAGACTATGAGCCCCACGTGGGGCATGAACTAATTTCAATCCAATTATCTTGCATCTATTCCGGTGCCTAGTCCAGTGACTGGCCTGTAGCAAATGTTTCACAGATATCATTTAAAAACAAAAGGGGGTAAGTGAGATCTGATGCAGTAGTCAAGGTGGTAAATGATAAGTGCTTTTATTGGTATGGTAGTAATTTTAATCCTTTTTGGGCCCATCCAGAAGTGAACCCCAGGTGGGACAGGTAATGTGGCCAATATGATTTGCTTGTATCCACCCCAGTACTTAGTACAGTGCCTGGAACATAGTGAACACTTAACAAATACCATGAGTATTATCATTATTGTTATAAAGTGGAATTCCAGGCCACCCTTTCAAAGTTTTGGGGATCCAGGAATTCACGGTAGGTCTCAAAATATCAAGGAAAATTTTTGAGCACTACTAAGCTCTAACTTTACTAAACTCTTGGGAGAGAACAATATAATGGAATTGGGAGATATGACTCCTGTTCAGTGTTTACTCTCAAAACAGTATGAAGGACAAGAAACATAGAACAAATACAATACCAGTTCTTCCTTGCTATCTATCTGAAGAAGAGAGGTATTCCGGGAAGCACAGGCAATTTTGCTCTCAAACCAAGATTTCTTTTCAAGTGAAATTTGATAGCAGTTTTTTCCATTTCCAAACCACAGCTCTGGGCAAATCCTACAGTGGCAGTCTATAAAAAAATCCAAAATAAAACAAAGAATCTAATAGATGACTAACACAAAATTAACTTTTCTAGGGTTTTTTTAGGCAGAAATGTTCATATAAACAACAGCCCACATATAAACCACAGCTCAGCAAATTTCTCCCACCATCCTCAGTAGTTTATCTGAATGAAAATAATGGCCCTTAGTGACCAGTGATTGGCCAAAATGGCATCCCTTTAGTTCCCCTGCATCTCTTACCAATGTCTGAAAGTGGGCCATGGTCCAGTGGAAGGGAAATGGGTTACCTCAGCAGGATGGCTATATTCCCATAGATTCATGGTATGGAATAGTGAACTTGGACCCTTTGTCATTTCTCTAAGTGATCAAAGGGCAGGATTGGGAGTGGCCAGTGGCTGAGCCTTTGGGCCTGACCTAGAGGGATTCTAGGAAACAACTCCACCTTGGAGTTGTGGGGCTTGGGACAAGGCACTTACCTGGGCTGCATCACATGTTCTGGGTTGAAAATGAAGCTCTAAAATCATCACCACCTACCTTTTAGGGGTCTTGTGCCTCGAGAAGAGTTCTGATGTTCTTTGACCAAATCTGATATATTGGAAAAGACGTTTTAGATTTCTCACACTTGATGTGGCAAAATCTTAATGGTTAAAATGTGTCTTGAGATATGATTAATAATTCTTTATGAGATGATATGTTAGAGAAGAAATATATGGCTCTAGAAACCATCTAGTCACCAATTTTACCTCTTCGAGTTTTCAGAACGGCCAAAACAGCCAGTATTGCTGTAAGTAGAACACAGAGCAGCCCCAGAATCAGGGCAAAGAGTCTCCAGAGACGGACAGGGAAATCTGTCAGATGGGAGAGAGAGGCAATGAATGTTTGAAAAGGCAAAGGAATTAGATGAGATTCTGCAAATCAGTATATTAGAGAAACCCAGATGCAAGACAAGTCGTTTAAAGATCCCCTGAAAAATTATGGAAAAGTAATAATATTTTTAAAATTATTACTCTATTCTGAACATTGTACTAAGTGCTGGGACAGGTAAAAGATAATCAGGTCAGATGGTCCCTGTCCCCCATGGCCTAAGTAGAAAGGAGAACAGGTATCGAATCCCAGTTTTACAGATGAAGAACTATGTGCCACTAACTCAATGATTAACACTTCTGATAGCCAGCAAGAGAAACCAGACACTTTTTTGCTGGGAAAAGACACATCTCCCACCTCACACACCCACCAATTCACTCTATGTCTTCCTTTTACCTTCTTCCCTTTTCTTTCATCACTGCTCCTTAATATTTTCTCTTCATCATCCTTACTGTTTTTCCCCACTTTCATTGCCTTCCTCCAACCTCTGTATTTCCTCACTATTTCCCTCGACTTCCTCCTGCACCATCTCACCATTAGTCACATACCACTTCTGGTCTCGCCAGCTCTGAATTTCCATTCTCTAAACAAAAGGGTCTAACAGGCATTCTCTCCCATTCTCCATCTCCCTGATAAACTATTCTCTCTCCCCACAAAGACCTCTAATCTTTAGACATTCTGCACTAAGCTGTCATATCCACTTGGATTCTCATTCTAAACTACAGTCCCACTAAAGCCAACTCTTTGCACTCATGTTTCACCATCAAGCTCAGATCTGGATCATCTTCACAAAATGTTTCCTCCACTCCTGTGGAGCACTGTTGGTATTTGTTGTGATGTTTATTAAGTGCTCACTATGTACCAGGCACTCTGATAATAATGATAATTGTGGTATTGGTTAAGTGCTTACAATGTGCCCGGCACTATACTAAACACTGGAGTGGATACAATACGGCTAGATTAGAAATAGTCCCTGCCCCTTATGGGGTTCCTAGTCTAAAGGGGAGGGAGGTAGATATTTTACAGATTAGAAAACTTTAGCACTGAGAAGTAAAGTGACTTGTCCAAGATCACATAGCAGAGAAGGGGCAGAGCCGCAGTTAGAACACAGCTCTGCTGATTTCCAGTTTTCGTGTTGTTTTTGGTATGTTTATGTGTTTTCCCCAGTACATATCTTCCCTACAACCCCCTCAGCAGTTTTTCACTGCTTCATGCAGTCACCATTTTGTGTTGTATTTTTGTAGGTTTCGTTTGGTCTTCTAGATGATTTAAGCATTTATTCCTCCCGTTTGTAACTATTTTATGTCTGTCTTCTCCAGCTAGCTTGAAACTCCTTGTGGGCTGGAGTTATTTCTTCTTCACTATCGAATTGTTCCAAGCGCTTATTATGGGGTTCTGCACACAAGAGGCCCTCAGTCATTACAACCGATTGATAGACTTCATTTTGTTTAGAGAAGCAGCGTGGCTCAGTGGAAAGAGCATGGGCTTTGGAGTCAGAGGTCATGAGTTCGAATCCCAGCTCTGCCACTTGTCAGCTGTGTGACTGTGGGCAAGTCCCTTCACTTCTCTGGGCCTCAGTTACCTCATCTGTAAAATGGGGATGAAGACTGTGAGCCCCACGTGGGACAACCTGATTCCCCTGTGTCTACCCCAGCGCTTAGAACAGTGCTCGGCACATAGTAAGCGCTTAACAAATACCAACATTATTATTTTGTTTGAAAAACTTTGAATTTTACAAGTGTATATATCTCATATTTCCCTATGGCCTGAAACATCCTCAAAGAAAGTCAAAGTGTATCCTCTCTTTTGATAATGACAGTCAAATTTGCCCATGTTGTCCAAAGTCCTTGATCTTTCCGTACCTTTGTTCTTGACATGTTTAAACCTTTTTCTGCACTGATCCTTAGATGATCTGAGAAGTTTCATCTCTTTATCCATCATCCGTTGCTCACTCATGTCTGAGGTTAGAAGGCAGATGGCTCTGAAATAATCAAACATCTGGGTCATTAGTAACTGATGGAATTAGAATTCAAAACATAACATCAAAGCATTTTCACAGAGGAGAATACTCAAGGAAGGGAAGAACAGTCATGGAATTATTCCTATCCCTTTGGGAGTGCAATGGAGGCAAGAATTCCAAGGCCTGGAATATATAATAATAATAATAATGGTATTTGTTAAAAACTCACTTTGTGCCAAGCACTGTTCTAACCACTGAGGTAAATACAAGGTAATCAGGATGTCCCACATGGGGCTCACAGTCTTAACCCCTATTTTACAGATGAGGGAACTGAGGCACAGAGAAATTAGGTGACATGCCCAAGGTCACACAGCAGACAAGTGGCGGAGCAGGAATTAGAACCCATGACTTCTGACTCCCAAGCCCGGGCTCTTTCCACTAAGCCACGCTGCTTATCTCTTGTCTACCTATCTTCCCCCTTTAACTAGAGTCCCATAGCATAGCTAGAGAGTTATCGGATTCTTTGAACACTATGTTAGAGCCCTGGACGCCATGGGAACCCAAGATGCACCCAAACAGTGTGCCTTTCCCATACTTCACTTCTAAGCCCACCCCCAGACTGAAAAGCCATCAAGGGCAGAGATTGGGTGTCATTCATTTCACTTGTTCACTTGTTCACTCGGTGCCTGATTCAGTGCTCTGCCTCAAGTTAATATTCAATGAATTTTGTTGATGATAATGGTGGAGAGGTGGGGAAGAAGAGATTTGGAATGTAGGACACCATAGACCTCCACTGAGACCCCTTCCAGCTGAGAAGCCATTTTAAGATTGTCAGTGGGTAATGGCACCTGAAATATTGAAATCTTGAAATGACATTGCCCCAGTGGGAACATAAATCCCAGGGTCCAGGTTTCTCGACAGAATACTCGACAGTTAACAAGATCCTTCTTGCTCCCTTCTCACTGAGCAGAAACTCTTTACCATTGGCTTCTAGGTGTTCCACCCACCTTACCCATCTTATATAATGCCTCTTTTTGCTCCCTATTCCCCAGTTCCCACTCTTCACTCCTTTTGAGCTTTCCATATATCAATATTATCTCAGTCTCCTACTCCCTGCTGTTTTCCCAACCTGAAATTAACCCCCGACACATTTTCTATATCTTTAAATCTCTCCTAAAGTCCCATCTACTCAATTTAGTCTTTCCTGCTTCATTCAAGACTCCCCAGTCATATCAGACTAGTGTTCATCTTGAATACTTATGTACATATGCATATCTTCCTTTATTTACATAGATATTTAAATATGTGTGCATATTTATCTGCCTATTGAATCCCTGATTCTGTCATTTTGTCCGGATGTGTTTGTCCAAGTTGGTCTCCACTTCCATAACTCTTGGAAAGTTTCAACTCAGCAGACTTCAGGCATTATCCTGTGAATCAGGCATTACGTTTTCTCAGGGGTCAGGTCAGGGGGACAGTTGGTTCCAGACAAACAAGGGACTGATTCACAACTCCTTTTTGACATCCACACTCACCAGAAATGACCGACCATGATCAATCCAGCAGAAAGTAGCACTGTTCAGTTTATATGAAGAAACCCGACATTCAGAAACTCTGAGGAGCCGTGAACTCCACCCTCAGAGACTGAGGACTATCTCAACTGCAGCTGCTGCTCTGGCATCTAAGGAATTAGGTCTATTGGAATATTACCTGCAATTTCTGCTTCGGCACCAGAGAGTGCTTGGTAACTATCTAGGGAAGAGAGCAGCCCAAAAGAAAGTTGAGAGCAAAAATAAATAAATGAATAGTAAATAAATAGTAAAAAGTAAAGTAAAAAGTAAAAAAATAAATAGTAAAGTCCAAGCTCGTTGTTGCAGTAGTGAGATTGTCTCACTTGTCCTTCTGTGTCATCACTGAACTTGGATCATTTACCTTTCGGGCTCTGGGGCTGAGAAGCAGCATGGAGGAGTGGATAGAGCAAGGGCCAGGGAGGCAGTAGGTCTGGGTTCTAATTCTGGTGTCTGCTGAGTGACCTTGAGCAAGTCATTTTACTTCTCTGTGCCTCAGTTATCTCATCTGTAAAATTGGAGTTGAGACTGTAAGTCCCACACAGGACAGGGACTGTGTCCAACTAGATTTGCTTGGATCCACCCCAGCACTTAGTACAGTGCCAGGCACAGAGTAATACCATCATTATTATTATTATTCATAAATAACCCCTCCCTTCGCCCCACAGCTAATTATTTACCTATCTGAAAATTAATTATTGTAATGTCTGTCTTCCCCTCTGGACTGCAAGCTTGTTAGGTTCTTCCTCCAGCTTTCACTATCTATAAATAGTGATACAAACCTCCCCCGTTTAGACTGTGAGCGCGTCATTGGGCAGGGATTGCCTCTATCTGTTGCTGAATTGTACATTCCAAGCACTTAGTACAGTGCTCTGCACATAGTAAGCGCTCAATAAATACTATGGAATGAATGAATGACTATAAATAGATTATGTCTGTCCCCCTCTACTGAGGGGGACACTGAGGTGTAATTTCTTTGATGGCTGAGAACATGTTTGCTACATAAGTGTTTATTAATGTGCCTAGCACAAAGAAAGCACCAAATAAATCAATCAACACATCAATCATATTTATCGAATGTTTACTGTGCATAGAGCCCTGTAGTAAGTGCTTGAGAGAGCACAATATGACAATATAGCATACACATTCCCTGCCCATAATGAGCCTACAGTCTGGAGGGAAAGGCAGTCATTGATAAAAATAAATTACAGATATGTACGTAATCAAAGGAGCGAATCAGGGTTTCATAGAAGGGAGTGGGAGAAAAGGTCATGAAGGATTAGTCAGGCAAGGCCTCTTGGAGGAGATGTGCCTTCAATAAGAACTTAAAGGTGGGGGAAGTAGTCGTCTGTTGGATATGAGGAGGGAGGGCATTCCAGACAAGAAGCAGGACGTGGGCAAGAGGTCAGGAGTGAGATAGGAGAGGTTGAGATACAATAAGTAGGCTGGCACTAGAGCAACATGTGCAGACTGTGGTACAATAGGAGGGAAGCGAGATGAAGTTGGATGGGGCAAGGTGATTGAGTTCTTCAAAGCCAATGGTAAGGAGTTTCTGTTTTATGCAAAGGTAGATGGTCTGGAGATTCTTGAGGAGTAGGGAAACGTGGCTGAAACGTTTCTGTAGAAAATTGATCTGGGCAGCAGTATGGACCAGACTGGAGAGAAATAGGAGGCATGGAGGTCAGAGAGGAAGCTGATACAATAAGCAAGGCAGGATAGGATAATTGCTTGGATTAACGTTGTAGCAGTTCAGATGGAGAGGAATGGCCAGATTTTAGCATTGTTGTGATCTTTGAACTGACAGGATTTAGTGAGAGATTGAATATGTGGGTTGAATGGGAGAGATGAGTTGGGGATAATGCCAAGTTAATGGGCTTATGAGACAGGAAGGATAGTGGTGCTGACTACAGTGATGGGAAAGTAGAGGGAAGACAGGGTTTGGGTGGAAAGATGAGGGGAACCTCAGGAACCTCTAGAAACTCCAGTGATTATCATCCACCTTCATATCAAACAGAAACTCCTCAAAGATGACTTTAAAACACTCGATTGGCTTGCCCCCTCCTACTTCACCTCCCTACTTTCTTACTACCACCCAACCAAAAACTTCCCTCTAAATGTACCTCAATCTCATCTATCTAACGGCTGATCTCTTGTTCACATTTTGCCTCTGGCCTGGAATCCCTCCCACCTCATATCCAACAGACAATGACTCTCCCCACCTTTAAAGCCTTACTGAAGGCCCAGCTTCCCTGAATAATCTCTCCTTTCCTCTTCTCCCACTCCCTTTGCGTCCCTCTGACTTGCTCCCTTTATTCATCCCCCCTCCCAGGCCCATGGCACTTATATGAATATCTGTAATTTATTTATATTAATGTCTTGCAGAGAGAAGCAGCGTGGCTCACTGGAAAGAGCACGGGCTTTAGAGTCAGAGGTCATGGGTTTGAACCCCGGCTCTGCCACTTGCCAGCTGTGTGACTTTGGGCAAGTCACTTAACTTCTCGGTGCCTCAGTTCCCTCATCTGTAAAATGGGGATTAAGACTGTGAGCCCCACGTGGGACAACCTGATTCCCCTGTGTCTACCCCAGCGCTTAGAACAGTGCTCGGCACATAGTAAGCACTTAACAAATACCAACATTATTATTATTATTATTAAGTTCACTGTGGGCAGGGAACGTGTCTGGTTTTTTTTGTCATACTGTACTATTCCAAGTGTTTTGTATAATGCACTGCACACAGTAGTCAGTAAATACGATTGACTGACTGACGACTGACAGGAGTTCTGTTTTTGACATGATATGTTCAAGGGCTTGGCAGCACATACAAGTAGAGATTTCTTGAAGGCAGGCAGAAATGTGAGACTGCACAGAAGGCGAGAGATCAGGGCTGAACATGTAGATTTGGGAATCATCCACATAGACACTGTAGTTATGGCTTGGGAATGAATGAGTTCTCCACAGGAGTGGTGTAGATAGAGAATAGAACTGAACCTTGAGGAACTCCCACAGTTAGGGGGTGGCAAGCAGAGGAGGAGCCCATGAAAGAGATTGAGAATGAGTGGTCAGAGAGACAGGAGGAGACCCAGGAGAGAACAGTGTGAGTGAACCCGAGGTTAGATAATGTTTCCAGGAGAAGGGGGTGTTTGACAGTGTCGAAGCCAGCTGAGAAGTCGAGGATTAGGATGGAGTAGCGACCAGTGGATTTAACTAGAAGGAGATCATTTGTGACCTTTAAGAGGACAGTTTCTGTGGAGTGAAGGGGTTGGGAACTAGATTGGAGAGAATCAAGGAGAGATTTGAGAAAGAGGAACTTGAGATATTAGGCGTAGATAACTCATTCAAGGAGTTTGGAGGGGAATGGTGAGAGGGGAATGGGGTGATAACTGGAAGGAGGCACAGGGTCAAGGGAGGGTTATTTAAGGATAGGGGAGACCTGGACAATTTACAATTTCAAAAGCAGTGGGGAAGGGATCATTGGAGAGCAAATAGTTGAAGATGGTGGGCAGGGAGGGAAGAAAGGAGGTGGCAAATGCTTTCATAGGGTGTGAAAGGATGGGGTTGGACGTGCAGGTAGATGGGGTGGAACAACTGGTGAAGGCAGTGGGCATGGGTGTCAATAAGGTTGGAGAAATAATTTTGCCAGGCAGAGGAGAGGCCAGAATTAAAACACGCAAGGATGAACTTGAGGTGAGTTGAGTTCAGAAGAGAGGGTGGTGTTGAGAGCATCAATTTATTCATCAAGGGAAGATAGTTTGGTTGTGGAGGCTAAATGGGGCATGATGACTTGGAGAAATTGAATGAGATCGAGAGATTGGAGGTTGATTAGATTCTGAAATAATCAGGCATATTAGACAGAAAAGTAAAATGTCTGTCTCCTACAAACCCTTATGTTACGGAAAATTTAGGATATGCATACATAAAATGGGTCATTCTATGCAAAAGATAAAAGGAGTTCAATAAACCCAAGACATTGTTGTAGATACCTCTACTGTCAGAAAGAAATATTTAGACAAATAAATTCTGGAAGTGTGATCTTATGAATGCATTAAAAATGGCTCAAATATGACCAGAAATGTTTTTCAATGTTAAGATACATGTCAGGTACATTCTGGTGAGTTGAGAATTTTATAACTTTTTCTGATATTCATCATTCTAATAATTAGCATTTATTGCCATCTATGTTCAGAGAGTCACCCTAGACACTTAGCCTAGTTGGATCTGTACCCTTTCAGCACTTGGTTTTCAACCTCACCCTCACCCCTGAAGCATTTTTGTGCATAGACATAAATTATTTACTTATATTGTTTGTCTCCCACTCTAGATTGTAAGCTCATTGTAGGCAGGGAACTCGACTAACCAACCACGTTTTACTGCATTCTCCCAAGTGATTAGTACAGTGCTCTACACACAATATTCAATAAATACCACTGACTGACCGATGGATAGTAGAAGTCATAATCCCTGCTCTTGAGAATCTTGTACCGGATAACTTTACAGTTTAATTACAGCCTCTGCTTAGAGTAAATGAAAGGTTACAATCCATCTGAAACAATTTCTATCATGTCAGAGGAAAAAATATTAACAATGGCATATGATCCATCTCGATCTATGCTTTGAAGCGTCTTTGCTAAAATCCACTGGAGAATGAACAAGCCAAATATACCTGTTCTAAGATGTCCAGTCCAGTCCAGGTATTCTTCAGAAGAGGTGGTCACCAGGTGCCTTATTCCTGAAAGAGAGCTTCAGAGCAGAATTCTGGATATATTCTGAAGTGGAATCCACGGCATAGAGACAGGAAAGGATTTTAGTATCCACCTCTGTGTCTTCAGTCACAAGTCTGCAGAATGAACTGAATGGAAACCTTTTTGCTTCACAGTGTTCCGTATAACTGCACAGGAAACTATTAGGCAAGTGCTAGTTTGCAGTCTGTCACCCCAGTTGTACATACCTAGGCCAAGGATCCCCTCTATGTTTATTATCTGAAGGCAGATGGAGTAAAAAGATATTGGTTTATTGGTGTAATTTAGATAGATTAATTACGGGTTTCTGAGAGATGCCATCGTTTTAATTCAGACTTTTGGGGCACATGTGAGTTGGGGTTCACAGGGATATGGGGCTTCTGAGGAGAGCAGAGCTGTGGGAGAATATGTACACACATAAGGGGAGAGGAATACACACACAAGGAAAGTGGTCAGCGTTTACAGAGGACCCCATTCCCCATCGACCTCAGCCAGAAGACCCATCACAACTTCTGTTTCTTACTGAGTGGGATAGAATGGGCAGCCCCAAAGTCTATGTGGCTGAAGCCAGTATCATTCCCTGCACACCACAATTTTGCGGGGCAATGTTTTGCATCACCTCTCCTAAAGTTGGTACCTATTCTCTCTCAATGACAGGTCTTGGAAGAGATCTTAGAAAGGTTCTGCAATGTGGATGTTTCTTTGGCTTCTCCACTGCATGTTCTAACGCAATATTCTAAGGGGCCCCCATACCCACAGGAGAGAGAGGGTGGATATTGGCTAACAATGGACAGTAAGCAGATGAGGTGGGAAATAGGATATTTTTTTCCAAATGTTCCTTTCCCTAATTTCCTGCAGCCAGTAGAGTCGTTATTTGTTTAGTAAATGAGCAGTCCAGCGCTTTGCACACTCATTAAATATGATTAATCAATCGGTTGACTGACTGAAAGGATTATGAAAGTGCAAGGACTCCTTCGTAGCTGGATGCTGTAGGCCCTGCCAATGCCCTTTCATTCAATAGTATTTATTGAGCGCTTACTATGTGCAGAGCACTGTACTAAGCGCTTGGGATGAACAAGTCGGCAACAGATAGAGACAGTCCCTGCCGTTTGACGGGCTTACAGTCTAATCGGGGGAGACGGACAGACAAGAACAATGGCACTAAACAGCGTCAAGGGGAAGAACATCTCGTAAAAACAGTGGCAACTAAATAGAATCAAGGCGATGTACAATTCATTAACAAAATAAATAGGGTAACGAAAATATATACAGTTGAGCGGACGAGTACAGTGCTGTGGGGATGGGAAGGGAGAGGTGGAGGAGCAGAGGGAAAAGGGGAAAATGAGGCTTTAGCTGCGGAGAGGTAAAGGGGGGATGGCAGCGGGAGTAGAGGGGGAAGAGGAGCTCAGTCTGGGAAGGCCTCTTGGAGGAGGTGATTTTTAAGTAAGGTTTTGAAGAGGGAAAGAGAATCAGTTTGGCGGAGGTGAGGAGGGAGGGCGTTCCAGGACCGCGGGAGGACGTGACCCAGGGGTCGACGGCGGGATAGGCGAGACGGAGGGACGGTGAGGAGTTGGGCGGCAGAGGAGCGGAGCGTGCGGGGTGGGCGGTAGAAAGAGAGAAGGGAGGAGAGGTAGGAAGGGGCAAGGTGATGGAGAGCCTTGAAGCCTAGAGTGAGGAGTTTTTGTTTGGAGCGGAGGTCGATAGGCAACCACTGGAGTTGTTTAAGAAGGGGAGTGACATGCCCAGATCGTTTCTGCAGGAAGATGAGCCGGGCAGCGGAGTGAAGAATAGACCGGAGCGGGGCGAGAGAGGAGGAAGGGAGGTCAGAGAGAAGGCTGACACAGTAGTCAAGCCGGGATATAACGAGAGCCCGTAATAGTAAGGTAGCCGTTTGGGTGGAGAGGAAAGGGCGGATCTTGGCGATATTGTAGAGGTGAAACCGGCAGGTCTTGGTAACGGATAGGATGTGTGGGGTGAACGAGAGGGACGAGTCAAGGATGACACCGAGATTGCGGGCCTGCGGGACGGGAAGGATGGTCGTGCCATCCACGGTGATGGAGAAATCTGGGAGCGGACCGGGCTTGGGAGGGAAGATGAGGAGCTCAGTCTTGCTCATGTTGAGTTTTAGGTGGCGGGCCGACATCCAGGTGGAGACGTCCCGGAGGCAGGAGGAGATGCGAGCCTGAAGGGAGGGGGAGAGGACGGGGCGGAGATGTAGATCTGCGTGTCATCTGCGTAGAGATGGTAGTCAAAGCCGTGAGAGCAAATGAGTTCACCGAGGGAGTGAGTGTAAATGGAGAACAGAAGAGGGCCAAGAACTGACCCTTGAGGAACTCCAACAGTTAAAGGATGGGAGGGGGAGGAGGCTCCAGCGTAGGAGACCGAGAATGATCGGCCAGAGAGGTAAGAGGAGAACCAGGAGAGGGCAGAGTCCGTGAAGCCAAGGTGAGATAAGGTATGGAGGAGGAGGGGATGGTCGACAGTGTCAAAGGCAGCAGAGAGGTCAAGGAGGATCAGAATGGAGTAGGAGCCATTGGATTTGGCAAGAAGGAGGTCATGGGTGACCTTGGAGAGAGCAGTCTCGGTAGAGTGGAGGGGACGGAAGCCAGATTGGAGGGGGTCTAGGAGAGAATGGGAGTTAAGGAATTCTAGGCATCGATTGTAGACAACTCGTTCTAAGATTTTGGAAAGGAAGGGTAGTAGGGAGATAGGACGATAACTGGAGGGGGAAGTGGGGTCAAGAGCGGGTTTTTTTAGGATGGGGGAGACGTGGGCATGTTTGAAGGCAGAGGGGAAGGAGCCCTTGGAGATTGAGTGGTTAAAAATAGAAGTTAAGGAAGGGAGGAGGGCAGGGGCGATGGTTTTAAGAAGGTGAGAGGGAATGGGGTCCGAGGTGCAGGTGGAGGAGGTGGCACTTGCGAGGAGGGAGGAGATTTCCTCTGAGGATACTGCAGGGAAGGATGGGAAAGTAGGGGAGGGGGTTGTTGGGGAGGGAGGGGAGAAGCGGAGGGGTGACTTTGGGGAGCTCAGACCTGATCGTGTTGATTTTCGTGAGGAAATAGGTGGCCAGATCATTAGGGGTGAGAGATGGGGGAGGGGGAGGAACAGGGGGCCTAAGGAGAGAGTTAAAGGTCCGGAACAATCGGCGGGGGTGACGGGCATGGGTGTCGATGAGGGAGGAGAAGAAGCTTTGCCTGGCGGAGGAGAGGGCAGAGTTAAGGCAGGAAAGGATAAATTTGAAGTGTGTGAGGTCGGCTCGGTGCTTGGACTTTCGCCAGCAGCGCTCAGCAGCTCGAGCATAGGAGTGTAGGAGGTGGACGGAGGAGGTGATCCAGGGCTGTGGGTTAGTGGAGCGAGAGCGGCGGAGGGAAAGAAGTTGGCTCTGTTAGTAATTACAAGCCAGGGAGGAATAGTGGAAAGAGCAAGGGCCTGGGAGTCAGAGGATGTGGGTTCTAATCCCAACTCGGAGACATGTCTGCTGTGTGACCTTGGGGAAGTCACTTAACTTCTCTGTGCTTCAGTAACCTCATCTGTAAAATGGGGATAAAGACTTTGAGCCCCTTGTGGAACTGTCTGATTACCTTGTATCTACTCCAGCATTTAGAACAGTGCTTGGCATGTAGTACACACTTAAAAAATAACATTATTATATTAGTAGTAATAATAATAATAATTTGAGAAAGATATATAGATGGCTTTCCACTTCTGCACTTACTAACTTGGGAGATCAGTAAATCTCAGAAAAAAGCAAGAGAATGGTTCCTTGTTCTCCCCTCCACTGGGTATTTTCTCTCTACCCATTTCAGATTTTAATGCATATGAAGTTTTCTGCAGTCAGATCAATAGTACCACCCACCTACCAACCAAGCAGAAATGCTTGTCCTCACACTGTTCCTTTATCTACCTCTTATACAATTACTATGATATTGATGAATGTGGAATATTTTAAGCAGTAACTAAGTGTCAAGGACTATGCTAGGCAGCTAAGCACTGGGATAGATATGCTACAATCCCGTTCTAGGTGTCGGATAGAAGTCCGAGTTCCAGAATTGGGATAATGATCATTGTAGTAATTTTTAAGGGCTTAATATGTTAAGCGTAATCAGACCAGCACAGTCCCTGTACCATGTGATGCTCACAGTCTAAGGGAAAGGGAGAACAGGTATTTAATTCCCATTTTACAAATGAAGACACTGAGGCACAGAGACATTGGGTGAGGGTGAAAGATCACATAGCATTCGAGGGGTGAAGCCAGGATTAGGATTCAGGTTTTCGGACTCCCAGGACCACACTCTTTCCACTCTACCACACTGTCATCCTAGATTCTGAAAGACCAGTCTGATGAAAGGTGATCAGGAGAAAGAGTGTTCTCTTTGCACTGAAGTTTCAGGAAGATTGGAAGACCTTGAGCTTAATCCCAAAGTAATAACCATTATTCAAAGCCTAGATGCAAAAATGTCCTGAGAGCTCATGTTCCCCCCAGTTTCATCCCTGCTGCTTAGCACCTACAAGAGTGAACAAAACAGGAAGCTAGAGGGAACCCAGTGTCTCAGGGAAAGTGAAAGCACAGAAGGCAAGGGCTTCCTCACCCGATGGGGGACTCATCATCACAGATCCTCTTTCAAAGTCCCCTAATTCTCCACCCACTTTAAAACCCAGTGTGCTGGCAAGATACAGTTATCAGAACTTCCTGTGAAGTTGTTATCTGGCCAGCCTAGAGCGGAAAGTCTGCGGTCTCAGGTAGCTGTGAGCAGTTTGTGCAGAGCAGTGACTGAGCGTGAGACTCTTCTCTCTCAGGGATTCACCCATGGGACATGCTGAGCTCTTCATTTTCACGTTCTACCTCAGACAACCGTCTGTCTCCTCCAGACACACTCCAGACCATTCTGTTAAATGCCTGTATTTGACTACCTCAGAAGAGGTACTGCTAATGTTGCACTCCATCTCTCCATCCTCTATCAAGAAATAGACCCCCAAGAGAGTCTGAGCTATATCCAGAGTCTCTGATTACTAGGTCACTGGAGGTAGGAAGATCTCAGGCCTGGGAGGCAGAGGACTTCGATTCTTCCACTTGCCTGCTCAGCGACGTGACCAAAGTCAGGCTTCAGTTTCATAATTCGTAAAATGGGAATTAAATACCTGCTCTCCTGTGAGGCCCATGCAGGACCTAATTTTCTCTTTCATTCATTCAATAGTATTTATTGAGCACTTACTATGTGCAGAGCACTGTACTAAGCGTTTGGAATGTACAAATCAGCAACAGATAGAGACAGTCCCTGCCCTTTGACGGGCTTACAGTCTAATCGAGGGAGACAGAGAGACAAGAACAATGGCAATAAATAGAGTCAAGGGGAAGAACATCTCATAAAAACAATGACAAATAAATAGAATCAGGGAGATGTACATCTTATTAAACAAAATGAATAGGGTGATGAAGATATATACAGTTGAGCAGACTGTGCTGAGTACCTTGCTGAGGGGGTGAGACGGGAGAGGAGGAGGAGGGTAGAAGGGGCAGAGGGAAAAAGGGGGGAGCAAAGTCTGGGAAAGCCTCTTGGAGGAGGTGAGCTTTAAGTAGGGATTTGAAGAGGGAAAGAGAATTAGATTGTCGGAGGTGAGGAGGGAGAATATTCCAGGACCGCGGGAGGACGTGGCCAAGGGGTCGATGGCGGGATAGGCGAGACCGAGGGACTGTGAGGAGGTGGGCGGCAGAGGAGCGGAGCGTGCGGGGAGGGCAGGCGAAAGAGAGAAGGGAGGAGAGGTAGGACGGAGCAAGGTGATGTAGAGCCTTGAAGCCTAGAGTGAGGAGTTTTTGTTTTGAGCAGAGGTTGATAGGCAACCACTGGAGGTTTTTAAGAAGGGGAGTGACATGCCCAGTACGTTTCTGAAGGAAGATGAGCCAGGCAGCAGAGTGAAGAATAGACTGGAGCGGGGTGAGAGAGGAGGAAGGGAGATCAGAGAGAAGGCTGACACAGTAGTCTAGCCGGGATATTTCGAGAGCCTGTAGCAGTAAGGTAACCGTTTGGGTGGAGAGGAAAGGGCAGATCTTGGTGATATTGTAAAGGTGAGACCGGCAGGTCTTGGTAACGGATCGGATGTGTGGGGTGAACAAGGGAGACAAATCAAAGATGACACCGAGGTTGCGGGCCTGAGAGATGGGAAGGATGGTCGTACCATCCACGGTGATAGGGAAGTCAGGAAGAGGACAGGGCTTGGGTGGGAAGATGAGGAGCTCAGTTTTGCTCATTCTGAGTTTTAGGTGGCGGGCAGACATCCAGGTGGAGACGTCCTGGAGGCAGGAAGAGATGCGAACCTGAAGGGAGGGGGAGAGGACAGGGGCAGAGATGTAGATCTGCATGTCATCTGCGTAGAGATGGTAGTCAAAGCCGTGAGAGCAAATGAGTTCACCAAGGGAGTGAGTGTAAATGGAGAACAGAAGAGGGCCAAGAACTGACCCGTGAGGAACTCCAACAGTTAAAGGATGGGAGAGGGAGGAGGCACCTGCGAAAGAGACCGAGAATGACCGGCCAGAGAGATAAGAGGAGAACCAGGAGAGGATGGAGTCGGTGAACCCAAGGTGAGAAAGCAGCGTGGCTCAGTGGAAAGAGCCCTGGCTTGAGAGTCAGAGGTCATGGGTTCGAATCCTGACTCTGCCACTTGGCATCTGTGTGACTGTGGGCAAGTCACTTAACTTCTCTGTGCCTCAGTTACCTCATCTGTTAAATGGGGATTAAAAGCCTGTGAGCCCCACGTGGGACAACCTGATCACCTCCAGTGCTTAGAACAGTGCTCTGCACATAGTAAGCGCTTAACAAACACCAACATTATTATAAGGTGTGTAGGAGAAGGGGATGGTCGACAGTGTAAAAGGCAGCTGAGAGTTCCTACCCAAACTCTTAGTACAACAATTGGAACGTGGTAAATGCTTAACAAATATCATGAGGACTATTATTATTATTTCTAGTAGGAAAAGCTTCCTGCCAGTCTGTTGGGATGAGTTGAGGTTCCTTGGACAATTCAATTCAGACACCCACACTCATACAAAAATATGAAGAAAGAACAATTTCCCATTGTACAACTTACTTCCTTGTAAAAATCAACTCCTCCTAAACAGAGACCTTTGAATCTCCATGTTCCAGAAACAGTTTAGAAGAGAGCCACGTGTATTTTGAATTTAGAGGGTGCATTAATTGGTAATGATAATGAGAGATTGATTTTGTGCTTTCAAAATTAGTGCTACATTGGGAGAAATTCAAAACAAACAGGGGCTTGCCTTCTTTCATCTTCCTTCCAGTCAGTCAATAAGTCACTGGTATTTATTGAACACCTACTGAGTGCTAGGCCTTTGACAAGCTCTTGGGAGTGTCTAACAGTAGCAAGACACATGATTCTCCCCTTTAAGTTACAATATAATGAGGAAACTGATAGAAATTATTTATGACTAATGAAAACCAGAAAAAGAACAAGTATAAATGAGAAGCATTTCAAATATCTCAGGACAAATTGGCTGAATAAATCCTTGGATATGCAGATAAGCATAAAAAATGGTAAAAACAGATATATGAATGATTGCTGAAGGTATTTTTAAAGTACTTAAATGCTAAGGATGCTGTAGCCTCACTTAAGTCCTTTGTTCAGAGCTCCCTGCACACAGTAATCACTCAATAAATCCCACTGATCCATTGATATCATTCAATAGTAATTATTGAGTGCTTGCTATGTGCAAAGCACTGTACTAAACACTTGGAATGTACAATTCGGCAACAGATAGAGACAATCCCTGCCCAGTAACAGACTTCCAGTCTACACGGGGGAGACAGATTTGTGTGTTCTGAATGAATCAGGAAAGGATGATAATTAGGTTGGATTTCAGTAGGACTTTAGAGACAGAGAAAACTATCGTCTGGCAGATTTGGGGAAAAAGAGAGCTCTAAACTGGTACACCATAATGAACTAGGATTCTGAGGAGGGAGAGTCAAGAGCAAGGTGTAGTCCGACAGGGACCTTAGGGAATGTGAAGAGTGTATGCTAGTAAACAGTGGGTACAAAAAGTAAGATGTAGTGAAGTAGTGGCGATCCTTGAAATTGATGGCAAGGTGTTCCTGATTGGTGTGTAGGGAGATGATCACCATCAGAGGGTGTTGATGAGTTTTTTGATGAGGTTTTTGATGTGTGCTGAGAAATGCTGGAAGAAGATGATTTGTGCAGCAGCACTGAGGGAGAATCTGGAGGCACTGAGATCAGCAAGGAATCCAATGCGGTAATGTACTGGTGCCCAGAGATTGAAATAGGGTGATAGCTGTTTGAATAGATAATAAGGTGTTGTGCTACAGAGGAAGAATGGACACTTCCTCCTTTCTTCCCTTCCTCCCTTCCTCCCTCATTCCCTTCCTTTCCACCTCGCCTCACTTCTTCTTTCCTTCCCTTTCCTCTCCCTTTCTTCCCTCTCTCCCTTCCTCTGCTCTCTTTCCTTCTCTCTCTCTCCCGCCTACAACCTCTTGTCTCCACTCTTTCATAGTTTTTTTAACCTCATTGGACTGTTTTGTCCTACTGAATTTTCCACTGTATTATTTCATAGTTCTGACTCATTTATTGTTTCTATATTAATGATTCCTTTTGAAAGAGCAAATCAATGACAGTGAGGACCATTTCAGCCAGTCAATCAATGGGATTCATTGAGTGCTTACAGTGTGCAGAATGCTGTACCAAGTGCTTGGGAGAGTACAATACTATGAAGTTGGTAGGTCTGATCCCTGCCCACAATGAGCCTGCAGTTTAGATGGGGAGGCAGATAAATAATTTATGTATCTAGATTTTCTTTGCCCAGCAGTCAGCCCAATAGCATAGGTACCTAGGTATTTCCAGAAGAAGATAAGACCCAGTTTCCGGCCCAGTTCAATAGCTCCTTTTTCCCCTTGCATAGATTATCCATAGATTCTCCTTGCATAGATTCTGAAAAAAATCAGTCTCCCAGAAGCTTTAAAATAGTACTGGTGGAATTGGAGAGTGGGTGTCTCCAGCCCCAGCTCCCTCTTTCCTGTTTTCCTTCCCCCTCCATATCTCTTCTCTTCCATTGAATTTTAGCAATCATCCTCTCCAAAGTAAAAGTGATGTTTTAAATTATGCCCTTACTGTGTGCAGAGCACTGAAGGAAGCATTGAGAAAGAATAGAAGGACATTAGAGCAGGGTGATCTAGTGGAAAAAGCATGGGCCTGGAAGTCAAAGGACCTGGGTTCTCATCCTAGCTCCACCATTTTATCTGCTATGAGACCTTGAGCAAGTATCTGCCACAGTGCTTACCGTAACAGTGATAACAGAAAAACTGTTTGAAAGGTCATGGATTATGGCAGATTAGGTAAAATGTTTGGGGTTATTTTTATATATGCTCATACTTCTTTGTGCTCATATCTATAAACTCTATGCTCACTGTGGGTAGGAAACATGTCTACCAACTCTGTTGTACTCTCTCAAGGACTTATTACAGAGC
This sequence comes from Ornithorhynchus anatinus, assembly GCF_004115215.2. NCBI lineage: Eukaryota > Metazoa > Chordata > Mammalia > Monotremata > Ornithorhynchidae > Ornithorhynchus > Ornithorhynchus anatinus. The sequence continues at coordinate 43,831,569 of NC_041744.1, read as the reverse complement.
TCTATACAGAGTCAGTGCTCAGTGAATACCGCTGATTGAGTCTGTATTTAAGAGCATATAGTTTCTAGCCACTCATCTGTTTGCCCTGCCTTTTGGCAATGCTTTCCATTTTAAGCTAATCGGGGCAGGTACCGTTCTGATTGCAGAATCTTCAAAGCCTCCCACACGCACTGTTCCAGGCACGTGAAGGGAATTCAGATAGGATGTGACATTATTGGGACTAATGGTGAAAATAAATGATGCTATAAACTTCGGCCTCTACAACCAGTAGAAAAAGTCAAGTTTGGAAAACAGTTTTGGGTGGTAATACTATTTGGAAATTGTTTTTTATTTTTTATTAATTATTCAATTTGTAAATTTTCCAGATTTGAAGAATTCAAGTGAAGAGACAAATGGGTCAGAGCCTTGTTAAGGTACATAGTTCATGTACAAAAATGTGAATTCAAAGTCAAGGCTAAAAAAAAAAATAAATGTTTGTGGAACAGGAACTATGTCTGATCTGCTTATAGTGTAGTAACCCCAGTGCTTAGTATAGTTCTTGACATGTAATGATTGCTTAACAATTAGCACAATTATTAATATTATTTGTTGTAGTAGTGTAACCCTTTTTTTACTAAAATCTCCAACTCTCATGTGCTTAGTACAGTGTTCTGCACACAATAAGTACTCGATAAATACGTTTGATTGATTGGTTGATTGTTCCTCATTTTTCTTTCATTTAATAATTCATTTCCCCCACAAATGATTTACTCGCCTCTTCAAAATTTAAGGCTAGAGCTTGAAAAAGCTTAATAATTCCTACCTTCTGACTGGCCCAGGGAAAGGTACAGTTGACAGGTAATTCTGAGAATGTTGCCATCCTCACTCTCCGCCCCCTGTCTCCCAAATTCACCATTCACGAATCAACTGTTTCTACACTTTCATCCTCTTTTTCTGTTGTTTCTCTCTCTCTTTCTCTCTCTCTCATCATTTTCAAACGGAAAGACCTATAAAATGAGAATAATAATGATAATAATGTTGGTATTTGTTAAGGGCTTACTATTTACAGAGCACTGTTCTAAGCACTGGGGTAGATACAGGGTAATCAGGTTGTCCTACGTGAGGCTCACAGTTAATCCCCATTTTACAGATGAGGCAACTGAGGCACCAACAAGTTAAGTGACTTGCCCACAGTCACACAGCCCACAAGTGGCAGAGCGGGATTCGAACCCATGACCTCTGCCTCCCAAGCCCGGGCTCTTTCCACTGAGCCACGACATGGCCTACTGGATGGAGCATAGGTCCAGGAGTCAAAAGGACCTGGGTTCTAATCACAGATTGGCCTCTTGTCTGCTGAGTGACCTTAGTCAAGTCACTTAACTCTGTACCTCAGTTCCCTCATCTGTAAAATGGGGATTAAGACTGTGAGCCACAGACAGGACAGGGACTGTGTCCAACATGATTACCTTGTATATACCTCATTGCTCAGAACATTGCCTGGTATGTACTAAGGATTTTACAAATGTCATAAAATGAATGAATAAATGAGAGAATGATTAAATAAATAAGTAAATATTATTGATCGACTGTCGATTGTGTTTTAGGACTAGTTTGAAGGGTATTGGAAGTCTGTTCATCCCGCAGTTCTGCTTTCCTTTCGGGGCCAGCATCCCTTCCAGTGAACCTAACACAAGGATGGATCCACTACTCAGCACATAGTAAGCATTTAACAAATATGAACCCGTCAGGGCTCAAGGAAAATGATTCCTACCTCCAGTCAGTTGTCAGTCTTCCTCAGGGCAGCCGTGCAGAACAAACAACCTTTGAACAGCACTGACATCTTCAGGGATGGGGAGGATTTTTAGATTACCAAGATAAAGGGTAAGGAACATTCTAGGAATGTGCACACTGAGTGAAGCCCGGGTTTGATTCTCGATGGAAAATTTCACCATATAGAGGAAAATCAGCTCCTCCCCAAGATAACTACTGTTAAATTTGTGGGTTAGCAAACTTGCATTCATCTGGACGAAGATCTCAAAGTCCACCACAGGGATGAACACGTAGTCTGTACCTTCCTTTTAAGGAAGTTTAGAGCCCAGTGAGATCTGTCTTGAGCAGCAGGAAACCCCATCCTCTAAATGATAAAAGAGCCACTAGAACTACTGATAATAGTATTTATTAAGTTCTTTCTGTGCAGAACGCTGTACTAAGTGCTGGGGGAGAATATACAGGTGGGAATTAAACATGGTCCCTGCCCCTCGTGAAGTTTACAATCTGAAAGTTGATTTAGGCAAAAGGGATTGCCCAGATCAGTTTTCTAAAAATAGTTCAGTTCATCTTTTCTTACTCCTCAAGAACCTCCAGTGGTCGCCCATCCATCTCACCCTGAAACTCCTTATTATTGGCTCACTCACCTTGCCCCCTCCAATCTTTCCTCATTAAATTCCCACTACAACCCACCGTGCTCGTTTCAGCTTTCTAATCTCTCACTGTGCCTCAGTCTCATCTATCTTGGTGCCATTCCCTTTCCCGCAACCTGCCTTTGCCCAGGAACTCCCCTGACCCTGTCGTATCTGACAGTTCATCGCTCTCCCCCTGCAAATGGACACGTGGTCAACGATATGTTCCAACTGGCCAAATAATAATGATGGCATTTGTTAAGTACTTACTCTGTGCCGAGCACTAAAGTTTTAAGTGTGGGACAGACTCAAGATAATCAGGTTGGACACCATCCCTGCCCAATGTGGGGCTGACAACCTAAGTGGGAGGGAGAAGAGATAGTGAATCCCCATTTTACAGATGAGGATACTGAGATGCACAGTAGTTAAATGACTTGTCCAAGGTCACACAGCAGGAAAATGGCAGAACTAGAATTAAGATCCCGGTCTCTGACTCTCAGGCCCATGCTCTTTCTGCTCGGCTACAGTGCTTCTCACAGTTGTCTTTAATTGAGCATGCTCCATTTTTATTACATTAAAAGGAGTGTAATGCCTGAATTGTGTAAGCTTTTCCCTTCATTTTTCTGATATTTAGATAAAAGTAGATTTACATAAATTCTTAGTGAAGCAAAGTTCAGATATCACTCCTTGATAGGAAACTTCATCTTCAAAACTGTGGGTAAACTGATATTCCCCTATCTGAATACCACAATAATCCACTGATCTGCATCCAAGAGGCCTATGTAATTCTGTAGAATAAGGTCTATTGCACCAGACACTTGAAAAATTTTAACATTATAAGTTATCTATTAAGTAAGGATGTTTAAGAACATAATTTTTAGAGTTGAGCACTTGCATTTATAAAAAAGAAAGTGCATAGCCATTTGTTTACAGATACAAAATGTTGAATAATTACAGTCATCTTGAACAAATGAATCCTGAAATCCATAATATACACACTTTCCACTAGGGAAATCTTTTACCACTGACAACCTGTGAAAAAGAAAGACCTATTTATAGTCTCAGGTTCAGAGCAAAGAAATGGTATGGTGGCGTTTTCCAATATTTATACACTTCCTGCATTATGAAACTTCTCAGTCAAATCTTTTGAGCCTTGTTGTATTGCATATAATGATAATAATAATTATCGTATTTGTTAAGCACTTACTGTGTGCCAAGCACTGTTCTAAGTGCTGGGGTAAATACAGGGTAATCGGGTTGTCCCACGTGGGGCTCACACTTTTAATCCCCATTTTACAGATGAGATAACTGAGACACAGAAGTTAAGTGACTTCAAACAAGTAGCGGAGCCAGGATTAGAAGCCAGGTCCTCTGACTCCCGACCCTGAGCTCTTTCCACTAAGCTATGCTGCTTCTCTATTTTTTCAAATAAATAGAAAAATTGAATTATTAAAAGCAGATCAGAGACGAGGCCAAAATATGAAAATTCTCATCTTACTTTGTAGCTATCAGCTTCTATGGATGTGTAGCTCTGTGTTCTGGCATCTAAAAGGTGCAACTACTTGTTGGGTCTGAAGAAATGGGGAGAATGTCTGGTAATATTTAGGTAGAAGAGCGATTGTGTTCCCTGGATCCATGGAAAACTTAAAACGATTATATTACTCAGTTAAGAAAGCAAGTGATAGAGAGATAAGGAGTATGGAAGATTTTGGTTGGATCTAAACAATATTAATCCACCAAGACAATGATCGTATCGTTCGGATGGTTGGGTAGTAAGTCACATGATCTGTGCATCTAGACGGGCAGGACTTTGGAACTGAAGAGTGGAAATCCAGTTGGAAAGTTGGATGATGATCACCAAGTCCTAGATGGTGAGCACCCCAAGGGACAGGGACCATGTCTAATTCACACCTGTGCATTATTTCCCAGCATTTCGGAAAGTGCTTTGCAAATCGGTGCTTAGTAAATGCTATTACAGCTATTGTTACCTAGTCAGTGAAAGGGAGGTGATAGGAAAGTACCTCTTGCTTTTCTCTCAAACATTCTCTCTCACCTTGTCTCTAGGCTATGAGATTGAAAGGACGGGGGGCTGTCTTTCTAGTTCTTATCCCAGGGAAAGAGAGAGTCATGGAAGACATCAGAATGGGATGGATATATAAAGTAATGGTATTTGTTAAGCACCTACTATATGCCAAGGCCTAAACATCAGGGCAGGTACAAGACACAGTTAATATGGGGCTCGCAATCTCAGAGGATTGGAAGGAAAGGGATTGAATCCCCATTTTACAGATGAGAAGCAGTGTGGCTCAGTGAAAAGAGTACAGGCTTGGAGGTCGAGGTTATGGGTTCCAATCCCGGTTCCGCCACTTGTCAGCTATGTGACTTCTCTGTGCCTCAGTTACCTCATCTGTAAAATGGGGAGTAAGACTGTGAGCCCCACGTGGGACAACCTGATCACCTTGTACCCCCCCCCCCCAGTGCTTAGAACGGTGCTTTGCACATAGTAAGCAATTTAGAAATACCATCATTATTAGGTTAGGAAAATGAGCCACCCACAAGTTAAGTGGTAAAGCAGGAAAATGGTGGAACTGGGATTGGAACCCAGATCACCTGTCCCCCAAGTCCCTGCTCTTTCCACCAGACCACACATCTCTCTCTTTCTTGTGACCAGATTGGAAGTTCAAGCCTGGGGGGATGTAGGTGTAATGTTGTTAAGGGTTTTCCCATCTAGAGAGAGATAAGGGGCATCAGAATTGAGAAACTTACAGTTCCTGGGAGAGAGCGGCACCATCATCCCACATCCAGGAGCTCGCTGTGACATTATGAGAAAGTCCAGTCCAATACAAGGCACTCAGAAGATTCAAAAAATTCTGGTTGGAACTAGAAACAAAGCATCGAGTCATATTTTCTATTATTCTCTATCATTGTTGCATGGTATTTTAGAGGTGTACCAAAAGGCATCAAAAAGTATCAAATAGCATTAACAAAATGTCACCTACTTTTGACCCTGGGCACTTTTTGGAGATTGACTACCCTCCAGGAGCTTTCAATCCATACCAGAGAACACTGCCATAGTCATCCATATATCTAAAAGCTAAATTTCATGTCAGTTGCTTCAGTGATAATGTAAGGAAAAGGGAGCATTTTCAAAGTAGTAGGCCATGGTAAAGGTGAAGAGTGAAGAATGACTTATGGGATACAGACAGGTTGGAGATAAAGCAGGCCAAGGTTGGCAAAATCTATGGGGCTACAGTCAGATAAATGCAGATTCCATTTTCAGCCTAATCAGTGGTGCTTTTAATTAAGCCTTCTCCCCTCCTATCCTATCCAGAGGAATTGGTCATCTTGCTTCCAGGTTTGGATAGAGAGTGGACCTGCGACTTGACTTCAACTAGATTTTTGGGAATGATGGGTTTGGGAGGAGCAATTTCCCTCACAACAGCCCAAGCTTTACTCTTCAGAGTGAAAGTGGAATGGGCACAGGCGTGAGAGTCAGAACACCTGGGTTCTAATCCCGGCTCTGCCTCTCACTTGCTGTGTGACCTAGGTTAAGTCACTTCTTTGTGCCTCAGTTCTTTCATCTCTAAAAAGAGTATTAAGTAGCATCTTCCCTTCCCCCATCCCTACACTCGCACCACCTTAGACTGTTTAGCTCATGGAGAATAGGAACTGGATCTGTTCTACTTGCACTGTGTCTAACCCAGAGATTAGTACAGTGCTTGGGACATAGTAAGCACCTAACAAATACCACAATTATTTTCATAATTATTATGAAAGGGATGGGGGTTAGGCTGACTCCCTGGGCACCCTTGGGCCACATCAGGATCCCCTACCCCACAGATCCTAACCAGATCTTCTCTTTTTCATGGTATTTGTTGAGGATTTCCTACGTGCCAAGTCTTGGTTTGAGTATTAGGGTAGATATAAGATAGTCAGGTTGGACACTAGCTGTACCACACAGTCTAAGGGGAAAGAGAAAACAGGTATTTAATCTTCAATTTACAAATGAGGAAACTGGGACATATAAAAGTTGAGACTTGCTAAAGGTCTCCCAGCAGGCGAGTGGTGAAAGCAGGATTAGTACCCAGGTCCCCTGACTCCTAGGCCCTTGATTTTTCCACAAGTCCATGCTGCTTCTTCAACAATCTTTCCTCCTAATGATCTTCCTATCATTGATTATTCAATCCTGTATATTGAGCACCAACTCTATAATAAGTGCTTGAAGAGGGCAATAGAAACAAAACGCATGTCCCTTGCCCTTAATGAGCTTACAGTATGATAATGAGACAGAAAAATGAGAATTATTTGAAAACAGAGGGAGTAGGAGGAGGAAAAAGGATAAAGAAGGCACTAGGGAAAATTTGTCAGTAATGCAAGTATTATTTACCTCTCATCACCTTCCATGTATTAAGACCAATTTCCAGGTGTGGCACAGAAACCCACTATTTGAGTACTGGAAAATGAACAGCAACAACAATGTTGGTATTTGTTAAGTGCTTACTATGTGCAGAGCACTGTTCTAAGCACTGGAATAGATACAGGGTAATCAAGTTGTCCCACATGAGGCTCACAGTTAATCCCCATTTTACAGATGAGGTAAGTGAGGCACAGAGAAGTTAAGTGACTTGCCCACAGTCACACAGCTGATTAGTGGCAGAGCCGGAATTCGAACCCATGACCTCTGGCTCCCAAGCCCGGGCTCTTTTCACTGAGCCATGCTGCTTCCCTAATACCTGTTGTATTTCAGGGACCTTGAGATTTCTGTTTTTCCCTGCTCTCCTACAGGATGAAAATGAGAATAGTGATGTTATTTTCACCTACCGCTCTGGGTTGTGGTGCTGGGAAGTGAAGAAGAGTTCTCAGGTACTTGGTTTGAAGATTCTAAGACATCACCTGGAATATTAATTATTATTATTCTAATGATAAAAATGGGATCAGTCCCCCAACAAAAAAATCCACTCCATTGATCCATGATTTGATGGGAAGCAGTGTGGTCTAGTGGATAGAGCATGAGCTTGGGAGTCAGAGGTCATAGGTTCTAATCCTGGCTCCACCACTTGTCAGCTCTGTGACTTTGGGCAAGTCACTTAACCTCTCTGTGCCTCAGTTACCTCATCTGTAAAATGGAGATTAAGACTGTAAACTCCACGTGGGACAACCTGATAATCTTGTATCTACCCCAGAGCTTAGAACAGTGGTACATAGTAAGCGCTTAAATACCATTATCATTATTATTATTATTATTAGGAATCAGAAGGACCTGGGTTCTAAACTCTTCTCCACCTCTTGTCTGCAGTGTCACCTTGGGCAAGTTACTTTACTTCACTGTCTTAGTTACTTCATCTGTAGAATGGGGATTAAGACTGTGAGTCCTATTGGGATAGGAACTGTGTCCAACTTGATTAGCTTTTATCTACCCCAGCGCTTAGAACAGTGCTTGACACATAATAAACAGTTTACAAATTCCATCATCGTCATCATAAGGAAAAAATCCCTAGGGCAGATTGCTATTTTGGTTCTTCCAGATGTTACTTACGTTTTACCATCAGGATCCCCAGTGCTAGCACGGTTGCCATTAACACCAGACTCAGGACCCCCAAAATCCCAGCCAGCAGCTTCCAGGGAGCAGACAAGGAATCTGGCAAAGGGGGAAAGGGTTGCAGTAAACAGAGGGAGAGGAAGAACAAGTAACCCTTCCTCCTCACTGGGACAGAATTGGCAAACACCAGCCCTTAGGGACAAGAATAATTAGGATATACAGCTAGAAATTTAGGAGAAGTTTGGCTCAGGACTCACAGTCACCGCAGAAACAGAAGTGTGTAATGTGCTATACCTTCTCTGGTCCCATGCATACGTCCCCTCTTCTGCTTCTGAGTGGGGTGGGACATTTTCTTCTCTGTAAAGGCTACATTCAGCTCATTCATCCTGTAGAGGACAGGTACATGGAGAGTTCAGAACTCAAAGCATTCTCTTGGGTGCATATATATTTGAGACGGGAAGGCAAGGTGTGATAATGAAAAGTTCTTGTTTAAGTAGAATAGCCATCGCAATTTAACTCTTCATATCGTTCTTCAGCATGACTTGTACCCAGAGAAATAGGGTGGCCTAGTGCAAAAGCTTGGGCCTGGGAGTCAGAAGACCTGGGTTCTTATCGCCATCTCTGCCATTTTTCTGCTACGGGATCTGGAGAAAGTCACTTCACTTCTCAGAGTCTCAGGTTCCTCAACTGTAAAATGAGCATGACATGCCCGTCCTTCCTGTCTATCCTTAGATTGTGAGTCCCATGATGAACAGAAAATGTATCTCATCTGACTGTATAGTATCTTCCCCCATGCTTAGTGCAGTTCTTGGCACAGATTAAGCAGTAAGCAAATATCACAGTTATCATTAGCAGCTTGAAGGAAAAGAGACAATTGTGCCATCCTCAGAGCATCATGGCAGACAGGAAAGTGAGAATTAGTCAGAACAATCTTCCCAGTCCCTTTCTCTAACACAAAATAGTTTATAGGATAGGTAGCATGCATGGGAAAGATTAGTTAACAAGAGGGAAAGTTTTTGATTTTACTGATAAAAAAAATTTGTGATCATTGTCTGAAATCCTCCTAATTTAATTGTAAAACTACTTTGAAAATTTATTTTAGGTCATCACCATCATCAACATCTTAAATTTTATTTACAATGTGCACAGCCATCGACCCTGGAGAAGGTACAACGAAGTGTAGCATATGCCATCCAAGCTCAGGTGTCTTACACTGTAAGAGAAGATAAATTACAGACAGTTCATCTGTTTGGAACCACATGTTTCTGAGACAACATGCAAAAACTAGTAATAAATTGGGGCAGAATCTATACTAACAGGGCCTTCCTAGGATACCTTTCTATTTCAACACTTCCCTCTCTATCACAGTGTCTCCAAATTTCATGTGTGCTTTTAAGACACAATAAGTAAACCTCTTTCCTCAGAGGTTTCCCAAATTGCCCCAAGGAAGCAAAACCTAACAAGTCTTTAGACTTAAGCATTCTCCCTCATTTCCCCAAAGAGTTAAAGTAAAAATGATAAATACCTGCCCTGAGAAGGGATTTTCTAATGCCTCTGGTGGGAAAAGGAAGGTCCTGGAGTTTGAGGGATGAAAGAGAAGCTGAGGAAGCAAAACAGCTCTATGTTCCCCAGAGAGAAACCCAGTGAGACACACTGTGTGTCTGGCAGTTCAGTGGCAATTGTTCAAAATGAGCTGAGGAAGGAACATTGCTTCACTGCACAGAGCTCTGGATGGAGTACGCAGGAAGCCCTCACAGGGCCACTGGTTTGAAGTCTGCTCTCCCTACTTTATTTACTATGGGCTCAAGGGTCTTTCATCTCTTTGACCTACAGGCTTCATAGTAACTTTCTTACAGGAGGTGTTCACACAGGTTACGCTCTGTAAAAAAGTGTTCAGAAAAAGCACAGGATCGTGAAATTCCAATCCCTTAATGTATGGGGGTAATCTTTATTAAGAGCAAACAAAACTCTGTCTGGGCCAGGACCACAAAAATTTAGTATTTCTGGTGCTTTATGGATGACTGTCTTACTTTGCCTATAATGTTGACACTATTCTCGAGTCCTTTGAGCTGGATAGTTACTATTTGGTGATGATGCCTCAAGAATGAATGAAGAGGAAACTCACTGTATTTAAATATCAATCATTCTTTTTTGGCACCTGTGTGCATTCTTGCATAACAGATGTTTCATCCATCACTCACGGATGATTTATTAGAGACTGATCAACCTCTATGAGTGTTAAACTCCTTCTGTTTTGTTGGAGCGGTCAACTCATCAGCATGGATTATACTTGAAGACCAAAGCAGCAGCTACACATAGGGATAAAGATGATTACGGTAAACTAGGGATTCAGAGAATACTTTTTTTCATATCACACTGGTTCCCAACCTGAAATGATGCAATTTCAACATGGTAATTTGTGAACACAGACTGGCCATGTGTGTTGTCTATCAATCAGTCAATCAATGGTATTTATTGAACATTTACTATGTGGAGAACTCTTCATTAAGTGCTTGGGAAAGTACAATGCAATGGAGCTGGTAGGCATGTTGCCTGCCCACAGCAAACATACAGTCTTGAGTGGGAGACGGACATTAATATAATTTATAGATATGTACATAAGTGCTGTGGGGCTGAGGGTAGGGTGAACACTAAAATGCCCAAAATGCACAGAGGTGTCAGGAACGTGATCTAACTTTGAGCAATTGCATTTTCTTATAGGAGGGGGAAATAGAGGTGAAGCAGACCCCTTTTAAGGAGCTCTATCCCTCTATCTCTCTTCTGTAATCCTCTTATCGTTAGATGGGAAGCAGTGTGGCCGAGTGGAAAGAGTACATTGCCTGGGAGTCAGAGGATTTGGTTTCTAATCTGTGTGACCTTGGAAAAGTTACTTAACTTTTTTCCGGCTCACCTTCTTTAGCTATAAAATGGAGATGATATATTCATTCTCCCTTCCCCTTGGACTGTGAGCTCCCTATGGTCCCTAAAATCTGATTATCTTTTATCTACACCAGTACGGAGTCAACGCTCAACAAATGTAAGAATGATCGTTGTTTCTCTCCATCAAACTTCTCACTCACTCTCCCACGCGCTCACCTTCCCCAACTCCAATGTCTTGCTCGTGTTCAAATTCACCAGGCCCTGCTGACCTCAGCTTCCAAGCCCTTCTGTCAACAGAGTGCCTCCCTTCACTGAAGTGTCAGCGTGGATTGAGCAGGTGGCTCTCGCTCACGGTAGCGGATTGCCACCTTAGTTAGATCGCAGCTCTCTAAGTATGTACGGCCCTAGCATTAGGTGAGCCATTCAGTTAAACAGACTTCTCCTCAGGGATTGAATGTAATTTTGGGATGATAACCCTATGAATCCAGGACCCTTCCTTAACCCAAGCCTTAGACCGGGGCTGGGCTTGAAGCCCCTAAGGCTCCGTCATAATATTTCCCTGATCAGCAGGCTGCTCTTTCTGCTTCATTGACTTCCAACTGCTCATTCCTGTAGTAGACTGTTGAAACCTCTCCTTTAATACTTCTTCAAACCATTGGTAATAATAACTGTAATTTGGGGGTTTGCCGAACACTTTGTAGAAAGTGCTGGGGTAGATAGAAACAGATAAGAAATGGTCGTAACTGTTGAAATTGTTGTATTGTTGGATTAGTAGAGTGCTCTGCACATAGTAAGCACTCAATTAATATGAATGATTAAATAATGAATGAATGCATGGATGAAGAAACAGTTTTTGTTAGCCTAGCTTGTGTCTGGGAGTCCAGTTCCCCACCCAGCAGCTACTTGGGTTTCCTGCTGTCCTCCATCCATCTCACGTGACCCACCAGTGGAGTTGTGTTGGTATAAACACTGCTTAAATGCTGGTACTGACCTGACCTTTATGAGATTCTACACAATAGTCTAGAATAATGATAGAGTTGTTTGGAGCATTATAGGAAGTCTCTTGAATGAAGATTTTTAATTGCATAAAAATTTTACTGATTTGTGATACAGCATTTGTGTTTTTCATCAGAATGCTTATCACTTTGTTCATGAATATAAAATGCTGAAGAAAAACAGTTTTCATGTACACACTCATTTTTCAGTCCATAGTATATGCAATTGCCTCCAGGGAAATGCTCTATCTTGGATAACCTGTGAAAGAGAAAGACACATTATGTCTGAAGTTCAAGGGACAGAATAGGGTTGTCAACTGCCGAAGATGATTTTTATAAATAGTTCAACTAAAAAGGACAGGTTTTAAGTTTTTTTCCGCTGACAGATTAAAAACTGCTGAAAGTAGGCCAGGATCCGGGTGGATGTTGCCTCTGATCATGAGGGAGCAACATGCCAAATTCACCACAAACTCAATTTTCACAAGTCTTTCTCAACCATTGGCCACCTTGAGCCAGTTCCACCTACCCAATCCCAAATGGCTCTGCCCTTCTCACCCATTTTGCAGAGGACTTGGGCTCTAGACTGTGCAGGAAGTAACAACTTCACACTTCACCCTTTTCAATCTGACCTACTTAATGTGCCTCAGTCTCATCAGAGAAGCAGTGTGGCTTAGTGGAAAGAGCCCGGGCTTGGGAGTTAGAAGTCACAGGTTCTAATCCTGGCTCCACCACTCGCCAGCTGTGTGACTTTGGGGCAGTCACTAAACTTCTTTGTGTAAAATGGGGATTAAGACTGTGAGCCCCAGGTGGGACAATCTGATCACCTTGTATCCCCTCCCAACACTTAGAACAGGGCTTGACACATAGTAAGCACTTAACAAATACCATCATCATCGTTATTATTATTATGACTTCACTTCTCTGTCTCAATTTTCTCACAGGTAAAATGGGGATTAAATCCTACTCCTCCCTACTTAGACTGTGAATCCCATGTTGGGCAGGGGCTGTGTCAAGCCTGATGAACATATCGACCCCAGTGCTTAGAACAGTTTGGCACATAGTAAGTGCTTAACAAATACCATGATAAAAGTAATAATAACTAGCCAGATCTTCTCCTCCATAGACGGAGTCTCCCAACAGGAAAAACTAAGAATCCTCAGTCCAGAGACCAAGAACCTAAGAGGAGGAATCAATTAGATAAAATGTTGGTAGTTGGTGCAAATTTTTCTGCAGTTTTTATCATTCTAAACCTCATTCATTAAGTTTTTAAGGAAAGTAGCGATCAGTTCGGTTCACTGGCAAACAATGAGCACCAAGAAATGTATGGATATATTATGGTGTTTGAGGTAATAGAATCTCTCATCTACTTTTTCTACACTTTCATTATTTTACTCTTCCAAAAGCTTAGTACAGTCCTCTGCTCACAGCTAGTGCTCAAAAAATACCACTGATTGATTGATTCACCATTTTCTCAGGATTTTTTACCTAAAAATCACTGATGGATTATACCTTGACTGTAAAAGACCAAAACCTTACACAGATCAAACCCGTCATTTTCTAAAGTTTCATATGGCGGGACTTTCAAAAATACTGGCATCACGTCCTTAGACAATGGATCCTGTTGAAATGAGAAGGGGCAAGTATCGTAGAACACAGAGTGAAAATTGAAGGTGGATGAGACTGAAATTACTGAGGGTCAACTGGCGGTCCATACTACCCTCTATGATGTAAATACAGTGCCTTTACACGTTGAAGGGTTTATCATTTGCAGAACTTGTTCCTGTTTTGGAGGTGCCTCTCAGTTGCAGAGATTTCCAAAGCCTCTGCAAAAAGAAAGCAGCCCCTCTCCCAACTGCTTCCTGCTACTCTGGTCTTCCAACAGAGTACTCTTATGGCTCATTGTTTGAGGTGGTGTTTTATAAATCATCTTAGCTCTTTATTTTGTTCATCTGGCTTGCCAGTGTTCTTTGCATTGCCTTCTGACTATCTACTAGATGATTAGCTATCCTGCAGTCATTCATTCTTCTCACATTAATGCAAGCACTCATCCTATCCTGCCTAGATTATTTTAGCAGCCTTCTAGCTGACCTCCTAACCTCCTGTCTATCCCCACTCCTGTCCAAACTTCTCTCTGCTGCCCAGATCATTTTCCTTCAAAAATGTTCAGACTGTGTTTTCCCGCTCCTCAAGAAACTCCAGCGGTCACCCAATCCACCTCCGCATCAAATAAAAATTCCTCACCATTGGCTTTAAGGCACTCAATCATCTTGCCCCCTCCTACCTCACCTCATTACTCCCCTAGTATAATCCAGCCCACACACTTCTCTCCTCTATGGCTAAATCTTCTCACTGTAACTCAATCTCATCTATCTCACTGCTGACTTCTTTCCCACATCCTACATCTGGCCTTCAATGCCCTCCCTCCTCTTATCAGACAGATAATTGCTCTCCCCCACGTTTAAGGCTTATAGAAGACATCTCCTCCAAGAAGCTTTCCCTGACTAAGCCTTCCTCTCCTCTTCTCCCACTCCTTTCTGTGCCACCCTGATTTGCTCTCATCATTCATCCTTTCTCCCAGATCCACAGCACATATGTATATATTTGTAATTTATTTATTCATTTATTCATGTATATTAATGTCTGTGCCCCCACCCCCATCTAGATTGTGAACTCGTTATGGGCAGAGAATGTGTCTGTTTCTTATTATACTCTCCCAAGGGCTTAGTACAGTGCTTTGCACACAGTAAGTGCTCAATAACTATGATTGAATGAATGAAATGAGAGGAAGTATCATGGAACACAGAATGAAAACAGGAGTTGGATGGGACTGAAAATACCAATGCTCAACTAACAATCCATATTACACTCTTTGATGTAAACGCAGTTGCTTTCAACGGTGAGGAGTTAATCATTTGCAGCACCTGTTCCTGTCTTTGAAGTTGCCTCTAAGTTTTTGAGATTTCCAAAACATCTGCAAAAAGAACTGTTTCCTGCCGCTTTGTTTCCCCAACAGAATAGTCTCATGGCTCATTGTTTGAAGTGGTGCTTTATTAATTATTTTAATAGTTTATTCTGTTGATCTGGCTTGCAGGGGTCTCCATGTTTTCCGTTGACCAGCTACCAGCTGCTAAGCCATCCTGCTGTTGTTAATTATTCTCACTTGTTCTCCCTCCCACATGACCTAAGCTGTGTTGGTGTGAACTTGCTTCCTGTGGTGGTAGTTGACTGCATTCCAGGAGCTTGCTTGCAATCTTGTCAACCCAAGATGTGTCTTCTGCATTTTACAGTCACGTAGATGTTTGTCTGCCAGGTCTGGTGGTGGCTGCTGGAATTTGAATGAAGCCTTCCTTTGGGAAAGTAAATCAAAGGTAGGAGTCTGGTCTTAGAAAAGCATGATTCAGTGATGTTTGGGGTCTATTCTGCTCTATTCCTTTCTTGGTACCTGGTTGTAATTTTGTTCCACATACCCTGAAATGTTTTATACTTGCTTTGGTTCTTTGTTTAAAGGTTTGAAATTTACTTGACCTATCAGTCAATTGGTCAATGGTATTTACTGAGCACTTACTGCTTGTAGAGCATTGTACTAAGCAGTATGGCCTAGTGAATAGAACACGGGCCTGGGAGTTAGTAGGACCTGGGTCCTAATCCCAGCTCAGCCACTCGTTTTCTGGGTGTCCTTGGGCAAGTCACTTTACTTCTCTGTGCCTCAGTTATTTTATATGTAAAATGGGGTTTAAGAGAGTAAGCCCCATGTGGCACAAGAATTGTGTCCAACATGATTTGAGTGTATCTACCCCAGCACATAGTAAAGTGGCTGGCACACAATAAGCACTTAACAAATACCACAATTATCATTACAGTAAAACAGAGTTGAGAGACATGGTCCCTGTCCCCAAGGAGCTTACAGTGTAGAAGGGAAGAGAAACATTAAAATTAATTAGAAGTTCTCTTGGGCTGAGAATGGGGTCAATATCAAGCGCCAGGGTGATACAGGAAGGAGAGGGAATAGAGGAAATGATCTATCTCTATACCTTCCTCCCTCTTTCAACCTTAAGTGCTACCAAAATTATTTTCTTATTTCTGTTACTATCTTAAATCTCATAATATTAATTTCTCACCACAATAAGCTTTGGATGTGTTTTCCTCTGTTCTGACATCTAGTAACTTTAGTAGTTGAATGAGGAAGTGTTTATAAAATAGTGATATTTCCCTTCCGCTCTCACCCAATTTATGTCTCCAAAAAGTTCTCAATTGACTCCAGATATGGCAAGTAGGTCTTTCATTCATTCAGTTGTATTTGAGCGCTTACTATGTGTATAGCACTGTACTAAACACTTGGGAAACTACAGTATAACACTATCCAGTGACATTTCCTGCCGACAATGAGGTTTCAGTTTAGAGATGGGGGGACCAGACATCAATGCAAATAAATAAAAAATTAAAGAATGTATGTAATTACTTTGGGGCTGGGAGGGTGGAAGAGCAAAGGGAGCAAGTCAGGGCAATGCAGATGGAAAAGGAAGATGAAGAAAAGTGCAGCTTAGTCTGGGAAGACCTCTTGGAGCAGATGTGCCTTCAGTAAGGCTTTGAACGGGTAGAAAATAGTTGTCTGTTGGATTAGAGAAGGGAAGTTGTTCTAGGTCAGAGGCAGGAGGTGGACTAACAGCCGGTGGCATGATAGCACTATTTCTTAATATCAGTATAAAGCATTTATCAAACAAATCAAAACCCAAACCATTTAGAGAGTCTTCTAATCAGAAATATTGAAATGACAAGATGCATGTGAATTAATCAGACTTTGTTTATTTTATAAAAATGCTCGTTCAATAATCCTGCTCAGCCAGTTTGTTTTCTAGTAGGATACTAATTCTTTGCATAAAAATTATAATGAATTGCTTCAATTTTCTTGTTCTCTTGACATTGAGATGACAATAGCTTATGTAATTATTAAAGATTAAATTTGGATAATGGTCACTGAGAGGAAGCGCTCATTAGCTGAAGAATATCTTCCAATTGTGGACAGGTTGATAGATCAGTTGAGTCCTTATTCTGAATACAAATCTAGCCCTGATCTTTTTACCATAATAAACTGCATGAGATTCTACATAATAATTTAGAATAACATACTTTCCAACATAAAACAAAGACATTTCAAACAATATGGGGAAATCTCTTAAAATAATTTTAGTGGTTCATCATTTTTCTAAATTTATATAGCTCTTTGTTCACAAATATAATGTGTTAAATAGTCACAGTTTTCAGATGAAAATTTATTTTTCAATCCATATTGAACACAGGTTCCCCTCATAAAATGGCTTTTCACTGATAACCTGTGAAGAAGAAAGATTCATTATATTGAAATGCCCTTTAAAAATACATTTGACTTGAGAACAGTTACATAACTTTGCAAGTGTGGAAATAGTAACCAAAATAAACTTGAAAGAATTTGTAAAACAGTCAAGAGAATAGGTCAGAATTTTGAGCTGCCAATCATTTTCTCATCGCCACGAACCATAGTTGTGTTTCTCTGTGATCTGGTATCTGTGTTCTGGTTTTCACTACTTTTTGGATAAGAAGAAATGTTTACACCAGTGGACATATTTGGGTGCCTGAGGGTATGATTTTCCTGAACCTATGGAAAAAGATTTAAAATTATTATTCAGATATAAACTCTCTAGACTGTAAAATCCCTAGCCTGTAAGTTTCTAATGGGTAGGGAATGTGTTTACCAACTTTGTTACATTATACACTCCAAGCACTTAGCACACTGTTCTGTACATGGTAAGCCCTCAGTAAATTCGTTCAATTGTATTTGTTGAGTACTTTCTGTGTGCAAAGCACTGTACTAAGTGCTTGAGGGAGCATAATATAACAATAGACACATTCCCTCTCCCCAAAATCATAGATTGTTTGCACTGATTCACTGTAAATGATTAATCTTAAGATAAGGGTTGGTTGGAATAATATACATCTTCTTTTGCAAGATGATCATTGAGTGTATACTTTTTAAGGGGGTGTCTGTGTGTGTGAATCCCAGCCCAAGCCAATGAAATGAGAATGAAATCTTGTTTCTGACTCCCATGTGGGAAGGCAGTTATGTCCATCCTAATTACCTTAACCCCTCTCATGGTCATACCTGGAGAGTTTCCATTTCCCTACCAGTCTCCACTATGGGAGGGAGAGTCAAGCAGAGGCATTTCCATTCCTAGCTTGGGCAGTGGCTAGCAAATGGAAAGCAATCTGCCACAAGTCAAAACTTACCTGTGCTGGGCAGCAGTGGCATTTGGAGAGAGTCGAGGGTAGAGACTAAAGTTTACTGTGGAGGAGGCAATTGTAAACCATTTCCATATTTTTTACCAAGAAAATCTATGGATCCACTATCAGAAAGATTGCAAATTGAGGTGGGGTGTTGTGGGAGAGATGTGTCCATGATGTCGCTATGGTTGGAGCTGACTTGGCACAAGACAAGACAGTGTTCTTATATCTACCCCAGCTATTTATACAGTGCTTGATATATAGGGACAGCTTAATGAAAACTATTGTTATTATTACTATTATCTTGTTGTAAGCTAGAGTCACAAAATCTGTGCTAATTGAGCTATGCAAACTGAAGAATATAAAACCACCATAGGTACAATGAGGACCTCTAAGTTAGAATGGGAGGGCCATCCATCTCTCCATCTTATTATATATTTTCTATCACCTAATCACTGAAACACACGAAAAATGAAGGGACAGAAGCTCACTTCATTATTCAAGCCCCAGGAAATGACAAAAAGTCAAGGAAGTAATGGTGGATCTCCCTTCAGCAGGTCGGACATGGAAACATTGTTCTCATCCTCTTTCTGAGACTCATGGAAAGTGCAGGGTAGGACTGAAGTTGTTAGGCCTCTACATTCATATTACAGACCCTGAATTCTGAGTTTTGGGGGCTTGCCTTTCCACTTCTTTATTCAACTGGGAAAGTTGGTCAGAGTCATTAGCACACCACCACCAAGGACATAAACTTACAGGTCGTGGGAGAGTTCAGATCTGTCCTCCCACAGCCAGGGTCCATCAGAGAGGTTCCGAGACAATCCAATCCAATAATGGAAAGTTAGAAGTTTCAGAAAATCCTGTTTGGAATCACAAACAATTAAGAGTGGTTCTCTTTTGTGCTAGCATCGTGATTCTGGAGGGTATCGTTTGGCACATGCATGGCCTTAGCAAAATCAGAAAGCTTTAAATAACTGCTAAATCACCTTCTACCTTGGGCAACTTTAGAAACAAACCAGTTTCAGGAGCTTGCCATCTAGGGCTAGAAAAAGCAGTGACAGAGACACATATTTGACTGTAGAAAAATACATCTTATACCAGTGTTGTTAAGATATGATTCACTAAGAATGTAGGCTAATGAAGCATTTTGAAGTGAAGAATGCGTTGAGGGAGAAAAGCAGGGGTAGCATAAATGATACTGGATTTTGGCAAATCTATGGGGATGAGGCAAGACTAAGTCCTAATCATTTAATGCATTATGATAAAAGCGGATGACTTTAGAAATTATAAACACTTTTTTAGAAACTTTTTTTCTGGGTTACAAAGCAGGGTATGCTTCTTCCAGATGAGGAAATAGAGTGAACAGGGGAAGCAAAATTCTCCCATGCAATTTAGTGTGATTGGATGCCCATTCTCTGTAAGCTTGTTGTGAGCGGGGAACAAAAAACTTGGCACGGTTCTCTGAACACAGTAAGTGTTTAATAAATAGGATTGGTTGACTAAGTAAGGAAATGAGTGACCATGAGGACATGAAAAACTGTATGGCTTAGGGGAAAAGGTGAAATTGTTGGTTAGGAGACCTAGGGTTTTAATCCAAGCTCATCACTGAGTGTTGTGTGACCTTGGGCATTTTACTTCTCTGTGCCTCAGTTTTCTCATCTGTGAAAATGGGGATGAGACCCTGTCTCCTTAGACTGTGAGCCCCATGTAAGACACAGATTTTGTCAGATTTGGTTATACCCATCCACCCCAGTCCTTAGAGTGTTTCACACATAACAAATGTTTAATAAATATTATTAGTAATAGTAGAAATACCCTATGGCCATGGGCTTCCACAGGCCATTTCAGACCCCTGAACTCAAGGAACCTGAGCTACTCTTCTCAGTGATTCTCCAAAAATCATTAAATCCATGGTATTATTAAATACATAGTATAGAGTACTAGATTAAGCTCTTGAGTACAGTGGAAACAATGGTCAGGTACCATAACCTGAGACAGTCACAATCTTCCTGGGGAAAGAGACATAAAAACTTTATTTACAAATACTGGAATCAGAAGGGAGAACAAAGAGAGCATAGGCTGTAATGCAGATACATCATTAACATGAATAGTCTTTAGTTCTTGTCATACTCTTCACATTTGGGCAGCCTCTTCAGTGCCTCACACTTGTTGCAAGAAAACCCAACATTTGAATATGGGAAAATCAGTGTGAACTGAGTCACTATTCCTGTTATTGATTCTTAAAAAATTCCTGTGATGTGGATGAAGGACACAGATTCCTCTATCTTTTATCACCTGAGAAGTGGCCACTTATTGATAGTGTTTTGAGCCCATTTTAAATCAGCCTCTTAGTGGAGGGGCCAGAAGTGTCAGAAATTGAGAATGCCATACTTCTATTCTTAACACACTATCCCTGAATAGCTATTTGAAATTCAAATATGTGAGAACGTACGTCCACCTCTTTATTGCCATCTATCTTCAGGAGACTGGAATTCATACTCCTGCAGGAAGTTTGACTCTCTGACCAATTCTTGTCTTCTCTAGAAAGGTAATAACAGTTCCCTCTGTTCCAGATCCAGTTCTCTGGGCAAGAACCAGAGTAACATGCTAGAAATAGAAAGGAAAAAATATCAATCTGGTAATACAATGCTCCCCTTTCAGGATCGCACCAGGAGAGTTTCTAGTACTCTACCAGTCTCGGCTGTGGGAGGGAGAGTCAAACAGAGACATACCTTCTCTTCAAAATAGATTCCATGAGTCTATTTATCTTGATGATGTCTTGTTTTGTTTTGCTCTGTTTTGCTTTGCCGTCTCCCCCATTCAGACTGTGTGCCCGTTTTGGGGCAGGGATTGTCTCTCTCTGTTGCCGAACTGTACATTCCAAGCGATTAGTACAGTGCTCTGCCCATATTAAGTGCTCAGTAAATACTATTGAATGAATACCCATTCCATTCCTAGCTTGGGTGGCGGCTCGTGAGTGGAAGGTCATGTACCACAAGTCAAAACTCACCTGTGCTGGCCAACATCAGCACGGGAGAGAATCGAGGGTGGAGACTCCAGTTTACTGCATGAAAGAAGGCAGTGGTAAACCATTTCTGTATTTCTACCAAGAAAACTCTATGGATACACTCCCAGCATACTTGCAGATGGTGGGGCATTTTGGGAGAGATGTGTCCATGGGTCTATGGGTCAGAGATGATTCAACAGCATAAGACAGAACAAGACAGTTCCATCTTGCAATTTTATAACACGTTTGTGTTTCCAAGCTTTCCATTTCGGTTAGATTCTTACATCCTTATAACATCACTGCAAAGTAGGGGAGAGCCAGCTTGATGAAACTGAAGCCAAATAGGTTTAAGTAAGTTGCCCAGGAAGACACCAAAGACAGAATTGTGGCCAGAAATCATGGCTAATGACTTCCAGACATGTTTTTCTGCAGGTTGGTTAATTGTTCTGTAGATTGGTCCTTTTTTTTTTCAAGTTTGATGCTACTGATGATGGGATTCTAAACATCTCTGTGAGTTTGAAAGAGAATACTGAAGCACAATCAAAATTTCCTTCTGCATTATTTCTATGCATTTTGCTACACATTCACAGAATTTTATATCTCATTGCCTTCACCCCCTGCCTTCCTATTAGGAATGAACTTACATGCTGGGACCAGTGGAAGCAGAGAGGCATTGCTTATCTAGGTTTTCTGGGTGTTTGCTTTACTGGTACAACTCTTGCTTTAAAATGTGAGGCAGATATGCTCTTCTCAATAATAACCCTGCTGAGTTAGTTCAGTTTTTGTGTTTGCTCACAAAGCAGCATCCATTTTATATCACCAAAAAGCTAGAGTTAGAGCCATGTCTGGCTGGAGGATAACGTATATAGGTGTAGTTTGGAAAAAAGGCTGGATTCAGATTGTCAATGAAAAATATAAAGTTATA
Source organism: Ornithorhynchus anatinus (assembly GCF_004115215.2). Taxonomy (NCBI): domain Eukaryota; kingdom Metazoa; phylum Chordata; class Mammalia; order Monotremata; family Ornithorhynchidae; genus Ornithorhynchus; species Ornithorhynchus anatinus. Next base: position 43,809,590 of record NC_041744.1, on the reverse strand, counting down.
CCACCTACCTCTCTGTGATGTGGTATTGGTGTGTGAAGGAGGTCTCTCAGATCCTTCATAAGAAGATTCTAAAGACAAGAAAAGAGGTATTATTAGATATTTCTATTATTCCAAATAGGATAACTAAAATAGCATCTAGAGAAAGTGGATGATCTCCAGCATCTACTGTGTTTTCAGAGATAAAGAATTGCCTTTTCAAAACCCTGTTCTGGAGCAGATCGTTGTTTTGATTTATCCAGATGTGACTTACGATTAGTAATGAGGACCCCCAGTGCTAGCGCAGCTACCATGAGCCCCAGGTCTAGGATGCCCAGAATCCCAGTGAGGAGCCGCCAGGAAGTGGAAAGTGAATCTGGAAAAGGGGGAAAGGACACAGTAAACAGAAGGACCTTTCTGCTTCCTGTCTTCCTAGTCCAATCCACACTTTACTCTTCTGCATGGATCATTTTTCTACAAAACTATTCCGTCCATGTTTCCCCATATCTCAGGAACCACCAGAGGTGTTCCATCCACCTCCACATCAAACAGAACGTCCTGACCATCGGCTTTAAAGTAATCACCTTCCTCCCTCTTACCCTAACTCCCAGATTTCCTACTTCAACCTAGCCTGCACACTTTGTTCCTCTAATGTCAACCTAGTCACTTTACCTCAGTCTCTTCCATTTTGCCACCAATCTCTTGCCCACGTCCTGCTTCTGGCCTGGAACCCCTCCTCACTATCACCCTCCCCACCTTCAGACCCTAATTGCAGGCAGATGTCCTCATAAAGCCCTCCCCAACTAGGCCTTCATTTCCTCTCCTCCCATTTGCTTCTGTGTTGCCCTTGCTTCAACTTGGATTTGCAATGTTTCTTCACCCCTCCTTCAACCCACAGCACTTATGTATGTATCTTCACTTCATGTATTTGTATTTGTTTGTCTCCCCCTCCTGATTGTAGGCTCACTGTGGGCTGCTAACGTTTCTACCAGTTATGTTGTTCTCTCTCAAGGGCTTAGTACAGAGCACCACAGGCAGTAAGCATTCAATAAATACAATTGACTGATTGAAGGAGAGGAAGAATGAGCTGCCCTGCCTCCTCACTGGTCTAGAAATGTCAAAATCAGCCCTTTGGAATGGCAATAGCTGCAAATGGAAATTTTCACACATCTGGAGCCCACTCTTCTCTCCTCCTTTCTCCTTCTTTTGTCCACCAGAGAGAGGCAATCACCACTCTAGGGGCTCCCTGGTATACTAATGCTCACCTTCTCGCTGTACCTCCATCTCTTCTATCTTGTTGCTGATCTCACCCCCTCATCCTGCTTCTGGCCTGGAAAGCCTTCCCTCCTCAAATCTGATAGACAATTACTCTCCCCTTCTTCAAAGCCTTATGGAAGACATGTGTCCTCCAAGAGGCCTTTCCTGACTAACTCCCCACTTCCTCTTCTCCCATTTTCTTCTGCATCTTCCTGACTTGCTTCCTTTATACAGCCCCCTCCCAGCCCCATGGCACTATGTACATATCTGCAATTTATTTATAATAATAATGATTGGGGTATTCAGTGCTTATTGTGTGCCAAGCTCTGTTCTGAGAGCCGGAGTGGATATGAGCAAAGTAGGTGGGACACAATCCCTGTCCCATATGGGGCATTAATCCCTATTATACAGATGAGGTAACTGAGGCACAGAGAAGTGAAGTGATTTGCCCGAGGTCACACAGCAGACAAGTGTAGAGCCAGAATTAGAACCTAAGGCCTCTGACTCCCAGCCCCATGCTCTATCCACTATGTCATGCTGCTTCTCCCAAGTGCTTAGGTGTCTCCCAAGTGTTTAGTTCAGTGCTCTGTATATAATGAATGCTCAATAAACACAATTTATTGATATACCAGAAGAAGATGATACAGACACTGAAATCTTCCTGAACTTTCTGCCATAAAAGAGTTGCTGCTTCTCCAATGTCTGTCTCCCCCTCTAAACTGTAAGCTCACTTTGGGCAGGGAATGTTTCTGTTTATTGTTATATTAGAATTTCCCAAGTGCTTAGTACAGTGCTTTACACACAGTAATCACTCAATAAATATGAATGAAAGAGTCTACTACCTGGAATATCAACCTCAAAGTCCTCTCAGTCATTCATATTTATTGAGCATTTACTGTGTGCAGAGCACTCTGAGTGCTTGGGAGAACACAATACAACAATCAACTGACCCAATCCCAGCCCACACTGAGCTTACAGTCTATTAAACAGCGAGGCTTAGTGGAAAGATCGCGGGTTTGGGAGTCAGAGGTTGGAAGATCGAATCCCGCCTCTGCCACCTGTCAGCTGTGTGACTTTGGGCAAGTCACTTAACTTCTCTGTGCCTCAGTTCCCTCATCTGTAAAATAGGGACTAAGACTGTAAACCCCACGTGGCACAACCTCATAACCTTGGATTTACCCCAATGCTTACAACAATGCTTGGTGCATAGTAAACGCTTAACAAATACCATCCTTAGCGTTACTAAGAACACCTCAACCTGACTGTTAAGAGTCAATAATATATATTAATGAGCAACCAGCAAGGGATTGTTGTTTTAAGCTTTTGCCATCCAGAAAGTCTGACTTAGTGAGACGGTAGCCAAATTCGTTGAAGATAGAGCTTATCATATCTATTAAAATCATTTTCCTCTCCACTTATTGCACTGAAAATCGATGATGAGATCAGTGGTATGATTGATCATCTGAATTTAGTTTCAGAAAATTATCAGGAGAATTTATCTTAGGGCCTGCCATAAGATTTAGTATATAAAGCCCAGAACTGGAAATCAGAAGACTTGTGTTCCAATCCCAGCTCTCCCACTTCATTATTCATCATCAGTGATGTAAAGCACTGTATTAAGCACTTGGGAGATTACAGTGCAACAGACTTGGAAGACATGTATTTTGCCCATATTGAGCTTAGAGTCTAGAAAGGAAGACAGATATTAATAAGCAATATATATATATAAAGATATGTACTTATTAAGAGCTGTGGCATTGAGGATGGGGTGAATATCAAATGACAAATGGTCACAGATCTAAGTGCTTAGGTGTCACAGAAGGGAGAGGGAGTCAGGGAAGAGAAGGATTAATTGAGATCTCTTGGAGGAGATCTCACTGACTTTCCAGTGAACCAGTAAGTGGCCAAATGTATTTTTAAGATGAAAAACTATTTCGAATATCTTTCAAAATTTTTCTACTCTACACTTGTTTGATTCATAAGGCTCAAAAAGATGAATGGCATGATGAATAAAGGTCTGATTAATTTAATCTCACCAAGTTATCCAGAAAATATAGCTGAGGATTCAAAGCCCTCGTTGTATGGCTCAGTGTAGAGACCACAGGACTGGGATTCAGGAGACATGGATTATTACTCCAGCTCCTCCACTTGCATGCTGTGTTAACCCTGGAAAATTATTTAGCTTCTCCTTTCCTCAAGTATGAGACAGGAATTGAATACCTTGTTCCCTCTCTCCACTCAGACTGCAAACCCTATATGAGACAGGAACTATCACAGTGAATATTACGCTGCTAGGAACATAGTGAGCATTTTCAAACATGACCATATTTTCCCTTTCTTAAAAAAAAAACCAACAACCCAACAAAACCCTCTCTTCACCCCACAGCTCCCTCCAGTTATTGCCCATCTCCCTCCTACCCTTCCTCGCCAAACTCCTTGAGTGAGCTGTCTACAACCTTGTCTCAAATTTTTCTCCTCCACTTCTCTATTTACTGCCTCCAATCTGGCTTCCATCCCCTTCACTCCACAGAAACCACCTTCTCAAAGGTTACCAATGATCTCTTTCTTGCCAAATCCAGTGGCCTCTACTCCATTCTAATCCTCCTTGACCTCTCAGCTGCCTTCGACACTGTCGACCACCCCTTTCTTCTGGAAACCTCATCCAATCTCAGCTTCAATGACACTGCCCTCCCCAGTTCCTATCTGTCTCTGTGGCTGCTCATTCTCAGTCTCTTTCATACGTTTATCTTCTGCCTCCCATCTCCTAACTGTGGGTGGCCCTCAAGGTTCAATTCTGAGTCTCCATCTATTCTCCCTCTACACACAGTCCTTGAAGAAATCATTCACTCACACGGTTTCAACTACCACCTCTATGCTGATAACACCTAAATCTCCATCTCCATCTCTGAACTCTCTTTCTCTCTGCAGACTCACATTTCCTCCCGCCTTCAAGACATCTCTTCTTGCATGTCTTTCCATCACCACAAACTTGATAAGGCTAAAACTCTACTTCTTATCTTCCCACACAAGTCATGTCTCCTGCTCACTTACTCATCACTGTTGACAACACTACCATCCTTCCTGCCTCACAAGCCTGTAACAGTGGCATCATCCTTGAATCCTCTCTCATTCAGCCTACAGATTCAAGCCATCACTACCTGTATATCCCCACTCCAGTCCAACCACCACTCTGCTTCTCAGATCATTTTCCTTCAAAAGCATCAGACTATGTTTCCCCACTCCTCAAGATTGAGTGGTTGCCCGTCCATCTTCGCATCCAACAAAAACTCCTCACCATCAGCTTTAAGGCACTCACTCAGAGTGCCCCCTCCTAAGTCACCTCTTTACACACTCTCAGCCCACATACTTCACACCTCTAATGCTAACCTTCTCACTGTATCTCGAGCTATCTCTCTCACCACCGACCTCTTGCCCACATCCTGCCTCTGGCTTGTAACGCCTTCCCTCCTTATATAATACAGATAATTTCTCTCCTCCACTTTTAGGCTTTATTGAAGGCATATCTCCTCCAAAACGTCTTCTCTGACTAAACCCTTCTCTCTCCTATCCCACTCCCTTCTGTGTCACCCTTTCTCCCTTCATTCATTCTTCCTCCAATCCCCACAGCACATTTGTCTATATCTAGATTTGTTTATATACATATATTGATGTCTGTCTTCTCCTCTAGACTGTGAGCTCGTTGTGGGCAGGGAATGCTTCTGTTCGTTCTTGCATTATACTCTCCCAAGTGCTTAATACAGTGTTTTGCACACAGTAAGTGCTCAATAAATGTGATTGAATGAATGACCGAATACCACAGTTTTCCATATCATAAATTGGTAATTTGCTATACCTTCCATCTCCACAGTTATACGTCTTCTCTTCGATTCCTTAGGAGGTTTCATTTCTACAGAGGTTACATTCTGCTCTCTCATCTTGCAAGGGACAGATGTCCAAGGATCTGAAAGGATCTAGGTCTGAATGGCGGGGAAGGAGGGGGATTAAATTGAAAAAGTTAAAGCAGCAAAAAGCAAAGAACTTCATATAGTTAGTGACCAGCTCGCAACACGAGAACAGCTTCAAGGAACTCAGTCTCGCCACTGTCAGGGCATTATAATGGAACTGAAATTGAGATGATCAAAAAGGGTATCTCAAGCCCTTATCCAATGGCTAAATGTGAACAGGAAGGCAGCAACTATGGGAAAGGATGATTAACTGGAGGAAAAGAGTGTTATATAAATCTCATATGAATATGAGGATGCTTTTTGCTTCCCAAGTAATCTCTTGTGATAAAGGAGTCACTAGATAATTTCATCTTTTGTGTACATTAGAATATTTTTCAATCAGTAACCCCTGGAAAATTCCTTCCAATTATAATCCTAGCTATTCTGAAAAATACTTTAAAGGTCATAGTCATCATGACATGTGAAGTATTAGGTCCTCAAGAAGTAAAGCATAGCAGATACAGCCTCTGCTCTCAAGTTTCTATAAGCAGCTAGATCTACCTGTGATGTAACCGTCTCGTAAATTTCAACAAGAAGATTGAATCACAGGTAGGTCAACTGCTTATGGCAATGTTTTTGAGATTTTTTCGTATCAAAGAAACAAATTACCTGGTGAAGAATTGATGCTAAAAGGGCATTCCCAAGCACACTTCCATCTCTGCCATATACCAAATCTAATTTTCTTAATATTTCAAATACACTCTTAAGCCCCTCAGCTCCCGTAACAAGTCTGAACCTGACTCCACTCCTTGGCTGTGCCACCTACCCAAATCAAAGATACTAACACATATTAGGAACCCACTGGATGTATTAAGCACTTGGGGAAGTACAACAGAAGCCAAGGACACATCTTCTGCACACAAGGGGTTTGTACTCTTAAAGCATTTACAGTGAAGTAATCGGAAAATATCGAATGCACAATTGAATATTCATATATCCCCAAGTGCTGAGGAATTGTAGAAATAAATATCAAAGGGCTGATGGGGTGGCTATTGAATTAATATGATTTGTGGTCTTGTGAATAAATTCAAGCCAGCTGTGGTCACCCTGCACCATTACGAAAAAAAGTTAGGAGTTAAGGGAGAGACAAATGTAAGATCATAAGCATTACAAGAGGCTTTAAGAAGTGACAATTTAGGAGCTAGAAATATATACTCCTGAAATTTTTAGTTTTCATAATATACAGTATCGAGTTTAGCAGATGGATAGATGTCTTGATGTTAAATGGATCTAATGCAAAGTACTGAATGGCAATAATCCCAAACGAGGCAACCTAAATGACACGTCTCTAATTCCTTACTAGACAAACTTAGAAAAATCTTGGCATAAATTTTAGCAGGGCTTTAAAATTAGATATTTTCCTTCTTTTCTCAAACTAGAAAGATAAATTCAAAAATACCTGTTCCCGAGATGGGATTTTCCAGGGTTTTTGGCAGAGGAGACAGGTCCTGGAGGCCAAGGGGTAGATGAGAAGCAGAGAAAGCCAATCAGTTCTATGTACCCCAGGAAGAAACCCAGTGAGAGAGCCTGAACGTCTCGTGGCTTGGTGAAAATTGTTCAGAATGAGCTGAGGGTGGAACTTATCTTCACTGCACAGAGCTCCGGGTGGAACACACAGGAAGCCCTCACATTGCCACTGGTTTGAAGTCTGCTCTACCTACTGTATTTGTTCAGGGCTGAAGGTCTTTCATCTCTCTGACCTACAGGCTTCACAGCAACTGTCTTATGGGAGATGTTTATACGGGCCAGGTACTGTGAAACCATCTTAAGGATAGGTCTAGAGTTATTTCCTTCCACTTCCCATCTCTATTAATCATATCCAGAAGTTTACGCATTCTGGGCCAGGACCCCGATAGATGTTTTTTCTGATATTTTGAAAATGTCTAGCTCAATATTATTACAGTGTCACTGTTTTTTTAGTTCTCTGGGCTAGGTGAGCACGATTCATTCATTACAGTCCTTCTGTATACGTGTACTTTTTTTTGTAGCTAATCTTGTCTCCTGCTGTCGAGTTGTTTCTGACCCATAGCGACTCCACTGACACATCTCTGCCAAAATGTCCCACCTCCATCTGCAATCACTCCGGCAGTGGATCCACAGAGTTTTCTTGTCAAAAAATATGGAAGTGGTTTACTATTTCCACCTTCTGTGAAAAAACTTGAGTCTCCACCCTCTATTTTCTCCCATGCTGCTGCTGCCTTGCATAGGTGAGTTTTGACTTGTAGCAGCAGAACCAAATCTCCAATAACTTATTGGAGCCCGCCCAGTCATCCTGAATGTTAGTATAACTATGATTGTTATGAACCAGCTCTGCTGGCTGGTTATATGCGAATGGATGGCATTCAGAGACCTATGTAACAACTGTCCTTTTAACTAAAGGAGGTCATGGTGCTCCAGCAAAGTAATTCAAATAGATTTCCTCTGTATGATTATGTGCTTGTTGCTTACAAAATCTTTCCTTGTTTTTGAGGTTGCCACTTGGTTTCTGATATTCCCAAAGCCATTGCAGTAGGAGACCACATCCATTCCTCTGTCATTGTGTGAGACTGTACTTTGGTACTTTATGTTGTTATTCTGTTCACATGACTTGTGGGTGCCACTTTTGAGTTGCCCATTCAGCAGCTATTTAGCTATCCTGCTCTTATTTAGTCTTCCTATATTTCCCACCCAGAGGAGGAAAATGGCTGATAGTTAATCACATATCAGGATCTTGCTGGTAATCTGGTCGCCTCATTTGAGGCAAGGTATAGTTTGTTGATGATGCTGCGGTCCCATCTCCTGAAACTGGACATGTCTTTTGTGTTAGATCCAGGTGTGACAGTCATATAGAAGTTTTGATGCCTTGTCCAGAGCAGAAAGATGGAATTACCACTCTTCCCAAAGTACTGACTGTGGCATCTTGAGGGAAAGGGAAGGAGTTGATTGAATGGGGCCATTTGTCTTATTGCTCACTTTTTCTTTTTAGTGGTATTTGTTAAGCATTTTCTATATGCCAGGCACGATAGTAAGAGGTGGGATAGATACAAGATCATAAGGATGGACAGAGTCCTTGTCCCAGAGAGGGCTCACAGTCTTAATTACCATTTTTCAGATGAGATAACTGAGGCACAGAGTAGTTAAGTGACATGCTGAAGGTCACACCGCAAAGTGGTGGAGCTGGGATTAGAAACCAGGAACTCTGGCTCAGGCCTGTGTTCTTGTGACTAGACCACACTGCTTCTCTTGACTGACGTGACTTTAAGTTGCTAATTTGACCCACATTTATGGAAATATTTTCAGTCTTTTTCGTTCTTAGTTATAAGTTTATGAATACACTCGATTTTATTTTTAAAGTACAAATTATAAAATGTTTCCATTTTTTCTGTTTATTATAATGATACTGACATGATAATTTACATAAATTGTACATGAATAATTGACAGTCATTCAGAGGATGCTCTCACTAGCTAGAGATAACCCTCAATTGTGGGCAGTTTGAGAGATTAACTTGATTGTTCCTGTTTCCTTACTTCTCTTTCTCTCATCTCTTTACAACAATTATTCCTTGAACTGCATATGATGCTGCACAGTATGCATTTTATGAGACAACCAGTGGTATTTGGGGGCGCACTAGAAAATCTCTAAATGAAAATGTTAAATAACAGAATTTCTAGTTGATAGAGCACTTTTAAAAACCTATATTGCTCTTTGTTCACAAATATATGGTGTTGAATGGTGATAGTCTTCAGATGAAAATTGATCAGAAAATCCATAATATATACAACTTCCCCTAGAGAAATGGTCTTGCACAGATAACCTGTGAAGAAAGAGACACAATACCTCAAGTTCTTTCCAAATAGAGTTGAGACTGAAGGTGCATAACCTTCTAAATGTGAAAATAGTTTAAAGAAAAGAATCTGTGAAGAAAAGACCAGGGGTCAGAATATTGAATTCCCAATCTTATTTACTCACCACCACGAACTACAGATATGTTTCTTTGTGGCAGTGAATAGCTCCTGTTTATGAAACAGGGTCATATTTAGATAATTAAAGGGTATGTGTTTCCTGAATCCATGGAAAGCTTTGAAAATCATTAATAGGAGAAGAAGATAAGTGATTCCCTGAAAAGGATTGGTTGAATTCAAGATAAGTCCACTCTCACAAGATGATGCATGAGGCATAGGTATATTAAGGGGGTTGGAAGCCCTGGTCTAAACTAATTGATCGACACTGCGACCTTGTTGTAAGTTGATTGCATTATCTCTAATCAGGGATCTATGCAACTAAAGTCTAATATCCCTGAAGTTGTAATGAGGACCTGGAGGTGTCCATTTTCTCACAAAGTTTCCAACAGATAATCACTAAAACACTACCAATGAATGGACATGGAGTTGCTTTATTACTGAAGTCCCAGGAAGTGACAAAAAATCAAAGAGTTAAGGAGCATCCCCTCTTGTAGCAGGTTGGACACAGAAAACTAGTCCTTTCTCTTCCTGTGACACACAGGGGAAGTGTAGGGTTGGACTCAAGTTATTATGCCACTACCTTCATATGAAAATCCCTAAATTCTGAATTTAGGATCCTGCCCTCCTTTATTCAACAGGGAGAGCGGCCCAAAGGACAGAGCCAGTAATATACCAATAATAAAAAGGGCATAAACTTACAGGTCATAGGAGAGACTGGATCCATCCTCCCACAGCCAGCGTCCATCAGAGCCATTCTGAGACAGTCCAATCCAGTAATAAAACTTCAGAAGTTTCAGAAAATCCTGGATTGGGACCACAACCATATCATGAAGACCCATTTTCTGTTATTCCTTTTCATGGCTGCAGGGCATTTCAGGAGGAGATAGGTTGATGCATATGCGATATTTATAATTTATTGATATAATTGTCAAATTGCCTCCCACCTTGGACACTTTAAGATCTAAACCATCTCCCTCCAGAACTTTCCATCCAGGCTAGAAAAAACAATGACACAGACATACTTTTCACAGTACAAAACTGTATCTTGTATAAGCCCGATAAAGACATAAGATTCACTTATAATTTCTTAAAAGCAGCATAGTATAGTAGAAAGAGCATGGATCTGGGAATAGAAGGATCTGGGTTCTAATCCCATCTCCACCACATGTCTGCTGGGTGACTTTGGGCAAGTCATTTAACTTCTCTGTGACTCAGTTATCTGTCAAATGGGGAGTAAGACAGTAAGCCCCATGTGGAACGGGATTGGTGTCCCACCTGATAAGCTTGTATCTACCCCAGTGCTTAGTAAAGTGCCTGACACATGGTAAGTACTGAACAAATGCCATTAAAAACAAAACAAATGAAAAAAAACTAAGGCAGTAAGCAAAGGAAGCATTTACAAAATGAAGGGTTCAACTGAAGAGTGAAGAATTAGTTGTGGGAGGAAAGAAGAAATAGAATAAAGGAGGCCAGGTTTTGGGCGAATCTATGGGAATAAGGTGAGATTTAAACTTAATCACTTATGTCCTTTTGAAAGAATAGGCCTAAAACAGATATCAGATATAGAGAAGCAGTGTGGCTCAGTGGAAAGACCATGGACTTGGGAGTCAGAGGCTGTGGGTTCTAATCCCAGCCCCGCCATTTGTCAGCTGTGTGACTTTGGGCTAGTCACTTCACTTCTCTGCACCTCAGTTACCTCATCTGGAAAATGGGACATTGGGACATCCTGATTACCTTGTATCTCCCCCAGTGCTTAGAACAGTGCTTGGCACATAGTAAGCGCTTACAAACACCATCGTATAAACATTATTTAGAAACATTCTTCTTTTTCCTGGTTTATATAGTGGGGTGCAACTTCTAGATGTGGAACTTGAGTGGGTGTGGAAGTTAAATTCAACCAGGCATGGTGAATGTGTGAGAGAATGAGTAAACCACTAGGCCATGAGAAGAAGCATGACTTAGTAATAATAATAATAATAATTATTATTATATTTAAGCATTTACTGTGTGCCAAAGCAGTTTTCTAAGAACTCATGTACATACAAGATAATCAGGTAATAATAATGATGGCATTTGTTAAGCACTTACTATGCGTGAAGCACTATTCTAAGCGCTGGAAGCGGATACAAGGTGATCAGGTTGCCCCATGTGGGGCTCACAGTCTTAATCCCCTTTTTACAGATGAGGGAACTGAGTCACAGAGAAGTGAAGTGACTTGCCCAAAGTCACACAGCAGGCAAGTGGTGGAGCCGGGATTAGAACCCAGTACCCTCTACCTCTCAGGCCTGTGCTCTATCCACTACACCTTGGGAAAGAGAGGGGTTGGCTGTCAGGAATCCTAGGTGCTAATCCAGATCAGTGGATGCTATGCAACCCGGAGCAAAGCCACTTAACTGCTCTGTGCCTCAGTTTCCCTATCTGTAAACATGAGGATTTTACTCTATCTCCTTGGAATGTGAGTCCCACATGTGACATGGACTTTGCCAGATTTGGCTATACATATCTAGTCAGTCAGTCAATCCTATTTACTGAGCACTTACCATTTGCAGAGCAGAGTACTAAGCACTTGGGAGGCTACCATACAAAAATATAAAAGACATTCATTCAATAGTATTTATTGAGCACTTACTATGTGCAGAGCACTGTACTAAGAGCTTGGGATGAACAAGTCGGCAACAGATAGAGACAGTCCCTGCCGTTTGACGGGCTTACAGTCTAATCGGGGGAGACGGACAGACAAGAACAATGGCAATAAATAGAGTCAAGGGGAAGAACATCTCATAAAAACAATGGCAACTAAATAGAATCAAGGCGATGTACAATTCATTAACAAAATAAATAGGGTAACGAAAATATATACAGTTGAGCGGACGAGTACAGTGCTGTGGGGATGGGAAGGGAGAGGTGGAGGAGCAGAGGGAAAAGGGGAAAAAGAGGGTTTAGCTGTGGAGAGGTAAAGGGGGAATGGCAGAGGGAGTAGAGGGAGAAGAGGAGCTCAGTCTGGGAACGCCTCTTGGAGGAGGTGAGTTTTAAGTAGGGTTTTAAAGAGGGAAAGAGAATCAGTTTGGCGGAGGTGAGGAGGGAGGGCGTTCCAGGACCGCGGGAGGACGTGACCCAGGGGTCGACGGCGGGATAGGCGAGACCGAGGGACGGTGAGGAGGTGGGTGGCAGAGGAGCGGAGTGTGCGGGGTGGGTGGTAGAAAGAGAGAAGGGAGGAGATGTAGGAAGGGGCAAGGTGATGGAGAGCCTTGAAGCCTAGAGTGAGGAGTTTTTGTTTGGAGCGGAGGTTGATAGGCAACCACTGGAGTTGTTTAAGAAGGGGAGTAACATGTCCAGATCGTTTCTGCAGGAAGATGAGCTGGGCAGCGGAGTGAAGAATAGACTGGAGTGGGGCGAGAGAGGAGGAAGGGAGGTCAGAGAGAAGGCTGACACAGTAGTCTAGCCGGGATATAACGAGAGCCCGTAGCAGTAAGGTAGCCGTCTGGGTGGAGAGGAAAGGGCGGATCTTGGCGATATTGTAAAGGTGAAACCGGCAGGTCTTGGTAACGGATAGGATGTGTGGGGTGAACGAGAGAGACGAGTCAAGGATGACACCGAGATTGCGGGCCTGACAGACGGGAAGGATGGTCGTGCCATCGACGGTGATAGAGAAGTCTGGAAGAGGACCGGGTTTACGATCTAGAAGGGCTTCACACACCATGTTTTATAAGCACTATAATTACCGTTATAATTACCATTGTTATTATCATTAATATTATTTCCCAGTATCATCTTATGGTTCTGCTCTTAGCCCGAACTTTGGCTTTCCCAGGCTATATCAAATCCACTGTACTCATGGAACCTGGGTATATGTTCTCAAAGATTCCTTAACCGCAGTTCAATCCGTGGTATTTATTGAACAGCTATTGTGTTTAGAGAACTCTACTAGGCTCTTGAGTAAAACATTAACGATGTTTTACTCAACAAACGATGTTTAACCCCAACCTGAGGGAGCCAGTGGTCTTACGGGGGTCCAGGCCTACAAACATTATTTAGAAAGAGTGGGAGCAGAAGGAAGAAGAATGATAAACAAGTTTGCAATGCAACTATATGATTTGATGTGAATAGACTTTGGTTCTCATCATACTCTGTGGTTGGTTTTTTTTTGAATAATGTCTTCAGTTCCTCATAATTTCCACTGGAAAACCCAGCATTTCAGGATGGGAAGATTTATGTGAATTAAGTCACTGTTCCCATTGTCTCGTTTGATTCTCACAGTATCTCTGTGAGAATGCACTTTGGTACACATCTGTAATATATTTATTTTTATTAATGTCTGTCTCCCCCTCTAGACTGTAAGCTCATTGTGGGCAGGGAATGTGTCTGTTTATTGTTACATTATACTCTCCCAATTGCTTAGTACAGTGCTTTGCACACAGTAAGTGCTCAATAACTACAATTGAATAGATGAACAAATGGATAAAAGACACAGATTCCTCTTCTTTTTTTCACCTGGGAAGTGTCACCTTTTTGGTAGTAAGAGCCCACTGTAAATCAACCTTGCAGAGGAATGATCAGAAGTATTGAAAATTTCTTGGTGGGATGTTAAACTCCTTGTAAATCAACCTCTTAGTGGAAGGATCTGAAGTATCAAAAATTGAGAATGTCACGCTACTGTAGCAACATACAGTCTAGATCTCTCTAATATATCTCCCAGAAAAACTATTAGAAATTCAAATATGAGAGGACACACTTGCAACTCCTCTCAGTTTTCTAGCTTCAGGAGACTGGAATTTATACTTCTGCAGGCAGTTTGACTCTCTGGCCAAGTCTTGATTTTTGTAGAAATGTAATAACAGTTCCCTCTGTTTCAGATCCGCTTTGCAGGGCAAGAGCCAGAGTGGCATCCTAGAAATACAAAAGAGAAAATCATTAATTTACTTCCATTCTGCAATTTTAGAGCAGGTCCATATTTCCAAGATTTTTGTGTGAGTTAGGTACTTGTACCCTGCAAATGAGGGGAGAGGTAGCGATTAGAATCTCCGTTTTACAGATGAGGAAACCGAAGCACCCTAGGATCAAATAACTTGCCCAAGAACACACTGAAGACCACTGTCAGAACTGCAGATAGAAATCATGGCTCCTGACTTCCAGACAAGCTTTACTTAAAGTTGAATGATCATCATTATATACATTGGCCCTGTTTTTTCAAATATGATACTACTGATGATGAAATCCTGAACATCTGGGCAGGTCTGCCGGAAAAGGTGAACGCATGACCGACATTCCCTTCCACACCATTTGCACATATCTTGCTACATACCCATAACATTTAGATCTCCTTTCCTTCACCCTCCTGCCTCTGTAACAGGAAAGGGGCTAGGACCAGAAGAGGCATAGAAGCATTGGTTGTCTGGACTCGTTTGCTGTTTACAAGTATATTGTTTCAGAATGTGAGGCACATAGAATCTTCTCAAGTCGATTAGTTTGTTTTGCACAATTTTCCTGACGAATCTGGTCAAGGATCAGAAATGTAGTTTTAATTTGGTAACTTGCTCTACTCCAAGTTGAAAATGAGAAAACTTAGTACCAGCAATTTACCATTATTATTCCTAAAAGAAAGATTGCAATAGGATTAGGACAAAGTAGATAAGCTGTATCATCTCTACTATTTCAGAGGGAAGAAAATAGCTGTTTCATTGGCCTGTTCTGGAGGAGATTGTTATTTTGGTTCATCCATATGTTACTTACGTTTTGCCATGAGGACCCCCATTGCTAGCACGGATGCCAAGAGCAGCAGGCCCAGGACACCTAGAATCCTAGCTAGGAACTGCCAGGAAGTAGATATGGAAGCTGGAAAAGAGGAAAAGGAACAAGGTAAATAGAGGGACAGGAAAAATGAGCAACGCTCGGCTTCACTGGGTCAGAAAAGGCAAACCTCACCCCTTAGGGATGACATTGACTCTCGCCTACAGATTTTCACAAACCTGGAGCCTCTTCTTCTCTTCTCCACTCTTCTTCCCCAGAGAAGTCATCGTCATTCTTTGGGGCTCGCTGAGATGCTTCTGGACAGTCAACGTCAATGCCCCTTCAAGGACTTAAGGACACCTGACCCAATTTTTAGGGACCGATAACACAGAAGTTTGCGAATCCAGCAAGGGTTTGTTCTTGGAATCTTATGCCACTGAGAGCCTTACTCTCCAGGGAGCCCATAGCTAAATTGAGTTTTTAAGGCAAATTACCTTTGAGAATGTCTATCAAAATTGTTCTCCTCTCCACTCTTTTCACTCATAATGCCCAAAGAAATCATAGGTGTGATGAATGATAGCATCTGAATTCAATGTCACGAAGATATCAGGAAAATATGGAGCAGGACTTAAAGTCCTTGTGGTTTAGTGGAGAGAGTACGGGCTTGGGTGTCAGAGGTCGTGGGTTCTAATTTCGGCTCTTGTCAGCCCTGTGGCTTTGGCCAGGCGACAACTTCTCTGGGCCTTATTTATCTCATTGGTAAAATGGGGATTAAGAAGAAGAAAAAGAGTGTTGGTATTTGTTAAGTGCTTACTATGTGCCGAGCACTGTTCTAAGCGCTGGGGTAGATACAGGGTCATCAGGTTGTCCCACGTGAGGGTTGCAGTCTTAATCCCCATTTTACAGATGAGGTAACTGAGGCACTGAGAAGTCAAGTGTTCTCCCAAAGTCACACAAACTGCCAAGTGGCAGAGCCAGGATTAGAACCCATGACCAAGACCGTGAGCCCCACGTGGGACAACCTGCTTACCTTGTATCTACCTAAGCACTTAGAACAGCATTTGGCACATAGTGAGCGCTTAAATACCATCATCATCATATACCTTAGTATGAAGAGCATGGGACTGGGAGTCAAGGGACCTGGGTTCCAACCCCACCTCCACAACTTGAAACTCAGCTAAATCACTTTACTTCTCTGTGCCTCAGTAGCTCCAGTGTAAAATGGGGATTGAATTGCTGTTCTCCCTCTCTCAACTTAGATTGGTAGCCCCAGGTGGGACAAGGGCCATCCTAGTGAATGTCAGGGTGCTTGGAACATAGTGAGAACCTAAAAAATCCCACAATTAATACCTTTATTGTAAGTTTAGCAGTGTACTATACCTTCTTTCCTCACATGTATATGTCTAATCTTCGACTCCTGAGATGGCATCGCTTCAACATAGGTTACATTCCTCTCACTCATCTCTGCAAATGACAGGTGCCCAAAGATATGAAATAATCATGGTGAGTGCATGCTGGGGATCAATCAGAAAAATCCAAGAGGCAGGTAATAAAGCAGACACAAGTAGACTAATGTTCTGTTAAGTGACCCATTGCACCACCAAAACAACCTGTTAGCCTGAGAGTCTGGTCATTATCTGAGTGTGATCATTTGCATCTCTATTTGGATGTCCCGCCAACATGTCGAACGTAGCGTGTCCAAAACAGAACAACTCATTTTTTACACAAACACCATCTTCCACCTGCTTTTGGTCTCACCATAGACAACACTGTTACCCTCCCTGACTCCCGAGCATGGAAACCTGTTGTTATCCCCGACTCATCTCTCTCAACCGAGCTCTGACCTTACTGCTTCCTGTCTCTCCCCGCTTGAGCTGATACTTTACTCTGCTGCCTGGATCATTTTTCTAAAAAATGTTCACTTCATTTCTCCCCAGTCATCCAGAACCTCCAATTTTTACCTATCTACTTCCAATTCAACCAGAAATTTCATATCATTGGCTTGAAAGCACTAAATCGTCTTGTCCCCTCCTATCTTACCTCACTGATTTCCTGTTACAACCTAGCCCACATACTCAACTAAATCCAATCTGTTCACTGTACCTCATGCTCATCTGTCTTGCTGCCAATCCCTTGCCCATATCCTACATCTGGACTGGAACTCTCCCCCTTTATATACCAGGGACCATCACTCTCCCCATCTGCATAGCCTTATTAAAATCACATCTCCTCCAAGAGACCATCCCAGATGAATCCCTCATCTCTCCTAATCCTTCTCTCTTTTCATTGCATTTGAAATGGGATTTGCGCCCTGGAAGCACTTGATATTTACTGACACTCTTCCCCACAGCATTTATGTACATATTTTTTATGCTGTTTGTTAAGCGCTCACTGCATGCCAGGAATTATGCTAAGAGCTGGGGTAGTTTCCAGACAATCAGGTTGGACTCAGTTCCTGTTCCACAAAGGGCTCACAATCTTAGTCCCCATTTTATGGATGAATAATAATAATGATAATGGTATTTAAGTGCTTACTATGTGCCAAGCACTGTTTTAAGTACTGGGGAGTTACAAGGTAAGCAGGTTGTCCCACGTGGGGCTCACATTCCTAATCCCCATTTTACAGATGAGCTATCTGAAGCCCAGAGAAATTAAATGGCTTGCCCAAGGTCACACAGCAGACAAGTGGTGGAGCTGCAATTAGAACCCATGACCTCTGACTCCCAAACCCATGCTCTTTCCACTAAACTACGCTGCTTCTCTAAGCACAGAAATGTTAAGAGACTAGCCCAAGCTGACAGCAGACATATGGTGGACCTGATATTAGAACCCAGGTTCTTCTGGCTCCCAGGCTTGTACTTTATCCACTGGGCCACGGCGCTTCTCCAGGAATTTATTTCAATATCTTGTTTCATCTTAACTGTAAATTCTTTATATAGTATAGTACATACCCAAGTTCTTAGTACAGATCTTAATATAGTATAATACCTTTTCAACTGCTTTTCCAAAGCATAAATGTGACTAGGAATGTTAGTCTCTTTGTAAAAACTCATTAATGTTATAAAAGGAGCCTATATGAGAATGAGATCTTGGGTGTGTGTGTATGGGGATCCTTTTGGACCCCCAAATAATTTCTAGGATTAAAGGATCCAGTTATAATCCTAATTTCTGAAAAATACTTTAAGGTCATAGAAACATGATGTATAAAGTATAATTTACTCAGCAGTGTTGTATTTTATCCTGCCTTTATGACACTTGTAATTGGATGCCCCTCACATCTCGAGTGTTTCACGTCCAAAAGAGAACTCCTCATATTCACAACCGAAACCTGTCCTTCCTTTGACTTCGCCATCACCATAGATGGCATCACCGTTCTCCCTGTCACCTCAACGTTATCAACTCATGTCTCTCATGACATGACACGGGAAGCAGTGTGGCTTAGTGGAAAGAGCCCGGGCTTGGGAGTCAGAGGTCATGGGTTCTAATCCCTGCTCTTCCACCTGTCAGCTGTGTGACAGTGAGCAAGTGTCTTCACCTCTCTGTGTCTCAGTTGCCCATGTGTAAAACGGGGATTAAGACTGTGAGTTCTTTACAGTTAAGAACCTGATGACCTTGCACCTACCCCAGCGCTTAGAATGGTGCTTGGCACATAGTAAGGTCTTTACAAACACCATCGTTATTATTATTATTATCCAACCCACATATTCATTAGCTAAAAGCTTTCAATTTAAATCACTACCACCCTAATCCAAGCATTTATCCTGTAATGACTTGATTATTCCATCAGCTTCTTTGCTGACCTTCCCGTCTCCTACCTCTCCTTACTCTAGTTAGAAACCACGTTCTCTGACTCCTAAGCCCGGGCTCTTTCCACTGAGCCTCAAGCCTTCTTTATTTCATGTTTCCTACTGCAACCCAGCCCACACACCTCACTCTTATAATGTCAGCCTCCTCACAGTACCACAGTCGAACCTAATCTCGCCTCCATATTATCTTTTGTGTGCTGCCTCTGGGCTGGAATGTCCCCCCGGCTTTTCAAAACCAACAGACGATCACCATCCCCACCTTCAGAGACTTATTAAAATCACATCCCCTCCAAGAGGCTTTAAACTTGATTAGACCCTCATTTCTTCTTCTCCACTCCCTTCTGCATTGTCCGACATAGGGCTCACAGTCTTCATCCCCATTTTACAGATGAGGGAACTGGGGCACAGAGAAGTGAAGTGACTTGGCCAAGGTCACCCAGCTGACAGGTGGCAGAGCTAGGATTAGAACCCATGACCTCTGACTCCCAAGCCCGGGCTCTTTCCACTGAACCATGCTGCTTCTCACTGGACACAGTAAGTGCTCATTAAATAAGATTGATTATATATACATCCATAATTCATTTATTCGTATTAATGTCCATCTTTCCCCATAGACTGTATGCTCACTGTGGACAAGGAACATTTCACCAACTCTGTTATAGCAACTACCACGTCTTCCAACTCTCCCCAGTGCTTATTACAGAGCTCTGTGCAAAATAATCACTTAATAAATATGACAGAGATGCTATGCTCATTATGGGCAGAGAGTGTGTCTGCTAATTCTGTTGTATTATACTCTCCCAGGTGTAGTACAGTACTCTGAGCATAAAAAGCGCTCAAAAAATATCATTCCTCGATTGAATGATTGCTAAATCACTGGTAAATCCACCAACTGTAACAATACATTTTTGAGAGTTTCCATGTCAAAGAACGGTAACAGTTGAGTAAGAATTAATGCTAAAATGGCATTACCAAGAAAGATTTTACTGTCTGTACTATACCATATCAGATTTTCTCAATATTTTTAACAGGCTCTTAAGACCCAGACATCCACTTTTGAGGCAAGGGGAACTGACTCCTCCCTTAGCCATTCCCCCATACCAAGGTGGGAATAAAACACAGATTGGGTATGCACAAGATATAATGCATTGGTCTAAACACTTGGGAAAGTGAAGCAGAAGAAAGCGACACATTCCCTCCATGCAAAGTTTTCACACTTTAATGTGTATATTTAAAATATTTAAAACATTAAATATTAAAATATTTAATACAAAATGATCGGAAGAATTAATTGAATGGATAATTCTATGTAACTATATCACAAATGCTGAGAAAATTCAGAAAAAAATATTGAAATGCTACTGGTGTGGCTGGTTTTGAGTTTATATGCACTGAACTTGATTCCCTTTCAGCACTTATTCTCCCCACCCTCAGCCCCACAGTACTTAGGTACATAGCCATAATTTATTGATTTATATTCATGTCTGTGTCCCAACCTAGATTTAAGCTCTTTGTGAGCAGGGAACAGGTCTACCGACTCTACTTAACTTTGCAACAAGGGTTGGCTATAGTGCTCTGCAAACAAGGGCTCAATAATAAATACTGACATGGGTTGTCGTCTCGGAAATATATCGAAGACAGCTCTGATTAGTCTGTGGGATTATGAGTACACCTTAGGCGGAAGGAATAGAAGAATCTAGGAGAGATTTTAAGTAGTGAGACTGTAGGAGCTGGAAATACATACCTCTTTGAAAATTCTATTTTTCATAATATGTAGTATCCAGATTAGCAGTGGGATAGATGCCTTGATAGTAAATGTGTCTTGTACAAAGTACTGAATGACAACGATGCCAAACCATCCCAAACAGTGCATCCTAAATAACACATCCCTAATTCCAAAGTAGACAAATGTGGAGAAAACTTGGCATAGATTCTAACATGTCTCTGAAATGAAATCTTTCCCTTCTTTTCTCAAACTAGAGAGATACTGAAAAAATGCCAAATACCTGCTCCAAAATGGGCTTTTCCAGTTTTTTTTGGCCAAGGAGGAGGGAACTGGAGTCTGAGGGATGGATGAGATGATGAGGAATCCAACCAGCTCTCCATCCCCCAGGGAGAAACTCAGTGAGAGACACTGCAGGTCTGGATCCTCTGTGGCAGTTTTTCAGAATGAGCTGAGGGTGGAACACATCTTCATTGCACAAACCTCTGGATGGAACACACAGGAAGCCCTCACACTCTAACTGGTTTGAAGTCTGCTCTACCTACTGCATTTGCGCAAAACTCGTGTCTTTCATTTCTCTGAGCTCCTGGCTTCACACCCATTGTTTTGTGTGAGATGTTCATAAGGGACGGGTTTTGTGAAGCCATCTGGTGAATAGGTCTAGAGTCCAGTCATTTCCCACTGCTATTTTTTTAAGCAATTTGTGAAGCATGAAGGAAGATACAAGTTAATCAGGATGGACGTAGTCCATGTCCCACGTCTTAATCCCCATTTTGCACATGAGGTAACTGATATAAAGAAAAGTAAAGCGACTTGCCCATGGTATCACAGCACACAGTCGGTGGAGTGGGGATTAGAACCCAGTCTCTTCTGACTTCCAAGTCTGTGTTTTATCCATGGCTCCATGCTGCTTCTCCATGTCTAAATTCCATTTCTAGCAAGAGTACACAAAATATGCCATTTCTGGACCAGGACCGTGATAGATTCTTATTGCTGGTATTTTAAAGATGTTTAGTTAACTTCAGTTGCAACCTCACTATTTTTGAGTTCTCTGGGCCAGTTGTGTTCTCTGAGCTTGGTGAGTGCCGTCTGTTTGTAGTTGTGTGGCCGCTACTTGTGTGTGCTTTGTTGTATAACAAATAGCAGAACCAAATCTCCAGTAACAGATTATTGGAACCTGCCCAGACTTCTTGAATGTTTGGATAAATTTATTCATTGTTGATCAGCTCCTCTAGCTGGTCTTGTCCTCAGAGTGGATTGCATCTGGAGACCAATATAATAGACCGGCTATTTCACTAAAAAAGGTCCTTCATCCATTAATTCAATGGTATTTAGTGAGCGCTTACTGTGTGCAGAGCACTGTACTAAATGCTTGGAAAGTACAAATCGGGGAGAGATAGAGTCAATCCTTACCCAACAACGGGCTCATAGTCTAAAAGTGGGGAGACAGATAGCAAAACAAAACAAGTGGACGGGCATCAATAGAATGGTCATGGTGCATGAGGAAAGTAATGTAAATAGACTTCCTTCCTACAATCATGTGCTTGTTGCTTGCAAAGCCCGTCTCTGTCTCTGAGGCTGCCTCTCAGTGTCTCCTATTTTCAAAGCCTCTGCAGTGGGAGAGCAAGTCCTATTCCCATTTGTGGCCCAGGAGCCTGAACTTTCTGTTTCTTTGGTCTTCCAACAGTCTATTCCAATATTATTGTTTCAGACTGTGTTTTAGTATTTTTTTATGTTCTCATTTCGTTTATATGGCTTGCGGTTGCCATTTTTGAGTTGCCCGTTGAGCAGCGGTTCAGCTAATCTGTTGTTATCTATGCTTCTTATAGATCCCGCACAGAGAAGGTAAATGGCTGGTAGCTGACGATGTTCCAGGCCATTTCTTGTAATCCTGTCATCTCATATGAGGCAGACTATGGTTCTGGGGGGATGCTCATGTCTTTCTTCCTGAACCTGGCTGTTTCTTCTGCGGTAGTTCCAGGTCTCACAGTCACATGGAAGTGTGAGTGCCACATTTTGTGTTGGGAGATGGAATTCAATTACAGGCCTGCCCGAAGTTCTGATTTTGGTCTCTTGAGGGAAAGGACAGGTGCTTAGTAAATGTGGACCTTTTTGTCATATTTTCTCTTAACTCTAAGTTTTAATGTTGCCCCATGTACCTGATGAACCTTCCATTTTCTTCGGATTTTATTCAAAAGTTTATAAATGTACCCGATCTTCTAAGGTAGCAGCATCACCAAGTGGAAAGAATCCAAGCCTGGGTGGTCAGAGGACCTGTCTTCTAACCACCTATCCGTTGTGGGAATTTGGGTAAGCCACTTACCTTCTCTGGGTCTCAGTTTCCTCATCTGTAAAAAAGGGATTGAATACTTAGACTGTGAGCCCCATGGAAGACTGAGAATATGCCCTACCTAATTATCTTGTATCTACCTCAGTTTTTAGCTAGTGCTTGATACATAGTAAGTACTTAACAAATACTATTCATGATCATTATTATTATCATATTCATGCTTATTTAGTATTATGTGCAAAAAACAAATGAACTTTAATGAAGTGTGTCCACTTTCCTGTTTATTATGATGATATCGAGATGATATAAATTTGCATAAATTCTACTTGAATAAAGTTACAGATGACAGCCATTCAGTGATTGCTCTCAGCTGGACAATAACTCCAACTGTGGGTGATTTGATAAAGACAGTTGTTCCTCCATGTGAATACTTTTTTTTCTTTCATCTTTGTGCAGTGACCAATAACCTACATATGATTCTACACTATATACATTCCAAGAAACACCAGAGGAAATCCTTAAATGAGAACATTTAATTACATCCTTTCTAGTTAAGCATTTTTAATCCCGTATAGCTTTCAGCTCACAAATATAAAATGTTTCATGGGAACACTTTTCAGATGAGAATTTAACTTCCAATCCATAATACATACAGCTTCCTCTAGAGAACTGGTCTTGCACAGATAACCTGTGAAGAAAGAGACATCATATCTATAAGCCCCTTTTAAATACATTTGACCCGAGTAAAGCTATATAACCATCTAAATGTAGAAATGGAGGCAAAACCAGCAGGAAATAATTTGTAAAGAAGACAAGAGAGGAAGTCAGAATATTGAATTCCCAATCTTATTGCCTTAGCACCATGAGCTAAGGGTACTTTTCTCTGTTTTCTGGCAGTAAGTAGCTCATATTTATGAAACAGGGTCATATTTGGAAAATTAAAGGGAATGAGTTTCTTGAATCCATGGAAAGCTTAGAAAATCATTAATCACTGAAGAAGGCAAGTGAACCCCAGAAAAGAGTTGATTGGATTCATTTTCACTTTTACAAGATGATGCAAAAGGCATAGGTTTGTTAGCAGGATTAGAGGTCCTGGTCTAAACTAATTAAACAACACTGAAATCTTCTTCTAAGTTAAAGTCATATGATTGGTGGTGAGTGGTCTATGCAACTAAAAACTAAAATGTCCCTGAATTTGTAATGAGGACCTGGAGAAGTCCATTTTCTCACGTGTTCTCTCAGATAATCACTAAAACACGAGTGGATGAACAAGATGTTGCTCAATTACTCATGTCCCAGGAAATGAGAGAAACTCACGGAGATAAGGTGCATCCTCTCTTATAGCTGGTTTTACACAGAAACATAGTCTTCTCTTTTCTGACACAAATGGGAAGTGCAGAGTTGGACTCAGGTTGTTATACTGCTCCATTCATACAAAAGTCCCTGAATTCTGAATTTAGGGTCCTGGACTTCTCCTTTATTCAACTAGTAGAACTGCCCACAGGGCAGAGCCAGTTACATCCCGCCATAAAGGAGATAAACCTACAGGTCATGGGAGAGACCAGATCCATCCTCCCACAGCCAAGGTCCACTAGAGTTGCTCAGGGACATTCCAATCCAATAATCAGACACCAGAAGTTTCAGAAAATCCTGGATGGAACCACAGCCAAACCATGAAGACGTGACGATGATGAAGATGGTATTTAAGCACTTACTATGTGCCAAGCACTGTTCTAAGTGCTGCGGTGGCTACAGGGTAATCAGGTTGTCCCATGTGGGGCTCACGCTTTTAATCCCCATTTTCCAGATAAGGTAACTGAAGCACAGAGAAGTGAAGTGACTTGCCCATGGTCACACCACAGACAAGTGGCAGAGCCGAGATTAGAACGCATGTCCTCTGACTCCCAAGCCGGAGCTCTTTTATTTCCTGTTATTCTCTTTGATGACTTCTGGGCATTTCGGGGGATATTGGTTGATGAATAATCAATATTTATTACCAGAATTAGAAAGTTCTAAATGACCATCAAATTGCCTTCTACCTTGGACACTCTAAGATACAAACTATCTCCTTAAGGAACTTTCAACGCATAGCTAGAAAAAACAATGATACAAACATATTTTGGTTGTATAAAAATGTGTCATAAATAACCTTTATGAAGATATCAACTCCATTCACAGTCACTGAGAAGCAGTGTGTTTACTGGTTAGAGCATGGGATGAGGCTCACATTCTCAATCCCCATTTTACAGATGAGGTAACTGAGGCACAGAGAAGTGAAGTGACTTTCCCAAGATCAAAGAGAAATTGAGTGACAGAGCCAGGATTAGAATCCATGACCTTCTGACTCCCAGGCTCATAACCTATATTCCCCCATGTTCCTTCTCAATCAGAGGTGTCTTAAACTTCTCAATGAGCTCATTGTAAATCAGTCCCTCAGTGGAAGAATCAGAAATGTCAAAAATTGAAAATGTCATGCGGCTATTCCAACACACTATCTAGATTTCCCTTATTTACCCCCCAGAACGACTATCAGAATTTCAAATATGAGAGAATGCACTTGCAATTCCTTCCTGTCTTCTATCTTCAGGAGACTGGAATTCATACTTTGACAAGCAGTTTGACTCTCTCTCCAAGTCTTGACGTCTATAGAAATGTAATAACAGTTCCCTCTGTTCCTGATCCAGTTCTCTGGGCAAGAACCAGAATAGCATCCTAGAGAGATCAGTCAGGTAATTCCATTTTTCAATTTTATAGCCGGTCCATATTTCCAAGCCTTTCATTTCAGTTAGCTCCTAGCAACATCCCCGCAAAGCAGAGGAGGGACAGGGATTATTATCCCCACTAGACACATGAGGAAACAGAGGCATAATAGTATTAAGTAACTGGCCTAAGAAAGCATTGAAAACCAGTGCCAGAATCGACACGTGAAATCATGGCTTCTGACTTACAGACATGCATTTTTCATAATGGTGAATTATAATTGTTGTGTTTATTGGTCTTTCTTTTTCAAAAACGATACTATTGATGATGGGTTACTAAACATTTGGACAGATCTGACAGAAAAGGTGGATGCATGACCAGGATTTCCTTTCAGATCATTTTGTACATATCTTGTTACACACCCACAACATTTAGATCTCCTTCCTTTCAGCTTCTTGCCTCTACATTAGGAATGGATGTCAATCCTGGGACCAGAAGAGTCATAGAGGCATCGGTTGCCTAGGCTCATTTGGAGTTGACTTCACTAGTGCAATGTTTGCTTCACATGTGAGGCAGATAGAATCTTCTCAAAGAGATTGGCTTGCTTTTAGCAATTGTTGAAGAAATCTGGCCAAGGATCAGTGATGTGGGTTCAATTGACAAACTTGCTTTCCTGCAGGTTGAAAATGAGAAAAAAAAAGATCATACCACCTACCTCTTGGGGATGTGATGTTGGGAACTGCAAAAGAGCTCTCAGGTCCTTGGTAAGAAGACTCTAAAGACATTACCAAGAGTATTATCAGTTATGATTATTCCTAAAAGCATAATTAAAATAGAAGCAGGACAGAGTGGATAAACTGTATCATCTCTGCTATTTCATAGGGGAAAATAGCCATTTCATTGACTTGTTCTGGAGTAGATCATTGTTTTGGTTCATCCAGATGTTACTTACGTTTTGCTACGAGGACCCCCAGTGCTGGCAAGGTTGCCATGAGGGCCAGGGCCAGGACCCCCAGAGTCCAAGCCAGGAGCCGCCAGGGAGTAGACATGGAATCTGGCAAAGAGGGAAAGGGACATAGTAAACAGAGGGAGAGGAAGAATGTGCCACACTTCTTTGTGGGCCAGAAATGGCAGACATCACCCCTTAGGTACTACAGATTTTCACTGACCTGGATCCCCTTCTTTTCTTCCCCACTTTCCTTCCACAATCAGGTTGTTATCATTATTTAGGGCTCACTGACATAACCCCTTCAAGGACTAAGGACTCCCCCACTCGATTACTAGGGGCAGATACTAAGAATTGTGATATTTGTTCAACACTTACTGTGTTCCAGGCACTGTAGTAAGTCCTGCCTGTTTACTTGTTTTGATGTCTGTCTCCCCCTCTAGACTTTGAGCCCATTGTGGGCAGTGATTGTCTCTATTTGTTGCTGAATTTTACTTTCCAAGTGCTTAGTACAATGCTTTACACACAGTAGGTGCTCAATAAGTGCGATGGAATGAAAATGAAAGTCCTGAGGTGGATACAAGCAAATTGGGTTGGATGCAGTCCCTGTCCCAAAATGGGGCTCACAGTCTCAGTCTCTAATTACAGATGAAGTAACTGAGGCACAGAGAAGTAAAGTGTTTTTCCCAGGGTCACAAGGCAGACAAGTGGCAGAGGCAGGATTAGAATCCACGACCTTCCGTCTCCCAGGCCCCTGCTCTATCCACTATGCCTTGCGGCTTCTAAATACATATTGTTGCGAATCCAGTGAGGGGTTGTTCTTGGAATCTTATGCCATTGAGGAAGCCCCTGATTTTCCAGGGAGCCACTAGCCAAAATCATTTTTTAAGACCGACTACCACTTTGAGTGTCTTTTAAAATCATTCCCCTGTCCACGCTTTTCATTCACGATGTCCGATGAAATCAATAGCATGCTAAATTCAGTGTCACCAGGACAGCAGGAAAATATAGATCAAGGATTAAGATCCTTGTGATATGTCTTAGTGTGAAGAGCACGGGACTGCGAGTCAATAGACCTGCATTCCCACTACAGCTCCATCACTTGCAAGCTGTGTAAACTTGGGTGAATCACTTTACTTCTCCGTGCCTCAGTATCCTCATCTCTAAAATGGGGATTGAATGTGTTGAATAGATCTCCCAACTTAGACTGGTAGCCCCATGTGGGACAAGAACTATCCTTGTGAATGGCAGGGGGCTTGGAACATAAAGAACACCTAATAAATACACAATTATTGCCATTCTCGTAAGTTTTGCGATGTGCTATACCTCCTTTCTTCACATGTTATATCAACTCTTCGACTCCTGAGATGGCTTCATTTCCCCGGAATCAGCATGGCCTAGTGGATAGAGCACGGGCCTGGGAGTCCGAAAGTCAAGGGTTCTAACGCCAGCTCCACCACTTGACTGCTGTGTGACCTTGGAGAAGTCACTTAACTTCTCTGTGCCTCGGTTCCCTCATCTGTAAAATGAGGATTAAGACTGTGAGCCCCATGTGGAACAGGGACCATGTCCCTTGTATCTACCCCAGCACTTAGAAGAGTGCCTGATAAATAGTAAAACGCTTAACAAATACCATGATGATGATGATGATTATTATTTTTATTACATGGGCTATATTCCGCTCATCCATCTCTGCAAAAGACAGATGCTCAGAGATATGAAATAACCTTGGGGAGTATGTGTAGGGGATCAAATACAAAAATCTAAGAGGCAGGTTAAAAATGTTGCACCCTGACAGCAACCTTGAAGAAATCCTGACAGTCTTGTCATTGTCTGAGTATGATCATCTGCATCTCTAATTGGCTGTCCAAGCACCTCGACCTTAACATGTCCAAAACAGACCACATGTTTCAATAGTATTTATTGAGCACTTACTATGTGCAGAGCACTGTACTAAGCGCTTGGAATGAACAAGTCGGCAACAGAGACAGTCCCTGCCATTTGACTGGCTTACAGTTTAATCGGTGGAGACAGACAGACAAGAACAATGGCAATAAATAGAGTCAAGGGGAAGAACATCTCGTAAAAACAATGGCAACTAAATAGAATCAAGGTGATGTTCATTTCATTAACAAAATAAATAGGGTAATGAAAATATATACAGTTGAGCAGACGAGTACAGTGCTGAGGGGATGGGAAGGGAGAGGGGGAGGAGCAGAGGGAAATGGGGGGAAAAGAGGGTTAAGCTGCGGAGAGGTGAAGGGGGGTGGTGGAGTAGAGGGAGAAGGGGAGCTCAGTCTGGGAAGGCTTCTTGGAGGAGGTGAGTTTTAAGTAGGGTTTTGAAGAGGGGAAGAGAATTATTTTGGCGGAGGTGAGGAGGGAGGGCATTCCAGGACCACGGGAGGATGTGGCCCAGGGGTCGACGGCAGGATAGGCGAGAACGGAGGACGGTGAGGAGGTGGGTAGCAGAGGAGCGGAGCGTGCAGGGTGGGCAGTAGAAAGAGAGAAGGGAGGAGAGGTAGGAAGGGGCAAGGTGATGTAGAGCCTTGAAGCCTAGAGTGAGGAGTTTTTGTTTGGAGTGGAGGTTGATAGGCAACCACTGGAGTTGTTTAAGAAGGGGAGTGACATGCCCAGATCGTTTCTGCAGGAAGATGAGCCGGACAGCGGAATGAAGAATAGACTGGAGTGGGGCGAGAGAGGAGGAAGGGAGATCAGAGAGAAGGCTGACACAGTAGTCTAGCCGGGATATAACAAGAGCTTGTAGCAGTAAGGTAGCCGTTAGAGTGGAGAGGAAAGGGCGGATCTTGGCGATATTGTAAAGGTGAAACCAGCAGGTCTTCTACACATACTCTGTCCCCAACCTGTCTCTGCCATCATCATAGGCAGCACCACCATCCTTCCTGTCTACCGACCGTGTAAACTTGGCATCATCCCCAACTCATCTCTCTCATCCAAGTGCCGACTTTGCTGCCTCTCGTCTCTCCCCGCTCCAGTTCATACTTCACTCTTGGGCCCAGATCATTTTTTCTAAAAATCATTCACTTCATTTCTCCCCCCTCATCCAGAACTCCCAGTTTTCATCCCACTCCCTCCAATTTAAACAGAAACTCCTTACATTGGCTTTAAAGCACTCCAACACCTTGCCCCGCTCCTATCTTACCTCATTGATTTCCCATTTCAACTTAGCCCACACAATTCGCTCATCTAACTCCAAAGTGCTCACTATACCTCGAACTAATCTGTCTTGCTGCGAACCCTTGCCCGTATCTTATCTCTGCATCGAAACTCCCTTCCATTTTATATACCACAGAACATCACTCTCCCCAGCTTCTAAGCCTATTAAAATCACATCTCCTCCAAGAGACCTTCTGCGATGAAGCCCTTATCTACTCTAAATCCTCTCCCTTCTTGTTGCCTATGAAATGGGATCTGTAACCTCTAAGCACTTGATATTTAATCACCCTCATCCCTGTGGCACTTATGTGCATTTTTTTATGGTATTTGTTGAACACTTACTTTCTGCCAGACATTGTCCTAAGTACTGGGGTAGTTAGAAGATAATCAGGTTGGACACAGTCCCCATACCACATAGGGCTTACAATCTTAGTCGCCATTTTACTGATGAAGTAACTGAGGCACAGAGAAGTTAAATGACTTGCCCGAGATCACACAGCGGACCTCTGGTGGAGCTGGTGTTAGAACCCAGGTTCTTCTGACTTCCAGGCATGTGCTCTATCCACTAGACCACTCTGCTTTTCCAGTACTTTATTTCAATGACTTATCTCCTCTTTTATACTGTATGCTCCTTATATAGTATAGTACCCTCCCAAATGCTTAATACAGGGCTTAGTATAGTATATTCTTTTCAAATGCAATCCCGACTTAGAAAAATACTTTAAGATGACAGTCATCACACCGCATATAGTATAGGATAATCAGAAAGTGAATAACAGCAGACATGGAACTTGCCCTCGAGTTGAACCACCATCTTTCCTGTCTCATAAACCCACAACCTTGATGTTATCCTCGACTCATGTCTCTTTTTCAACCCACTTACTCAATCGCTACAATTCTCTCCATCCTAACTGCGACCACCTTAATCCTGACGCTTATCCTGTACTGCCTTGATTACTGCTTCAGCTTCCTTGCTGATCTTCCTGCCTCCTGTCTCTCCACACTCCAGTGCACACTTCATTTCGCCGCCCTGATGACTTTTCCACAAAATGGTTCAGTCCACATGGTCCGACTACACAAGACCCTCCAATGGTTCCCATCCGACCTCTGCATCATTGAAAAATGCCTCACTATAAGATTTAAAGCATTCGATCACCTTAACCTTTCCTACCTTACCTACTGCTTTCCTACTATAACCCCCATAACACACTCTGTTCCTCTGATGCCGACCAACTCACCGTTCCTCAGTCTCATCTATCTCGCCACTTTCTCCTCACCCATAAGCTTCCTCTTTCCTGGAATATCCACTCCCCACCCCCCTTCATATCCAGCAATCTCTCTCACTCTACCCACCTTCAAAGACTTACTATAAACAGATCCCCTCCAAGAGGCCTTCACTCTGATTAAGCCCTCATTTCTTCTTCTCCCACTCCCTTCTCAAATCTGCACCCTTCCCTCACCTGTCCCTCACCCCGCACAGCACTGATGTACGTATCTGTAAATTATTTATTCTAATGTCTGTATCTCCCTCTAGTCTCTAAACTCACTGTGCATGAGCAATGTGTCTTCCTACTCTTTTATATTGTACTCTACCCAACTTAGTACAGCACTTTGTACACAGTAAGTGCTCATTAAATGAGATTTTGTGCATAACCATAGTTCACGTGTTCACATTAATATCTCTTTTCCCCTTTAGACTCACTGGGGGTAGGGAACGTTTGGCCAACTCTGTTATACCAACTACCATGTCTTTCAAGTTTTTCCAGTGCTTAGTACAGTGTGCTGTGCCTAGTAAGCACTCAATAAACAACACTGAGATGCATGCTCATTAGGGTTAGGGAACCTGACTGCTAATTATTTTGTATTTTACTCTCCCTTGGGCTCAGTACAGTATTCTGAGCATAATAAGCACTCAATAACTACCCCTAATCAATTGATTAATCACTGGTAAATCCAACCACTTATAACAGTTGTCTACTGCGTGACCTTGGGCTAGTCATTTTACTTCTCCGTGCCTCAGTTACTTCATCTGTAAAATAGGGATTTAGACTGTGAGCCCCACGTGGGACGGGGACTGTGTCCAACTGATGTGCTTGCATCCATCTTAAGCACTTAGTACAGTGCCTGGCACATAGTCAGCACTTAGCAAATATCACAATTATTATTGTTATTATTACTACATCTTTGGGAGTTTCCACGTCAAAGAACGAAATCAACTCTGTAAGAGGTAATGCAAAAATGGCATTTCCAGGAAACTGCCTTGTACCATGTGAAATTTTCTCAATATTCTTTTATTCTCTTAAGGTACAGTAACCCCCTTATGAGGCAAGGGGAATTCAAATTAGTCTGGAGCTGACACTTCTCCTTAGCTGTTCTCCACAACCAAGGAGGAATAAAACATGTACTGAGTACTCACTGGATGTAACACTTTGTCCTAAACCCTTGGAAAATTACAACAGAAAAAATAATCACATCCCCATGCGAAGTTTTCACCCCCTTATGGGGAATTAACTTAAAATATTTAATAAAAAGTGATGAGAAAAATTAATTGCATGGATAACTGTGAATACGTAAATATACACAAGTGCTGAGGAAATATAGAAATGAATGTCACTGGTGGCTTTGGTTTGGGGTTTATATGCACTTAAATCTAGATTGTGAGCCCGTTGTTGGGCAGCGATCGTCTCTATTTCTTCCTGAATTGTACTTTCCAAGCATTTAATACAGTGGTCTGCACACAATGGTCACTAAATAAATACCATTGAATGAATTAATGAATCTGTAGCCTTTGGACAGTTGGTACTCTTCCCAACCTCAGCTCCACACCACATATGTATATATCCATAATTCATTAATTCATATCAATGTCCGTCTCCTCTTCTAGACTGTAAGATCATTATGGGTGGGGAACATGTCTACCAACTCTGTTGTACTGTACAGCAAGCACTTAGAATAGTGCTTTGCAGACAGTAAGGGCTCGATAAATACCCTTGATTAATTAATATGGGTTCTGGTTTGGGGAATAAATTGAAGCCAGCACCGATTCACCAGTGGATTATGAAAACAGATTAGGAGTCAAGGTATAGAAAATTTTTCCTTGCTAAAAATTACATTTTTCATAATGTACATAATGTACATTATCCAGGTTAGTAGTAGGATAGATGCCTTTACATTAAATGTGTCTAGTTCAAAGTTCTTAATGACATCAATCCCAAACAATCCTAAAAAGTGCATCCTAAGCAACACATTTCTAATTTCGTAATAGACAAGTGTGGAAAAAACTTGGTGCACATTCTAGCAGGCCTTTAAAATTATTTTCCTTCTTTTGTCAGACTAGGGAGGTAAATTGCAAAAATGGAAAATACCTGCTCCAAGAAGATATTTTCCAGGGTCTTTAGCATAGGAGTCAGGACCTGGAGACGAAGGGGTGGATGAGAAGATGAGGGAGCCAACCAGCTCTATGTCGCCCAGGGAGAAACTCATTGGGAAACACTGCAGGTCTGGTGACTCAGTAACAATTGTTCAGAACAAGCTGAGGGTGGAACAAAACTTCATTGCACAAACCTCCAAAAGGAACACACAATAAGCCCTCACACTGCACTGGTTTGAAGTGTATTTTATCTACTGTATTTCCTCAATGCTTTAATGTCTTTTAGCTCTCTGGCTTGTTAGCAATTGTCTTATGGGAGATGTTTAGAAGGGGCAGGTTCTGTGATACCATTTTGAGATTAGGTCTAGATTCCCATCATTTCCCACCATTATTTTTTTAAAGGCATCCATTAAGCGTTAACTGTAGGCCACACACTGCCCTAACAGATGGGGTAGATACCAGTTAATCAGGTCGGACACAGTCCGTTTCCCACATGGAACTAACAGGCTGAATCCCATTTTACACGCGAGGTAACTGAGATACAAGGAAGTGAAGTGACTTGCTCAAGGTCTCACAGCAGAGAAGTGGTGAGGCTGGGATTAGAACGCAGGTCCTTCTGACTTCCAGGCCTTTGCTTTATCCACTAGTTGATGCTGCATCACGACATCTGTATATTATTTCCAGTAAGAGTACACAGAATATGCTGTTTCTGGATCAGGACCATGATGGATTCGTATTTCTGGTATTTGAAAGATATCTAGGTCACTTTCTCTATTACGGCATCACTATTTTTGTGTTCTCTGGGCCTGGTGTGTTCTCTGGGCCTGCAGAGCACAATCTCTCTGTAGTTGAGTGGTGGCTACATGTGTGTGCTTTTTTTGCATAGCTAATACCAGAACCAAATCTCCAATCACAGATTATTGGAGCCTGTCCAGGCATCCTGAATGTTGGTATAACTCTCCTTATTGTGAATCATTTCCATTGGCTGGTCCTGTCATCAGAATGGATGCCATTCGGAGTGGTCATCGTGCAGAAGAAAAGTAATGTAAATAGATTTCCTTCCTATGACTATATTTTTGTCGCTCGCAAAACATGTGCCTGCTTTTGAGGTGGCCACTTTGCAGTTGGGGAGCAAACCCTTTTGCAATTTCCACCCACCAGGCTGATCTTTCCTCTTTCTTGGGCTTCCAACAGTCCATTCTTTTCTCATTGTTTGAGGCTGTGCTTTAGTACTTTGTTGTTATTCTGCTCATATGACTTGCGGGTTCTGCTTTGGAGCTGCCAGTTCAGCCTCCGTTTAGCTATTCTGCTGTCATCTGTTCTTCTTATACATCCAATCCAGAGGAGGGAAGTGGCTGGTAGCTAGCCACAGTCCAAGATCTTGCTTGCAGTTCTTGTCATCAAATATACGGCAAGGTATGGCTTTTAGGTGAAGCTGCTTCATTCATTCATTCAATAGTATTTATTGAGTGCTTACTCTGTATAGAGCACTGTACTAAGCGCTTGGACTGTACAAATCGGTAACAGGTAGAGACAGTCCTTGCCCTTTGACGGGCTTACAGTCTAATCGAGGGAGACAGACGGACAAAAACAGTAGCAATAAATAGAATCAAAGGGATGAACATAGCATTTAAACAATAGTAAATAAATAGAATCAAGGTGATGTACATCTCATTAACAAAATAAATAGGGTAATGAAAACATATACAGTTGAGAGGACAAATACAGTGCTGAGGGGAGGGGAAGGGAGAGGGGGAGGAGCAGAGGGAAAGGTGGGGAAAGAGGAGAGGTGAAGAGGGGGAATAGGAGAGCAGAGGGAGTAGAGGGAGAAGGGGAGCTCAGTCTGGGAAGGCCTCTTGGAGGAGGTGAGCTTTAAGTAGGGTTTTGAAGAGGGGAAGAGAATTAGTTGGTCTCACACCTCCTGAAACTGGCTGTCTTCCGGGGTAGATTTGGGCCTGACAGTCCTATAGAAGTTTGAGTGCCACTTCTGGTCCAGGGAGATGGAATTACCACTCTTCCCAAAGTATTGAATGTGGCCTCTTGAGGGAAAGGGCAGGAATTTCCTGAATGGGGCCATTTGTCTTATTGTTCATTTCTTTTATAGTGGTGTGTGTTAAGCACCAACTATGTGCCAGCCACTCTAGTAAGAGCTGGGGTAGATACAAGATCATCAAGATGGACAGAGTCCATGCCGCACAGATGGCTCACAGTCTTGTGGGAAGGGAATGTGTCTGTTTATTGTTTTGTACTTTCCCAAGTGCTTAGTAAGGTGCTCTGCACACCATAAGCTCTTAATAAATATGACTGAGTGAATGAACGACCATTTTACAGATGAGGTAACTGAGACACAGAGAAGTTAAGTGGCTTGCCCAAGCTCAGACAGCAGACAAGTGGCGGTGCTGCAATTAGAACCCAGGTCCTCTGACTCCCAGGCTAATGCTCTGTCTGCTTGGCAATCCTGCTTCTCCTGACTGACTTGATTTTGAGTTGCTGTTTTGACCACAGATGGAGAAATATTTTCAATTTTCTTTCGCTCTCAGATCGAATTTGATGAAATGTACTCAATTTTATTTGTAAAGAACAAATTATAATTAACAATTTCCATGTTTTCAGTTTATTACAGTCACGCTGATATGATAAGAGTTTACATAAATTATGCATGAATAAATGATAGTCATGTAGAAATCTACCTTATCAGTTGGAGATAACACCCAATTAATTGGGTGCAATTTGGTAGGTAAACTCAATCATTCTTCTGTCATTAT
Organism: Ornithorhynchus anatinus; assembly: GCF_004115215.2. Taxonomy (NCBI): domain Eukaryota; kingdom Metazoa; phylum Chordata; class Mammalia; order Monotremata; family Ornithorhynchidae; genus Ornithorhynchus; species Ornithorhynchus anatinus. The sequence goes on along the minus strand of NC_041744.1, from coordinate 43,773,908 downwards.
TTCTCTTTATCTCAACAACAGAGGCTGAACTGGCAACTCCAAAGCAGCACCCTAAAGGAATGCTCTTGCTCAGATAACCTGTGAAGAAAGAGACATGATATCACAAGTCTTTTCCAAACACATTTGAGGGGAGTAATGCAATATAACCTTTTAAATGTGGAAATAGAGGCAAGGTCAACGGGAAAGAATTTTTAAAGACGAGAGCCAGGGCCAGAATATTGAATTTCCAATCTTACTTACACGCCACCATGAACTACAGGTGTGTTTCTTTGCGTTCTGACAATGAATAGCTCATAATCATGAAATAGTAATATACTGATACTTAAAAGGAATGAGTTTCCTGAATGCATGGACAACTTTGAAAATCATTAATCAGAGAAGAGGATGTAATTCCCAGGAAAGGGTTGATTGAATTCAAGATATGTGCACTTTCACAAGATGATGCATTAGGCATAGGTTTATTAGGGGGGTTGGAAGTCCCGATCTAAATGAATTAAACAACACCGAAACCTTGATGATAATTAGTTACGTGATCTCTAGTCAGTGGTCTAGGCAACTGAAGTCTATAATATCCCTGAATTTGTAATGTGGACCTGGAGATGTCCATTTTCTCACTTATTTTCTATCAGATAATTACCAGAACACAACCAAAGAATGGACAAGGAGTCGCTTTATTACTCAAGCCTCAGTGAATGACAGAAAATCAAGAACGTAAGGGGTGCCTTCCCTTGTAGCAGGTCAGACACAGAAAAGTAGTCTTTTCTCTTTCTGTGACACAAACAGGAAGAGCATGGTCGGGCTCAAATTGTTATGCTGCTACAATCGTACAAAAGTCCCTGAATTATGAATTTTTGTACCTGCCTTTCTCCTTTATACAACTGGGAGAGCAGCCTTTAGGGCAGAGCCAATTACATCCCGCCATTAAGGACATAAACTTACAGGTCGTGGGAGAGACCAGATCCATCCTCCCACGGCCAGGGTTCATCAGGGCCACGCCGAGACAGTCCAGTCCAGTAATAAGACTTCAAAAGTTTCAGAAAATCCTGGATGGAACAACAACCAAACCATGAAGACACATTTCCTGTTATTCTCTTTCACAGCAGCAAGGCATTTCAGGGGGATATTGGTTGGAGTATCAACAGCTCAGTTCAGAGAAGCAGCATGGCTCAGGGGAAAGAGCCCGGGCTTGGGAGTCAGAGGTCATGGATTCCAATCCCAGCTCTGCCACTTGTCAGCTGTGTGACTGTGGGTAAGTCACTTCACTTCTCTGTGCCTCAGTTACCTCATCTGGAAAATGGGGATTAACTATGAGACTCACGTGGGACAACATGATTACCCTGTATCTACCCCAGAGCTTAGAACGGTGCTCTGCACATAGTAAGCACTAAACAAATACCAACATTATTATTATAGACATTATTCATTACCACAGTTAGAAAGCTCTAAATAACAGGTAAATTGCCTTCAGCCCTGGACACCAGAAGACACAAACCATGTCCTTCAGAAACTTTTCACCCAGGGCTGGAAAAAGTAATGACACAGACATACTTTTGACTCTATAAAACCGTATCTTAGAGAAGCCTTATAGAGATATAAGATTCACTAAGAATCACTGAGAAGCATCATGGCCTGATGAATAGAGCACGGGGCCTGAGAATTAGGGGACCTGGGTTCTAATCCTATCTCCACTTCATGTCTGCTTTGTGACCTTGGACGAATCACATAACTTCTCTATGCCTCAGTGATCTCATCTGTAAAATGAAGATTAAGACTGACCCACATGTGGGATGGGGTCTGCGTCCCATCCAATAAATCTGCATGTGTACAAGTGCCCGACACGTAGTAAGAATTTAACCAATCCCATTTAAAAAGAAAACTATAAGCAAATGAAATGTTTACAAAAGAAAGTGTGAAAATCAAGAGTGAAGAATTCGTTGTGGGAGAAAATCAGAAATAGGGGAGATGAGGCTGTAATTTTGAGAGTCCATAGGGTTAAAGATTAAGACAGTCACATCCTTTAGATAAAATAGGAATAATGCAGATATTATACATGTTTTGTAGAAACATTCATCTTTTTCCTGGGTTACAAAGCAGGGGGAATTTATTCTAGATGCAGAAATAGATTGGGAATGGAAGGTAAATTCTACCAGGCCTGGTACCTCTGTAAGACAATGAGTGACAACTAGATGGTGAGAAGAAGCATGAGTTGGTAAAAGAGAGAGGTTGGCTGTCAGGAATCCTAGGTTCTAATCCAGGCTCCTCCATGGGGTGCTGTCCACTTTTGGGCAAGTCACATAACTTCTCTGTGCCTCAGTTTCCTCATCTGTAAAGATGAGGATTTTACTCTATCTCTTTCAACTGTAGAGTCGCATGTTATGACATGGACTTTGGCAATCTGGTTACACTGTACCTACCCCGGCCCTCGGTAAAGGGCTTCACAAATAGTAAGTGCTTAATAAAAATGATTTTATTAGTACTATTTCCCAGGATCATCCTCACTTTCTACCCTTAGACTGACTCTGGGTTCCCAAAGGTCATATCAGACCCCTTGCACTAATGGAACCCAGGTTACTCTTCTCAATGATTCTCAAGTCATCAGTGAATCCCTACTATTCATTGAACACCTCTTACGTTTAGAGAACTCTATTAAGCTCTTGAGTAAAACAGAAGCAATGTTCACATTCCCTAACCCGAGGGAGCAGGAAATCTAATTACAGTAGTAGGCAAACAAATCTTACCTAAAAACAGGGTGTGATGCAATTATATCAATGATGTGAATAATCTTCAGCCGTCATTATACTCCTCGTTTTTAAGAGAGGATTTTCAGTGCCTCACAATTATTACTGGAATACCCAGCATTTCAGTATGGGAAGATTCAAGTGAATTAAGTCACTATTCTCACTGTCTCATTGACTCTTACAATGTCCCCGTGTTACTCCTTCAGTAGTATTTATTAAGTGTTTACAAATAAAGGACCCAGATTCCACTCGCTTTTTTCACCAAGGAAGTGGCCCTTCTTGGTGGTGATATGAGCTCATTATAAATCAACCTCTCATTGGAAAGATCAAGAGTGTCAAAAATTTCTTGGTGTTGCTGTAAGCCCATTGTAAATCTATCACTCCGTGGAGAGGTCAGAAGTCAAAAATTGAGAATGTCACGTTACTATTCCAATACAAAGCCTTGATCTCCATTATTTAACCCCTAGAATAACTATTAGAAATTCAAATACGAGAGACACACTTTCAAGTCCTTCCTGTCTTCTATCTTCAAGAAGCTGGAATTCATGTTTTTACAAGCTGTTTGACTCCCTGGCCACGTCTTGGCTTCTGTAGAGATGTAATAACAGTTCCCTCTGTTCCAGATCCAGTTTTGTGGGCAGGAGAGAGAGTAACATCCTAGAGATAAAAAAGAGAAAACTAGTAATCAAGTAATTCCATTGGCAATTTTATAGCAAGTCCACATAGCCAAGCTTTTCATTTCACTTTGGTCCTTATGTCCTGGCAACATCCCTGCAAATGTGGGGATAGGCAGGGAGTATTAGCCCATTTTATGGATGAGGAAACTGAGGCATAATAAGATTGAGTAGCTTGCCCAACAACACACCGAAGGCCAGTGTAAGAATTGTGATGAGAAATTATGACTACAGACTTTCAGTCATCCTTTTCTTAACGTTGAATCATCATCATTATATATTATAATGATTATAATTATATATATATAATATGTATATTGGTCCTTTTTCAAATGTTATGCTAATGATGATGGAATACTAAACGTTTGGGCAAGTCTGTCAGGAAGGGTGGATGCATGACCAACATTCCCTTCCACAGCATTTGCACATATCTTTGCAACACAACCACAACACTTATACCTCCTTTCCTTCACCCTCCTGCCTCCATGTGATGATAATAATAATAATACTAATGATAATGATATTTGTTAAGCGCTTCCTATGCGTCAGGTGCTATCCTGGGATGGACACACACAAATTGTGTTGGAGAAAGTTCCCAAGTGGAACTCTGAGTCTCATTCCCCATTTTACAGATGAGGTAATGGAGGCACAGGGCAGTGAAGTGACTTACCCAAGGTCATACAGCAGACAAATGGCAGACCTGGGGTTAGAACCTATGACCTATTAGGAACGGGCTTCAATAGGACCAGAAGAGGCATAGAGACATTTGTTTTTTAGATTTGTTTGGTTTTTGCTCAACCAATGTAATTCTTGTTTCAGCATATGAGGCAAGTAGAGTTTTTTAAAAGAATTTGTTTGCTTTCCACAGTTTCACAGTTTCCCCTCTAGCTCGTTGAGGGCATGAAATGTGTCTGTTTATTTTTATATTGTACTCTCCCATTTGCTAAGTACAGTGCTCTGTGCACAGTAAAGTGCTCAGTAAATACCACTGCATGAATTGCTCTGGCAAATCTGGCCAAGAATCAGTCATGTGGGTTCAGTTTGGAAACTTGCTCTACTCCAGGTTGAAAATCAGAAAAGAAAAATTAGTATCACCTACCTCTTTGTGATGTAAAGTTGAGAACTGAAAAAGGGCTCTCAAGTGCTTGGTAAGAGTCTAAAGACATAAATGGGGCATTATTAGTTATTATTATTGCTAAAAGGATGATTAAAATAGGAACAGGGTGAAGTAGGTAAACTGTATCATCTCTCTGCTATTACAGAGGGTAAAAATAGCTGTTTCATCAGCCTGTTCTGGAGTGAATCGTTATTATGGTTCATCCAGATGTTACTTACGGTTTGCCATGAGGACCCCCAGTGCGAACACGGATGACATGAGGGCCAGGGCCAGGACTACCAGAGTCCCAGCCAGGAGCCGCCAGGGAGAAGACATGGAATCTGGCAAAGAGGGAAAGGGACACAGTAAAGAGAGAGAGAGAGGAAGAAATGGCAAATAGCACCCCTTATGGACGATAGTGACCCTAGCCTATAAGTTTTGACCAACCTGGAGCCCTTCTACTCTCCTCCACTCACCTTCTCTTATCCTCCACAGCGATGTGGTTGTCGCTCTTCGGGACTTGCTGACATACTCCGAGACTGTCAACCTCAATGACCCTTTGAGGACTAAAGACATCCTGACCTGGTTATTAGGAACTGATCATACATATTGCTAAAACTCCAGCAAGAGGTTGGTCTTGGAATTTGATGCCATTCAGAAAGTCTGACTTCCCAGGGGACCGGTAGTTAAATATATATTTTAAGACAAAGTACCATTTAGAATGTTTAGAATCAAATTTACGGTTCTCATTTCTTCTCTCACCTCATTTAATTCCTAATGTCTGAAGAAATCAATTGAATAATGAATGATGGCATGATGAATTAAAGTTAAAGTTCTTGATGTATGTCTTAGGAGAGCTAAGTTCTAACTCTTAGAAAAGTAGTGTGGCTCAGTAGAAAGAGCCCGGGCTTTAGAGTGAGAGGTCATGGGTTCTAATCCCAGCTCTGCTACTAATCAGCTGTGTGACCTTGGGCAAGTCACTTAACTTCTCTGTGCCTCAGTTACCTTAACTGTAAAATGGAGATTAAGTCTGTGAGCCCCACGTGGGACAACCTGTTTACCTTGTATCTACCCCAGGGCTTAGAACAGTGCTTGGCACATAGTGAGAGTTTAACCAATACCATCGTCATCATCATCAACCCCAGCTCCACCACTTGCATTCTGTGCAAACTCAAACAAATGACTTTAATACTCTGTGGCTCAGTGTCCTCATATGTAAAATGGGGATTGTATACCCATTCTCTCTCTCCCGACTTACATTTGTAGCCCCATGTGGGACAAGAACTACCATTCATTCATTCATATTTAGTGAGCACTTACTGTGTGCAGAGCACTGTTCTAAGCACTTGGAAAGTACAATACAGAAAAAAGAGAGACAATCTCTGCCCACAACGGGTTCACAGTCTAGAGGGGGGTGGAGACAAACATCAACACAAGTAAACAGGCACTCTAATGGGGAAAACTGACTTGAAAATATTTTCAATAAAGGGATCAGAAGAATTAATTGAATAGATAATTGAATATGCATAAAATACACAACTGTTGAGGAAATGTAGGAATGAATAGCAAAATGCTGGTGGTGGGTTTGATGTAGGGTTTATTTTACACTTAAATCTGTACTCTTTGGACACTTGGATAAACCCGCACTGCCCTCAGCCCCTCAGCATTTGGGTTCATGTCCATAATTTATTGATTTATATTAATGTCTGTCTCCCTCATTAGACTGTAAGCCCAATGTGAGCGAGGAACATATCCACTAACGCTGTTGTACTGTACAACAAATGCTTAGTACAAGGTTTTGCATGCAGTAGGGCACAATAAATACCACTGATTGATTGCTATATTTGTGGTTTGGGGAATAAATCGAAGCCAGCTCTGATTGTCCTCTGGGAATATGAATACAGCTGAGATGTTAAGGAATAGAAAAATATAGGAGAGACTTCAAGCAATGGGATATTAGGACCCGCAGGACCCTGGCTGAAAACTCTATTTTTTGTATTGTTTAGTATCCATGTTAGCAATGGGCTAGATGCCTTGAAGTTAAATGCATCTAGTACAAAGTACTGAATGACAACAATCCAAAACGATGAATCTTGAACAACACATCTCTAATTTTCTGATAGACAAGGATGGAGAAAACTTGGCATAGATTCTAGCAGGACTTAAAATTAGCTCTCTTCCTTCTTTTCTCAAACTAGAGAGATAAATGGAAAAAATGGTAAATACCTCCTCCAAGAAGGGATTTTCCAGTGTCTATGGCAGAGGAGAGAGGACCTGGAGACTGTAGGTTGGATGAGAAGCTGAGGAAGTCAATCAGCTTTACGTCCCCTAGGGAGAAATCCAGTGAGAGACACTGCAATTCTGGTGGCTCAGTGACAACTTTTCAGAATGAGCTGAGGGCGGAACATATCTTCACTGCACAGAGGTCCGGATGGAACACACAGGAAGCCCTCACACTCTAATTGGTTTGAAGTCTGCTCTACCTCCCCTATTTTCTCAACACTCAAGTGTGTTTTATCTGTCTGAGCTACTGCTTTACAGCAGTTGTTTTATGGGAAATGTTTATAAGAGACAGGTTCAGTGAAACCAACTTGAGATTATTTTTTAATGACATTTATTCATTCATTCAGTTGTATTTATTGAGCACTCCCTTGGGCATTTATTATATTCCACACACTCAGTAAGTGATGAGGTAGATACAAATTAATCAGGTTGGACATCGTCCCTGTCCCGCATGGGATTTAGAGTCAATCCCCATTTTTGCATGGAAGTAAACTGAGGCAAAGAGAAGTGAAATGACTTGCTCAAGGTGTCACAGCAGACAGGTGGTGGAGCCAGGATTAGAGCGCAGGTCCTTTTTGGACTTCCAAGCCTGTGCTTCATCCACTAGTCCATAACTGCTTCTCGGTGTCTGCATACCATTTCTAGTAAGAGTACACAAAATATGCTATTTCTGGACCAGGACCATGATGGATTCTTACTGCTAGTATTTAAAAATGTCTAGTTAACGTCTTCTGTTATGGCATCACTGTTTTTGAGTTCTCTGAGCTTGTGAGTGCAGTCTCTATGTATGTGTGGCAGCTACCTGTGTGAGCTTTGTTGCCTAACAAATAGTAGAACCACATCTCCAGGAACAGCTCATCGGAACAAGCCTTATTTTCCTGAACGTTTATATAACTAAGCTCAATGTGAATCAACTCCTCTATCTGATCATGTCATCAGATTGGATTGTATCTGGAGACAAATATAACAGACTGCCTTAAAGAGGTCATGGTGCTTGAGGAAAGTAATGTTAATAGATTTCCTCCCTGCGATCCTGTGCCTGTTGCTTGCAAAGCCCATCTCTGTCTTGGAGGCTGCCTCTCAGTTTCTCCTATTCCCAAAGCCTCCGCAGTGGGAGAGCAAGTCCTTTCCCATTTGCGGCCCAGGAGACTGAACTTTCCGTTTCTTTGGTCTTCCAACAGTCCATTCTAATATCATTGTTTGAGACTGTGTTTTAGTATTTCTTTGTGTTGCATTTCATTCATATGGCTTGAGGGTGCTGTTTTTAGTGTTGCCCATTCAGCAGCTGTTTTGCTAATCTGCTGTCATCTATGCTTCTCATAGATCTCACACAGGGAAGGTAAATGGCCGGTAGTTGACGTTGTTCCAGGCCATTTCTTGTAAGCCTGTCATCTCATATGAGGCAGCCTATGATTTGTAGGTGATGTTGATGACTTTCTTCCTGAAACTGGATGTTTCTTCTGTGGTATTACCCAGGTTTCACAGTCACATGGAAGTAGGAGGGCCACGTCTTGTGTTGGGAGATGGAATTTGACTACAGGTCCACCCGCGGTGTTGATTTTGGCTTCTTGAGGGAAAGGACAGGTACTTAGTGGATGTGTACCTTTTTGTCATAGTCCTCTCAACTCCAAGTTATAATGTTGCCCCATGGACCCAAATGTATTTTTCATTTTCTTTGGATATTATTCAAGTATTTATAAATTTACTTGATCCTATAGTGAAGCAGCATCACCAAGTGGAAAAAATACAGACTTAGGTGGTCAGAGGAACTGTGTTTTCACGCTGGCTCCACCACCTATCTGTTGTATGACTTTGGGTAAGCCACTTAACTTCTCTGTGCCCCAGTTTCCTCATCTGTAAAAATGGGATTGAATACTTAGACTGTGAGCCCCATGGGGGACTGAGACCATGCCCAACCTAATTATCTTGTATCTACTTCAGTTTTTAGCAAATCCTTGGCACATAGTAAGCACTTAACAAATACTATTCATTATTACTTTTATTATTGTAATTTTTTGTTATTATTTTTGCAAGGAACAATGAACTTTAATGAAGTTTTCCATTTTACTGTTTATTATAATTCAATAATTCAATTATGCATATCGAGTGCTTACTTTGTGCAGAATACTGTACTAAGCCCTTGGAAAGTACATTTCAGCAACAAAGAGAGACAACTCCCAACCCAATTTGGGCTCACAGTCTAGAAGGGAACACAGTCCCTGTCCTGCATGGGGCTAACACTCTCATCCCCATTTTACATATAAGGTAACTGAGGCCTAGAGAATTGAGATAATAATAGTTTACATAATTTTTTCATGAACAAAGTTACCGATGACAGACATTTGGTGAGAGCTTTCATTAGCTGGACAATAACTCCAGCTGTAAGTAATTTGACAGATCAAGTCAGTTGTTCCATGCTAATACTTCTTTTTCTCCTATTTCTATAAAGTAATAACTACTGACCGGCATATGATTCTACAATACAAACATTTCAAGAGACACCAGGGTTGTTATAGGAAACCCTTAAATGGGAATGTATAATAACATTATTCCTAGTTGAGCATTTTTAAGCCTATGTAGTTCTTAGCTCACAAATATATAATGTTGAGTAGGTACAGTTTTCAGATGTAAATTCACCTTCCAATCTGTAAAACACATAGTTTCCCGGAGGGAAAACATTTTGCACAGACCTGTGAAGAAAGAGACATTGTATCAGTAAGCCCTTTTCAAATGCATTTGAGCAGAGTAAAGTTATAAAACCATCTAAATGTGGAAATGGAGACAAAGTCAACAAGAAAGAATATGTAAAGGAGAGGCAGCCAGAATACTGAATTCCCAATCTTATTTTCTCAGTACCGTGAACTACGGATATGTTTCTCTGTGTTCTAATTATTAAGAATAATTATGGTACTCATTAAGCACTTACTATGTGTCAAGCACTGTTCTAAGCACTGAGGTAGATACAAGTTAATCAGGTTGACCCAGTCCCTGTCCCACATGTGGCTCACAGTCTTCATCATCAGGTAATTGAGGCCCAGTGAAGTGAGTTGACCAAGGTCACACAGCAGACATGGTGATGGAGGCGTAATTAGAACCCATGACCTTCAGACTCCCAGGCCCCTTCTCTATTCATGAAGCAACACTGCTTCTGGATGTTCTGACAGTAAATAGCTCATGTTTGTGAAATCTTTGAAAAATCATTAACCAGTGAAGAAGACAAGTGAACCCCAGAAAAGGATTGGTTGGATTCAAGATATGTCCACTTTGGATGTATAGTTTTGTTAGAGTGTTTGAAAGTCCCAGTCTAAACTAAACAACACTGAAATCTTGTTGAAAGTTCATGTCATATCTGTGGTGAGCGTTCTATGCAACTAAAGACTATAATATCCCTGAATTTGTAATGAGGGCCTGTAGAAGTCAATTTTCGTACATTTTCTCTCAGATGATCTCTAAAATACAGTGAGTGAATGGACAAGAGGTTGCTCTACTATTCGTGTCCCAGGAAAGGAGAGAAAATCAAGAGGGTGAAGTGCAATCCTCTCTCATAGCTGGTTTTACACAGAAATGTAGTCTTATCTTTCTGTGACACAAATGGGAAATGCAGAATTTGACTTAAGTTGTTTTGCTGCTCTTCTCATACAAGACTCCCTGAATTCTGAATTTCGGGTCCTGGTCTCCTCCTTTATTCATCTGGGAGAGAAGCTCATAGAGCAGAGTTAGTGGGAAACCGCCACAAAGGAGATAAACTTACAAGTCATGGGAGAGACCAGATCCATCCAGCCACAGCCAGGGTTCATCAGGGCCACGCCGAGACAATCCAGTCCAGTAAAAAGACTTCAAAAGTTTCAGAAAGTCCTGGATGGAACCACAACCAAACCATGAAGACACATTTCCTGTTATTCTCTTTAATGGCAGCAGAGCATTTTAGCAGGATATTGGCTGAAAGATAAATGATATCTATTACCAGAAATAGAAAGCTGTAAATAACTGACAGATTGCCTTCAACCCTGGACACCTTAAAATACAAACCATCTCCTTCAGGAACTTTCCAAGCATAGCTAGAAAAAGCAAGGATACAGATATATTTTGGCTGTAAAAAATGTCTCTTAAACGATTCTTATAAAGATACCAACTTAATTAAGAATCACTGAGAAGCAGTGTTGCTTAGTGGAGAAAGCACGGGCCTGGAAGTCAGCAGGACATGGCTTCTAATCCCAGCTCCACCACATACCTGCTGTGAGACCTTGCGCAAGTCATTTAACTTCTCTGGGCCTCAGTTATCTCATATGTGAAATGGGGATTAAGATTGTGATCCCCTTGTGGGACAGAGACTATGTCTCACTTGGTAAGCTTGAATCTGCCCCAGTACTTATTTAAATGCCCGGCATGTAGTAAGCGCTTAACAAATACATTAAAAAAAACCAAAAACAACAACAAGGAAAAACTCAGGCTGTAAGCAAATGAAGCGTTCACAAAATAAAGGGTTAAACTGAGGAGTGAAGAATTAGTTTTGAGAGAAAAACAGCGCTAGGATATGTGAAGCTGGATTTTGGTGGGTCTATGGGGATAAAGTGAGATTGAGACCTAATCATTTTGTCTTCAAGATAAACTAGGAATAATGCAGATATTATAAACACTTTTTAAGCATTCTTCTTTCTCCTGGTTTACAAAGCAGGGTGCACCTCTACTAGATGTGGAAATAGAGTGGGCATGGAAACTAAATTCAACCAGGTATGGTGACTATGTGAGAGAATAAGTGACAACTAATTCATGAGAAGAAGCCTGGTTTAGTGAAAGAGAGAGATGGGCTGTCAGAAATCCCAGGTTCTAATCCAAACTCCATAACTGGATGATGTGCAGCCTTGGACAGATCATTTAACTTCTCTGTGCCTCAGTTTCCTCATCTGTAAAATGAGGGCTTTACTCTTTCTCCTTAGAATGTGAGCCCCACATATGCCATGGACTTTTTCAAATCAGGTTACGTTGTACGTCGTCTAGCCCTTAGTACAGGTCTTCACACCTACTTAGTGAACACTGTAATTACTATGATTAGTATTAGTGTTAGGATCAGTATTATGTCCCAGAATTATCCTCAACTTCTGTTTTTAGCCTGACTTTTGGTTTCCACAGGGTATAGAGGACCCTCTTCTCTCCAAGAACCTGGGCTACTCTTCTCAAAGATTTTCCAATCATCTTTTAATCCATGGTATTCATTGAACACCTCTCGTGTTTAGAGAACTCTACCAAGCTCTTGAGTAAAATAGAAACAATGTTCATGTTCCCTAACCTGAGGGAGCCAGCAATCCAAGTGGGATCCGGGCCTACAAACATTATTTACAAATAGAGGGAGCAGAAGAAAGTGGAACAGTAACCTCAGCTATCATGCAACTGCATCATTGTTGTGAGTAGGCTATGGTTCACCTCATACTCTGGGTTTTTAGAAAAATATCTTCACTTCCTCACAATAATTGCTGGAAAACACAGCATTTCAGGATGGGAAGATTCACGTAAATTAAGTTACTATTGCCGTTGTCCGATTGATTCTTACAATAGCCCTGTGATATAGATATAAGACCCAGATTCCTCGCCCTTTTTCAAAGTGGCATATTCTTGCTAATCTTATGAGCCCATTGTAAATCAGCCCTTCAGTAGAATGATAATAATAAATGTGGTATTTTTAAGCACTTACAATGCATCAGGCTCTGTAGTAAGAACTAGGATGGATAAGCAAATCTGTACCGAGTAAGTCAGGTTGGACACAATCTTTGTCCCATATGAAGCTCACAGTCTCAATCCCCATTTTACAGAAGAGGAAATGCAGGTGCAAAGAAGTGAAGTGACTTGCCCAAGATCCACACAGGAGACAAGTGGTGGAGGCAGGATTAGAACCCATGCCCTCCGGACTCTAAGCCATGCTGCTTCTCACTCAGAAGGGTCAAACATTTTTAGGTGGTGCTAAGAGCCCATTGTAAATCGGTCCCTCAGTGGAACAATCAGAAATGTCAATAATAACTCCAGAATAATTATTAGAAATGCAAATATAAGAGAACCAACTTGTAACTCCTCCCTGTCTTCTATCTTCAGGAGACTGGAATTCATGCTTCTACAGGCGGTTTGACTCTCTAGCCAAGTTTTGGCTTCTGTAGAAATATAATAACAATTTCCTCTGTTCCACGCCCAGTTCTCTGGGCAAGAGCCAGAGTAGCATCCTACCAAGAGAAAAGAGAAAATTATGAATCAGATCATTCCATTTTGCAATTTGGCAGCCAGTAGCTTTTCATTTCGGTTAGGTCCTTACATCCTGGCAACATCACTGAAAAGTAGGGGATGGGCAGGGATTATTACCCCGTTTTACAAATGAGCAAACTGAGGCATAATAGGATGAGTAACTTGCCCAAGAACACACTGAAAAGCAGTGACAGAAATGCAAAGAGAAATTCAATCATTCAGTCATCTCAGTGGAAAGAGCCCGGCCTTGGGATCCAGGGGTCATGGGTTCAAATCCCAGCTCAGCCGCTTATCAGCTGTGTGACTTTGGGCAAGTCACTTCATTTCTCTGCACCTCAGTTCCCTCATCTGTAAAATGGGGTTAAAGGCTGTGAACCTCACATGGGACAACCTGATTACCCTGTATCTACTCCACCACTTCGAACAGTGCTCTGCACATAGTAAGCGCTTAACAAATACCAACATTATTATTATTATTAAGCAACACATCTCCAATTACATAAGAGACAAGCAAGCCTGCATAAAACTAGGTATCCCTTCTAGCAGGCTTTTAAAATTAGATCTTTTTCTTCTTTCCTCAGAGCAGAGAGATAAATGGAAAAAAATGGCAAGTACCTGGTCTGACAAAGGATCTTCCAAGGTCTTTGCCAGAGGAGGCAGGATCTGGAGACGGAAAGGTGAGGGAAAGCCGAGGAAGGCAACCAGCTCTATATCCCCAAGGTCGGTGAGCAAACTGCAGGTCTGTTGGCTGAGTGACAAATTTTCAGAACGAGTTGAGAGTGGAACATAACTTCACTGCAGAGACCTCTGAATGGAACACACAGGAAGCACTCACTACAATGGGTTTGAAGTGTGTTCTACCCAGTATGTTTGCTCAACGCTTATGTGTCTTTCATCTCTCTGAGCTATTGGCTTCATAGCACTTGTCTTATGGGAGATGTTTAGAAGGCACAGGTTTTGTGAAACCATCTTGAGAGTAGATCTGGAATCCCGTCATTTCTCACATCTCATTTTTTTTAACAGAATTTGCTACGTGCCACGGATGGGATCTACACAGGTTAATCAGTTGGACATGGTCCATGACCAAAATGGGACTCACAGTCTCAATTCCCATTTTTAACAGGAGGTAAATGAGGCACAGAGAAGGGAAGTGACTCGCTCAAGGTCCCACAGCAGACAAGTGGTGAAACTGGGATTGGAACCCAGACCTGTGCTTTATTCGCTTGGCCATGCTCCTTCTCAATGGGTGCATACGATTTCATAAACTGTTGTGTTTCTGCATCAGGACTGTGATGGATTCTTATTTCTGGTATTTTAAAGATATCTAGCTCACTTTTTCTGTCACAACATCACTCTTTTTGAGTTATCTGGGCCTGGTGTGTTCTCTATGCATGGTGAGTACAATTTCTTTGTAGTTGAGTGACTGCTACCTGGGTGTGCTCTGTTTCATTGTGAATAGCACAACCAAATCTCCAATAGCAGCTCATTGGCGCCTGACCAGCCTTCCTGAATGTTGGTATAACTATGCTTACAGTGAATCATAAAGAAGCAGTATAGCATAGTGGATAGAAAGTCATGGGTTCTAATCCCGGCTCCTGTGTGACCTTAAGTAAGTTACTTCACTTCTCTGAGCCTCAGTTACCTCATCTGTAAATTGGGGTTTGAGACTATGAGCCCCATGTGGGACAGGGACGGTGTCCAGCTGATTTACATGTATCCACCCTAGCACTTATTACGGTGTCTGACACACAGTAAGTGCTTAACAAATACCGTAACGGTCCCTTAACTTCTCTGTGCCTCAGTTACCTCTTCTGTAAAATGGGGATTAAGTCTGTGAGCCTCATGTGAGACAATCTGATTATCCTGTATCTACACCAGCGCTTAGAACAGTGCTCTGCACATAGTAAGTGCTTAACAAATACCAACATTATTATTATTATCAGCTCTGCTGGCCGGTCACATCATCAGAATGGATGACATCCAAGACCAATGTAATAACTGCCTGTTTCCCTAAAAGTGGTCATGGTACACAAGGAAAGTGATGTAAATAGGTTTCCTTCCTATGACCATGTGCTCATTGCTTGCAAAACCTATCTCTGTCTTTTAAGCTACCTCTCAGATTCTCAGATTCCCAAAGCCTCTGCAGTGGGAAAGCAAGGCCTTTCCCATTTGCCGTCCACCAGCCTGGGTTTTCTACTTCTTTGGTCTTCCAACAGTCCATTCCAATTTTATTTTTTGAAACTTCCTTTCAATATTTCTTTTTGTTGATGTTTCATTCATATGACATGGGGGTGCCATTTTCAATTGCCCACTCAGCAGCCGTTTGGCTAATCTGCTGTTATCTATGCTTCTTACTGATCCCACACAGAGAAGGTGAAGGGCTGGTAGGTAACCGCGTTCCAGGCCCTTGCTAATAATCTTGCCATTTCATATGTGGTAGTTGATGGTTTGTAGGGGTTGCTGATGACTTTCTTCTTGAAACCGGGTATGTCTCCTGCAATAGATCCTCGTCTCACAGTCAGAGAAAAGTGTGAGTGCCACATCTGATGTTGGGAGATAGAATTTGATTACAGATATACCCACAGTTTTGATTGTGGGTAGAGAAGCAGCGTGGCTCAGTGGAAAGAGCTCGGGCTTGGGAGTCAGAGGTTGTGGGTTCTAATCCTGGCTCTGCCGCTTGTCAGCCGTAGGACTTGGGACAAGACTCTTCACTTCTCTGTGCCTCAATTTCCTCATCTATAAAAATGGGGATTAAAAAATGTGATGGCCCACATGGGACAATCTGATTTCCCTGCATCTACCCCAGTGCTTAGTACGGTGCTAAGCACATAGTAAGCACTTTACAAATACCATAATTATTATTATTATTATTGTGGCCTCTTGAGGGAAAGGATAGGCATTTAGTGGATGGGGAAGATTCATTCATTCAATAGTATTTATTGAGTGCTTACTATGTGCAGAGCACTGTACTAAGCGCTTGGAATGTACAAATCAATAACAGATAGAGACAGCCCCTGCCCTTTGACGGGCTTATAGTCTAATCAGGGTAGACGGACAGACAATAACAACAGCAATAAATAGAATCAAGGGGATGAACATCTCATTAAAACAATAGCAAATAAATAGAATCAAGGTGATGTACATCTCATCAACAAAATAAATAGGGTAATGAAATTATATACAGTTGAGAGGACGAGTATGGTGCTGAGGGGATGGGAAGGGAGAGGGGGAGGAGCAGAGGGAAATGGAGGGAAAAGAGGGTTTAGCTGCGGAGAGGTGAAGGGGAGTGGTAGAGGGAGTAGAGGGAGAAGGGGAGGTCAGTCTGGGAAGGCCTCTTGGAGGAGGTGAGCTGTAAGAAAGGTTTTGAAGAGGGGAAGAGAATTACTTTGGCCGAGGTGAGGAGGGAGGGCATTCCAGGACCGTGGGAGGGCATGGCCCAGGGGTCGATGGTGGGGACGGTGAGGAGGTGGGCGGCAGAAGAGCGGAGTGTGTGGGGTGGGTAGTGGAAAGAGAGAAGGGAGGAGAGGTAGGAGGGGGCAAGGTGATGGAGAGCCTTGAAGCCTAGAGTGAGAAGTTTTTGTTTTGTGCAGAAGTTGATAGGCAACTACTGGAGGTTTTTAAGAAGGGGAGTGACTTGCCCAGAGCGTTTCTGCAGGAAGATGAGCCAGGCAGCAGAGTGAAGAATAGACTGGAGCAGGAGAGAGAGGAGGAAGGGAGATCAGAGAGCAGGCTGACAGTAAACTAGCCACGATATTACGAGAACCTGTAACAGTAAGATAGCTGTTTGGGTGGAGAGGAAAGGGCAGATCTTGGCAATATTATAAAGGTGAGACCGGCAGGTTGTGGTGACAGATCGGATATGTGGGGTGAACGAGAGAGACGAGTCAAATATTCTTCTCAACTCCAAGTAATAAATTTTGCCCCACGTACACAGATATATTTTCCATTTTGTTTGGATCTTATTCAAAAGTTTATAAATTTCCTCTATGTTATAGGGTAGCACCATGGCCAAGTGGAAAGAACACAGGCCTGCGGTGTCAGAAGATCTGTCTTCTAACCCTGGTTTCACCACCTATCCATTGTGTGACTTTGGGTAAACCACTTAACTCCTCTGTGTCTCAGTTTCCTCATTTGTAAAAAGGGATTGAATTCTGTTCTCCCTCCCCTTTAGACTGTGAGCCCATGGGGGAATAGATCCATGCCCAATCTCATTATCTTATATCTACTTCAGTGCTTAGCAAGTGCTTGACACATAGTAAGCACTTGAGTTCTATTTATTATTATTGTCTTTATTATTATAATAATTATTTGCAGAGAACAAATGAAATCTAGTAAAGTAAGTCCATTTTATTAGAATGTAATCAATACATTAAGTTACATAAATTCTTCATAAATTAAGTTGCGTCAACTCTAACTGGGAGTGATTTGATAAATCAAATCAGTTGTTCTTCCATGTGAATACTTCTCATTCTCGAATCTCTAAACAACAACAATCCACTGATCTGCGTATGATTCTACCCCATTTAGATTCCAAGTGACAACCAGAGGTGTTTTCATTCATTCCATCACATTTATTGAGTGCTTACTGCGTGCAGAGCACTGTGCTAAGCATTTGGGAGAGTACAATAGAACAATAAACAGGTCTATTACCTTAAATCTTATAGGAAATCCTTAAACAAGAATGTTTAATTACATCATGTCTAGTCTTACATATTTAAACCTAAATAGTTCCTAGCTCACAAATATAAAATGTTGAATGGAAACAGTTTTGAGATGAAAATATATCTTTCAGTCCATAGAACACACAGCCTACACTAGAGAAACGGTCTTGCATGGATAACCTGTGAAGAAAGAGACATCATATCTACAAGCCCTTTCTAAATACATTTGAGCTGAGTAAAACAATATAATGTTCTAAATATGGAAATAGAGGCCAAGTCAACAGGAAAGAATTTATAAAGACAAGAGAGGAGGTCAGAATATTGAATTCCCAAACTTATTTTCTCACCACTATGAACTATGGATATGTTTCTCCGTGTTCTGGCAGTGAATAGCTCATGTTTGTGAAAGAGGGTCACATTTGGATAATTGAAGGGATTGGGTTTCCTGAATCCATGATAAGCTTTGAAAATTATTAATCATAGAAGAAGGCAAGTGATCCCAAAAAAAGTAGTGGTTGAATTAAAGATATGTTCATTTTCACAAGATGATGCGTAAGTCAGAGGTTTATTAGGGGAATTGGAAGTCCCGGTCTAAACTGATTAAATAACACTGAAATCTTATTTCAGGTTAAAGTCATATGATCTATGGTGAGTGGTCTGTGCAACTAAAGAGTGTTATAACCCTGAATTTGTAATAAGCACCTGGGACTTTCCATCTTCCCACATATTTTTCTATCAGATAAACACTAAAACACAACCAGTGAATGGACAAGAAGTTGCTTTATTACTGAAGTCCAGGGAAAAGAGAGAAAATCCAAGAGGTAAGATGTGTCCTCCCTCATAGCTCAGTAAAAAGAAACGTAGTCTTTTCTCTTTCTGGGACACAGATGGAAAGTGGAGAGTTGGACTCAAAGTTGTTATTCTGCTACACTCATATAGAAGTCCCTAAATTCTGAATTTAGGTTCCTGCCCTCCTCCTTTATTCAGAAGGGAGAGTCTCCCATAGAGCAGAATCAGTGACAAATTGCTACAAAGGACATAAACTTACAGGTTATGGGAGAGACCAGATCCGTCCTCCCACAGCCAGGGTCCATCAGAGCCATTCCGAGATAGTCCAGTCCAGTAATAAGACTTCAGAAGTTTCAGAAAATCTTGGGTGGAACCACAACCAAACCATGGAGACATATTTCCTGTTATTTTCTATCATGGAAGCAGGACATTTCAAGAGGATATAGGTTGGCTAAAACCTCTAAATAGCCACCAAATTGCCTTCAGCCTTGGACAACTGAAGACACAAACCAACTCCTTCAGGAACTTTCCATCCATGGCTAGAAAAAACAATGACACAGACATAGTTTGGGCAGAACAAAAAGTAATCTTATATAAGCCTTATAAAGATAGCAACTTCAGTAAGAATCACTGAGAAGTAGTGTGGCCTAGTGGATGGATCCCAGGCCTGGGAGTCAGAAGGACTTGGGTATTAAGTCCAGTTCCACCATAGGTCTGCTGAATGATCTTGGGCAAGTCTTTCAACTTTCCTGCGCCTCCGTTATCATAATAATAACAATTATGGCATCTGTTTAGCGCTTTCTAGGTGCCAGACTGGAGTAGATAGAAAATAGTTGGATTAGACACAGTTCCTGTCCCTCAGAGGGCTCACAGTTTGAATTTACATTTTCCAGATGGGGTAACTGAGGCACAGAGCAGTGATGTAACTTGCCAAAGGTCACACAGCACACAAGTGGTGGAGCCGGGATTAGAACCCAGGTCCTCTGGCTCCCAATCCTGTGTGCTCTTTGCACTAAGCCATGCTTCTTCTCTTAGTATACCCTAACCCTTCGTATAGGCCTTCACACGTAGTAAATGCTCAATAACCACTATAATTCTTTTAATTAGTATTATCATCATAATAATGATGATTATTAGGAGGAGGAGGAGGAGGAGGAATACAATTTCCCAGTATCATCATCAGGTTCTGCTCTTTACCTGACCCTTGGTTTCCCCAGGGTAAATCAGACCCCCTACACTCTTGGATCCTGGGCTATTTTTCACAGTGATTCTCCATTCATCAGTCAATCCATGGTATTTATTGAATATTACCAATAGAGAGATCTATAATAAGCTCTTGAGTAAAAGGGAAATAATGATTATGTTCTTTAACCTGTTCATTCATTCATTCATTCAATAGTATTTATTGAGCGCTTACTATGTGCAGAGCACTGTACTAAGCGCTTGGAATGTACAAATCGGTAACAGATAGACACAGTCCCTGCCCTTTGATGGGCTTATAGTCTAATCGGGGGAGACAGACAAATAATAACAATAGCAATAAATAGAATCAAGGGGATGAACATCTCATTAAAACAATAGCAAATAAACAGAATCAAGGTGATGTACATCTCATCAACAAAATAAATAGGGTAATGAAAATATATACAGTTGAGCAGACGAGTACAGTGCTGAGGGGAGGGGAAGGGAGAGACGGAGGAGCAGAGTGAAAGGGGGGAAAAGACGGCTTAGCTGAGGGGATGTGAAGGGGGGGGTAGAGGGGGAGCAGAGGGAGCCGAGGGAAAAGGGGAGCTCAGTCTGGGAAGGCCTCTTGGAGGAGGTGAGTTCTAAGTAGGGTTTTGAAGAGGGGAAGAGAATTAGTTTGACAGAGATGAGGAGGGAGGGCATTTCAGGACCGCGAGGGGATGTGGCCCAGGGGTCCACGGCGGGATAGGTGAGAATGGGGGACAGTGGGGAGGTGGGCGGCAGAGGAGCGGAGCGTGCAGGGTGGGCAGTAGAAAGAGAGAAGGAAGGAGAGGTAGGAGGGGGCAAGGTGATGGAGAGCCTTGAAGCCTAGAGTGAGAAGTGAGAACCTGTTGTATGCAGTAGGCATACAAACCATATTGACAGTTAGTAGGAGCAGAAGGAAGAAGGATAGCCAAGTCCGATCATCGATGTGAGTAGTCTTCGGTTCTCATCATGCTCCATGTTTTTAGGGCAATATCTTCAGTGCCTCACAATTATTGCCGGCAAAGCCAGCCTTGTGTATGGAAAGAATAGTGTGAATTGTCACCCTTTCCATTGCTTCATTGATTCTTAGACTATCCCTCTGTTACGAATGAAGGACAAAGATTTCTCTCTCTTTCTTTACCTGGGTACTGGCACCTTCTTGGTAGTTTTATCAACTGACCCACTGTTGATCTGCTTCTCAGCGGAAGGATCGGAAGTGTCAAAAATTGAGAATGTCTCTGTCACATTGTTACATTTTTTTCTCCCAAGAGCTTACTGTAATGTTCTGCACACTGTAAGCTCTTAGTAAAGTGGAGTGCCTGGCATGAGCATGAGAAGCAGCATGGCTCAGTGGAAAGAGCCCGGGCTTGGGAGTCAGAGGTCATGGGTTCGAATCCCGACCCTGCCACTTGTCAGCTGTGCGACTGTGGGCAAGTCACTTCACTTCTCTGTGCCTCAGTTACCTCATCTGGAAAATGGGGATTAACTGCGAGCCTCATGTGGGACAATCTGATTACTCTGTATCTCCCCCAGCGCTTAGAACAGTGCTCCGCATATAGTAAGTGCTTAGCAAATACCAACATTAATTAGCATGGCCTAGTGGCAAGAAGGGCTTGGGAGTCAGAGGTCATGGGTTCGAATACCAGCTCTGCCACTGTGTGACTTTGGGCAAGTCACCTCACCTCTCTGTGCCTCAGTTAACTCATCTGTAAAATGGGGACTAAGATTGTGAGCCCCACGTGGGACAACCTGGTAACCTTGTATCTACCCCAGCGCTCAGACCAGGGCTCGGCACATAGTAAGTGCTTGATAAATACCATCATTATTACTATTATTATGAAAAAGCAGAATGGTTTAGTGGATAGAATATGGGCCTCCCAGTCAGAAAGACCTGGGCTCTAATCCAGGCTCCACCACATGTCTCCTGTGTGACCCTGGGCAAATGACTTAACTCCTCTGGGCCTCAGTTGCCATGTCCATAAAATGAGGATCAAGAGTGTGAGCCCCATGTGGGTCAAGTCCAACCTTTTAAATTTGTATTTACCTCAATGCTTAGAACAGTGCCTGGCACATAGTAAGGGCTTAACAAGTATTGTTATACTACTACTAATAATAATAAGATTATTGCAACACACAGCTAAATATGCATTATTTTACCCCCCAAAATAACTATTAGAAATTAAAATATGAGAGAACAGACTTCCATCTCCTCTCTGTCTTCTATCTTCAGGAGACTGGAATTCATACTCCTGCAGGCAGTTTGACTCTCTGACCATTTCTTTTCTTCTCTAGAAAGGTAATAACAGTTCCCTCTGTGCCAGATCCATTTCTCTGGGCAAGAGCCAGAGTAGCAGCCTAGAAGAGAAAGGAGGAAATTATCAACCAGGTAACTCCATTTTGCAATTTCATAGCAGGTCCATATTTCCAAACCTTCCATTTCAATTTGGTTCTTATGCCCTAGCAACACCCCTGCAAATGAGGGGAGAGGCAGGGATTATTATCCTCATTTTATTGATGAAAAAACCGTGGCATAATAGAATTACATCTCCTCCTGTGATCTGTCTCCCTCTCTCCAGGCACACGTCTCCTCCTTTCTTCAAGCCATCTTTGCTTGGATGTCCTCCCATCACCTCAAACCTAACATGTCCAAAACAGAACTCCTGATCTTCCCACCTGAACCCTGACCTCCTCCCTGACTTTCCCATCACTGTAGATCATACCACCATCCTTCCTGTCTCACAAGTCCGTAACCTGGGCATCATCTATGATTCCTTTCTCTCATTTAATCCACAAATTCAATCCGTCACCAAATCCTGTCGGTCCCACCTTCACAACATCACAAAAATTCGTACTTTCCTCTCAATCCATACTACCATGTTAATACAATCAACCAATCCTGCCTAAAATTTGAAAAGTCCCACCTTTCCTCATCTCCCACTCTCCTCTATGTTGCCCTGACAGTCTCCCTTTGCTCTTCACCCCCCTCCCAGCCCCACAGCACTTGTGCATATATCTGTAATTTCATTTATTTCTATTGATGTCTGTCTCCCCTGACGCCGAGACTGGGTTTTTATTGCAGGCAGGGATCGTTACTCTTTATTGTATCGTCACTCTTTATTGTTGTAGTGGACTTTCCCAAGTGCTTAGTTCAGTGTCCTGAGCACAGTAAGCGTTTAATAAATACAATTGAATAAATTAAGTAGTTTTCCCCAGGACACACCAAAACCAGTGTCAGAATTGGGAGCAGAAATCATGGCTACTGACATCCGGACATGCTTTTATTATGCTGAATGATCATCGTCATTTACAGTGACCCTTCTTTTTCAAACATGATACTACCGATGATGGGATCCTAAACATTTGGGCAGGTCCTGTAATAGAAAGGATTAATGACCATCATTCCCTTCTACACCATCTAGACATATCTTGCTACAAGCCCGCAGTATTTCGATCTTCTTTCCTTCACCTCCCTGCCTACACATAAGGGATGGGCTTCAACCCTGGGAACAGAAGAAGCACAGAAGCACTGTTTGTCTACGTTGGTTTGGTTTTTGCTCTATTAGTGCATTCCTTGTTTCAGAATGTGAGGCCAATAGAATCTTCTCCAGGAGATTAGTTTCCTTTTCACAATTGCTCTCACAAATCTGGTGAAGGATAAAAAATGTTGTTTTAATTTGAAAGTTTCTCTACTTCAGTTGGAAAATGAGAGAAGAGAAGGTTGTATCACTTACCTTTTTGGGTTGTGGTGTTGGGAACTGAAAAAGGGCTCTCGGGTCCTTGTCCAGAAGAGTCTAAAAACATGACCAAGATTTTATTACTTACCATCATTGTTCCTAAAAGGATAATGAAAATAGATTGAGAAGAAAATAGATGAACGGGATCATCTGTCTCTAGACTATGTACTCACTGTGGGTAGGGAATGTTCCTGTTCCTTGGTATATTATACTCTCCCAAGTGTTTAGTACAGTGCTTTGCTCACTTTGGGAGCTCAATAAATCTAATGGAATGAATAAATCAGTCTACCTGCTATTTCAGAGGGGGAAAAAGTAAGTAGCTGTTTCATAGACCTATTCCGGAGCAGGACATTATTTTGGTTCATCCAGATGTTACTTACAGTTTGTCATGAGGATCCCCAGTGCTAGCACAGACACTAAGAGGGCCAGGGCCAGGACGCCTAGAGTCCTGGTCAAGAGCCGCCAGGAAGTAGACATGGAATCTGGCAAAAAGGGAAAGGGACACGGTAAACAGAGGGAGAGGAAGAAGGTGCCACTCTTCCTCTTCACTAGGCTCAAAATGACAGGCAAAACCCATTAGGGACAACACTGAGGTTTTCACAAACCTGCAGCCTCTTCTTCTCTTCTCCACTCTACTTCCACAGATAAGTTGTAGTTACTCTTTGGGGCTCTCCGAGATATTCCATGATTACCAACCTTAATGCCCCCTCAAGGGCAAAGGACACCCTGAGCTGAGATTTAGGGACCGATATAATATACTGATGGGAATCCAGCAAGGATTCTTGGAATCTTATGCTGTTGAGAAAGCCTGACTTTTGAGGGAGCCAGTAGCCAAATGTATTTTTTAAGACAAAGTACAATTTAGAATGATTATCAACTTTGTTCTCCCCTTTGCTCAATTCATTTATATGCACTAGGAAGTCAGTGGCATGAGGAACGATTGTGTGATGAATTTAATACCATTAAGATATCAGGAATATATAGATCTGGAGTCAAAGTCCTGGCCGTACGTCTTAGTCTAAAGAGTACTGAACTGGAGACCTGGGTTCCAACCCCAGCCCCACCACTCGCATGCTGTGCAAACTCAGGCAACTCACTGAACTTCTCAGTGGCTCAGTATCCTCATCTGTAAAATGGGGATTGAATACCTGTTCTCCCTCTCCCAACTTAGACTTGTAGCCCCATGTGGGCAAGGACTATCTTAGTGAATGGCAGAGTGATAGGGATTCGTTCATTCATTCAATAGTATTTATTTAGCGCTTACTATGTGCAGAGCACTATACTAAGCGCTTGGAATGTAATGAGCACTTAACTAGTATCACAGTTATTACCATTATAATGTTGTTGGTATTTGTTAAGACCTTACTGTTCTAAGCGCTGGGAGTGATACAGGGTAATCAGGTTGTCCCACGTGAGGCTCACAGTCTTAATCCCCATTTTACAGATGAGGTAACTGAGGCACAGAGAAGTTAAGGGGCGCTCCCATAGTCACACAGCTGACAAGTGGCAGAGCCTGGGATTCGAACCCATGACCTCTGACTCTCAAGCCCAGGTTCTTGACACTGAGCCACACTGCTTCTCTAGCCACGCTGCTTCTCTAATCATTCTGATCAGTCTAATCATCTCTATTATCATAAGCTTGCAATGTGCTATACCTTCTTTCTTCGCACATATACCACTACCCTTCGACTCCTTATAGGATTTCATTTTTTATAGGCCACATGCTGCTCGCTCAACTCTGCCGGTGACAGGTATCCAAAATAGGAAGTAATCTTGGTGAGTATGTGGTGGGGGGGTATCAATTTGAAAAATCTAAGAGGCAGGTATACCAGCACAGACAAGTGGACCTGGTAGTGACCCATTGCACCTTCACAACATTGCTAAAATCCTCCCTCTCTTCTCCATCCAGACTATCAAATTGACCATCTGTTGTTCTATCGCTCCTCAGTTACCCTCACAGCCTCCTCACTGACCGCCCAGCCTCCTGCCTCTCTCCACTCCAGTCCATCCTCCACTCTGCTGCCTGGATCATTTTTCTACAAAAACATTCAGGACACGTCACCCCACTCCTCAAAGAATCCAGTGGTGACCCATCCACCTCTGCATCAAATAGAAACTTCTCACCGCTGCCTTTAGAGCCCTCAATCACTTTTCCCCCTCCTACCTCACCTCACTACTCTCCCACTACAACCCTGCCCACACACTTCACTCCTCTAATGCTAATCTTATTACCGTGCCGCGATCTCACCTCTCTCACCGCATTGCCCTTTGCCCACATCCTGCCTCCAGACTGAAACTTCTTCCCTCCTCAAATCCAAAAGACAATTACGCTCCCCCTGACTTCAAACCCTTACTGAAGGAATTCCTCCTCCAAGAGGCCTTCCTTGACTAAGCCTCCTTCTCCCTTCTGCATCACCCTGCCTCTCCCATTTTGTCCTTTCCCTCTCCAAGTCCCACAGGACTTAGTATGTATCTGTCATTTCTGTATATATTCATATTAACGTCTGTCTCCCCACCGCCCCCCCCCCCGCCCCAGACTGTAATCTTGTTGTGGGAAAGGAGTGTGTCTGTTTATTATTGTAGTGTACTCTGCCAAGCATTTAGCACACTGCTCTGCACATTGCAAACTCTCAATATGACTGACAGAAAGAATGAATGAATAACACCCAGGGATATTGTCCTGGCCAGTAGAGAAGCAGCCTGGCCTGCTGGATAGAGCACGGGCCTGGCAGTCAGAAGGTCACAGGTTCTAATCTGCCACTTGTCCATTGTATGACTTCATGTCTCCGACCCTCCGTTACCTCATCTGTAAAATGGGGATTAAGAAAGTGAGCCCCACGTGGGCCGGGGACTTCGAGCAACCTGATTACCTTTTACCTACCCCAGCACGTAGAACAGTGCCTGGCACAGAGTAAGTGCTTGGCACATAGCATCATTAATATGACTATTATTCAAAGGTTTAACTCACTCCTCACTCCCCTGACCACATAATAACCTGACCACATTATTGAGAAAACTGAAACCCTGGTCGTGATCTCCCTACAATCTCCCCGGCTCCTCTCTGGGCCCTCTCTCCTCTTGTCCCCTCTTCATCTGTCCCTCCCATCTTTCCCAGCGGTATCTCATGAGGAGATCGCCTGCCTCCTTTCAAAATCCACTCCTTCCGTCTTTGCCTCTAACCTCATCCCTCTGCATCTTACCAAAACACTTGCTCCTTCCCTGACCACTGTCTTCTCTGTCTTCACTCTCCAGTGGTTTCTTCCCCATGCGCTCATGTCTCCCCTATACTAAACAACCTTCCCTTGACCTTACAGCTCCTCCCAGTTATCGTTCCCATCTCCCGCCTCCTCCTTGAGAGTTGTCTACACATGCCTCTACTTCCTCTCCTCCGATTTTCTCTCTGTTTTCCGCTCACTTCACTCCATCAAAATCACCCTCTCTAAGGTTAACGGCCGTCTCCTTCTTGCCAGATCCAACGGCCTTTAATCAACCTCGACCTCTCAGCTGCCTTCAGTGCTGTCAACCACCCCATTCTCCTGGAAACCTAATCCGGTGTTTCTTCAATAATGCTGTCTTTTCCTTAGTCTGCTCCCATCACTTCAGCTGCTCATATCCCTCCTCTTTCATGTGCTCCTCCTCTGCCTCCAACCCACTAACTGTGAAAGTCCCTCGGGGTTTGGTTCTGGGTCCCCTTCTATTCTCTATAAATGCCCACTCCCTTACAGAACTCATTTACACTCACCGTGCTCCAACTACCACCTCAATGTGGATGATTCCCCAATCTACACCCGCAGGGTTGATCTCTCATCTTCATTCTGGTCAGTTTTGTATTCCCCCTCCTGCCTTCACAACATTAATACTAGGGTGTCCCTCCCATCTCAAATGTATCATGTCCAAAACAGAACTCGTATTCCCCGCCAAACCCCGTCCCCCGGCTTGACTTTTTCATCATGGTAGACAGCACCGCCATCCTCTGTGTCCCCCAAACCCATAATCTTGATGTTATACTTGATTCGTGTCTTTCATTCAATTCTCATATAGTCAGTAATTCTCTCTGTCCAAATTGCTGCCTCCTTAATCCAAGCGCTTATCCTGTGCTCCCTTAATCCCACTTCTGACATCCGCAAATCTTAGAGAAGCAGCATGGCTCAGTGAAAAGAGCACGGGCTTTGGAGTCAGAGGTGATGAGTTCGAATCCCAGCTCTGCCACTTGTCTGCTGTGTGACCTTGGGCAAGTCACTTCACTTCTCTGTGCCTCAGTTACCTCATCTGTAAAATGGGGATGAAGACTGTGAGCCCTACATGGGACAACCTGATTCCCCTGTGTCTACCCCAGCGCTTAGAACAGTGCTCTGCACATAGTAAGCGCTTAACAAATACCAACGTTATTATTATTATTAATTACTGAATCGACCTCTTGCTCATCTTCCTGCCTCCTGTCTCTCTACACTCCAACCCAAACTTCACTCACTACCGTTGATGCTCTGATCACTTTTCTACAAAATGGTCCAATCCACATTGCCCTACACTTCAGTAACAGCTCCCTAGGCTTCAAGAACTTCCATAGGTTGGTTGCCCATCCAACCTATGCCTCAAAAGAAGAACACTTTACCACAGGATTTAAAACGTTCAATCACCTTGCCACTTGCCACCCTACCTCACTACTTTCCTGCTACAAGCCAACATGCACACTCCGCTCTTCTCATGCCAACCTACTCATGGTACCTCAGACTCCACTATCTCTCTCACCACCTTCTCTTCACCCACTTGCAGCCTCTGGACTGGAATGTTCTCCCTCTTCATATCCGACAGACGATCTCTCTCTCCACCTTCAAAGATTTACTGAAAACATGTCCCCTTCAAGAGGCCTCCCCTGATTAAGCCTTCGTAACTTCTTTCCCTACCCCCTTCTGCATCACCCTTATACTCAGATTTGCTCCCTTTCTTCACCCCACCCTCTCGCCCACAGGACCTATGTACATATCTGTAAAATATTCAGCTCTAACGATGTCTGCCTCCCACCCCACGGCCCCCAAACACTAAACTCACTATGGGCAGGTAATATGTCTGCAAGCTCTATTATACTGTAGTCTTCCAAGTGCTTAGTACAGTGCTCTGCACACAGTAAGTGCACATTAAATAAGATGAATTGATTAGGTTCACAACCGCAATTCATCTATTTGCATTAATGTCGATCTTCACCTCAGGCTATAAGCTTATCGTGGGCAGGGGACAGTTATACTGCCTACCATGTCTTCCAACTCTCCCCATTGCTTAGGACAGTGCCATGTGATCAGTAAGGACTCAATAAATATGACTGAGATTGTATGCTCTTGTATTCATTCATTTATTTCCATCTACTGGGTGCTTTCTGCGTTCAGAGCACTGTACTAAATGCTTGGAAAGTACAAAACAGCAATAAAGAGAGACAATGCCATCCCACAACAGGCTCAATATGGGCAGGGAATGTGTCCATGTTTTCTGTTGTATTTTACTCTCCTTTTTTGCTTAGTACAGTACTCTGAGCGTAGTAAATGCTCGATAAAGACCATTGATTGTTTGTAATTTGTTTTATATTGATGTCTATTTGTATTGATGTCTGTCTTCCCTCTTTGGGAGTGTGAGCTCACTGTCACTCTTTATAGCTGTATTGTACTTTTCCAAGTGTTTAATGCAGTGTTCTGCACAGAGTGAGCACTTAATAATGATGGTTGAACCAACAAATGAATGAATTGATTGACTGGTAAATCACTAGTCAATCCAACAGTTTATAACAATACATTTTTGAGAGGTTCCAGTTCAAAAATGAAATCCACTGGGTAAAAATCAATGCTAAAATGGCATTTCCAGGAAAGGTTTTCCTCCCTGCCCTCTACCATATCAAATTTTCTCAGTTTTTTCAATATGCTCTCAAGGCACAGTGACCCACTTAGGAGGCATGGGGAGCTAAAATTAGCCTGCTGCTGACAATGCTCCTTAGTTGTTCCCCAACCAAGGTGGAAATAAAACATGTTATGCTACTCACTAGATCTAATGCATGGGTCTAAACCTTTGGGGAAGTACAACAAAAGAAAGAGACACATCCCCTGCATGCAGAGTTTTCACTCTGGAACTTAAAAATACTTCCGGTGAAATGATCTGAAAAATTAATTGAATGCATGAGTGACATGTAGAAATAAATAATGAAGTTCCTTTTTCTGTCAACTTAAATCTACATTCTTTGGGCCCTTGGTATTCTCTCCTCCCTCAGCCCAACAGCACTTGTGTACCCAATCATAATTTATTTTTGCCTATTCATTTCTTTCTCCCCACCAAACCTATTAAATCACTGTGAGCGGGGAATGAACGTGTTGTATTGTATAACAAGAGCTTAGTAAAGTACTAAGAGAAGGAGCGTGACTTAGTGAAAAGAGCCCAGGCTTGGGAGTCAGAGATCATGGGTTCTAATCCCAGCTCTGTCGCTTGTCAGCTGTGTGACTTTGGGCAAGTCACTTAACTTCTCTGTGCCTCAGTTACCTCATCTGGAAAATGGGGACTAAGGCTGTGAGCACCATGAGGAACAACCTGATTACATTCTATCCCCTCCAGTGCTTAGAACAGTGCTTGGCACGTAGTAAGCACTTTAATGTCATCATTATTATTATTATTATTATTAAAGTGCTCTGCTAACTGTAAGAGTCCAATAAATACCATTGATTGAAAGGTATGGGTTGTGGTCTTGGGAGAAATTGGAAAGCAGTTCTGATTAGTCGGGGGATTATGAGTACAGATTAGGAGTAAGGTATAGAAAAAAATGAGAGGCTTTAAGTATATTTGAGACATTAGGAGCTGTAAATCAATAACCTTGCAGAAAATAACATTTTTCATACTGCTGAGTATGCAGGATATCAGTGAGATATAAGTTGTGATGTTAAATACACCTAATACAAAGTACTGAATGCCAACAATAATAATAAAAATAATAATTATAGCATTTGTTAAGTGCTTACTCTGTGCCAGGCACTGTTCTAAGCACTGAGATAGATACAAGCAAATGGCTCAGTGGAAAGAGCCTGGGCTTGGGAGTCAGAGGTGATGGATTCTAATCCTGGCACCACCACTAGTCAGCTGTGTGACCTTGGGCAAGTCACTTAACCTCTCTGTGCCTCAGTTGCCTCATCTGTAAAATGGGGATCAAGACTGAGAGCCCTATGTGGGGTCGCCCGATTATCTTGCATCTGGCCCAGGGCTAAGAACAGTGCTTGGCACATAGTAAGCGCTTAACAAATACCAACATTATTATTACCATCCCAAACATTTCTAAGCAATGCATCCTAAACAACACATCTCTAATGCCATAATAGACAAGCTTGGTGAAAGCTTGGCCTAGATTTTAACAGGCCTTTAAATTGGATTTTCCCTTCTTTTCTCAAACTGAGAGATGAATGAAAAAAGGCAAATACCTGTTCTGGGAAGCGATTTTCCAGAGTCTTTGGCAGAGGATGCAGGGCCTGGAGACCAAGGGAGGGATGAGAAACTGAAGAAGCCAACCAACTCTATGTCACCCGGGGAGAAACGCAGTGAGAAACACTCCAGATCTGGTGAGTCGATAACAGTCGTTCAGAACAAGCTGAGGGTGGAACATAACTTCACTGTACAAACCTCCAAAAGGAACACACAGGAAACCCTCACACTGTAACTGGTTTGAAGTGTAGTCTATCTACAGTATTTGCTCAACGCTGGAGGGTCTTTCATCTCTCTGAGCTACTGACTTCATGGCAACTGTCTAATGGGAGATGTTGATAATGGAGATTGTCTGTGAAACCATCTTCAGAAGAGGACTGGAGTCCAGTCATTTCCCAGTATTTTTTTTTTTTAATGGTATCTGTTAGGCACTCACTATGTGCCATGGACTGCGTTAAGTGATGGGGGAGATTCAAGTTAATCAGTCTATGTCACACAGGGGACTCACAATCTTAATCCCCATTTTATTATTTTCAATAATAATAATAGATATTATCATTGTAATTTTGAAGTACTTACTATGTGCCAGGCACTGTAATAATTGCTGGGAAGGATACAAGCACATCGGGAGGGACACAATCACTGTCCCTTGTGGGACTCACGATCTCAATCCACATTTTACACAGGAGGAAACTGAGGCACAGTGAAGTGAATTCACTTGTGCAAGGTCCCACGACAGACAAGTGATAGAGCCGGGGTTAGAAACCAGGTATTTCTGACTTCCAGGCCTGTGCTTTATCCTCTAGGTCATGAAGCTTCTCAACGTCCGCATACCATTTCTAGTAAGAGTATGCAAAATATGCTATTCCTGGACCAGAACCATGATGGATTCTTATTTCCACTATTTTAAAGATGTCTAGCTCACTTTCTTTGTTGGAACATCATTATATTTTGAGTTCTCTGGGCTGGGTGTATTCTCTGGGCCTGGTGAGTGCAGTTTTTCTGCAATCGAGTGAAGTCTCCCTGTGTGTGCCTTGTTTCCTAGCGCAAAGCAGAACCAATTCCCCAGTAACAATTTATTGGAACCCATCCTGGCCTCCTACATGGTGGTGTAATTGTGCTCATTGTGAATCAGCTCCACTGGCTGGTCACGTTCCCAGAATGGATGGCATTCAAGACTGATGTAACAACTAACTGCCTGTTTCACTAAAAGAAACCACGGTGCTCAAGGAAAGTAATTTCAGTAGAGTCCCTTCCTATGATCATGTGGTTGTTGCTTGCACAATCTTTCCCTGTCTGTGAGGTTGCCTCTCGGGTTCTCCTATTCCCAAAGCCTCTGCAGCGGCAGGGCAAATCCTTTCCCTATTGCTGCCCACCAGTCTGAACTTTCCACTTCTCTGTTGGTCCATTCTTAAGCCTTTGTTGGAGACTATGCTTTAGTAATTCTTTTGGTTGTGATTTCCTTCATATGGCTTGAAGGTGCAATTTTTGAGTTGCCCCTTCAGCCGCTCTTTAGCTAAACGGCTGTCACCCGTGCTTCTTAGAGATCCTGTGCACAGACGGCGAATGGCTGGTAACGAATCGTATCGCAGGCCACGACTTGTAATCTTGTCATCTCATATGAGATGGGCTGTGGTTTGGAGGTGATGCTGATGGCTTTCTTCCTGAATCTGGGTGTGTCTTCCATGGTAGATCCATGTCTCAGAGGTTCAAGTGCCACGACTGGTGTTGGGATGTGGAATTTATTTACAGGCCTGCCCGCGGTTTTGCTTGTGGCTTCTTGAATGAAATGACAGGAATTTAGTGGAAGTGGACTCCCAGTTATAATTTCGACCCACGTACACAGATGTATTTTCCATTTTCTTCGGATCTTAGTCAAAGGTAATTAAATTTACTCCATCTTACAGGGTAGAGTATAACCAAGTGGAAAGAACAAAGGCCTTGTGGGTCAGAAAGCTTGTGTTCTAATCCTGGCTTCATCACCTATCAGTTGTGTGACTTTGGGCAAGCTACTTTACTCCTTTGGGTCTCATTTTCCTCATCTGTAAACTGGGGATTGAATAGTGTTCTCCCTCCCCCTTAAAGAGTGAGCCCCATGGGGGACCAGGACCATGCTGATCCTAATTACCTGTAGCCTCCTCATTGCTTAGAAGAATGTTTGGCACATACTAAGCACTTAACAGATGATATTCATTAGTATTATCATTATTATTATTTGCAAAGAACTATTGCACTCTAAAGAAGTGTGTCCACTTTCCTGTTCATTATGATATCAACGTAGTAATAATTTACATACATTCCTCATGAGTAAAGTTGCAGGAGACAGCATTTCAGAGGAAGCTCTCGCTAGCTGGAGAATAACTCCAGCAGTGGGTAATTTGGCAGGTCCTCTCAGTCGTTCCTCCATGAGAATAACTTCTCTTTCTCTCATCTCTGTACAGTAATAGTCCACTGACCTGCACGTGATTCTCTAAAATATACACTTCATGAAAAAGCAGGCACGCATTGAAACCTTATAGGTTGTCCTGAAATGTAATTGTTTAATAACATTATTTCAAGGTAGGCATTTTTAAGTCTATATAGCTCTTAGCTCACAAATATATGAAAATGACCGGAGACATTCTTCAGATGAAAATTCATCTTTCTGTGGATGATAATTCACACAGCGTTCATTAGAGAAAATGTCTTGCACAGACCTGTGAAGAAAAAGACAACATATTTAGAAGCCCTTTTCAAATACATCTGAGCCGCGTAAAGCTACATAACCTTCGAAATATGGAAATAGAGGTACAGTCGGCAGGAAATAATTTGTAAGGAAAACTGGAGCAGAGGCCAGAATGTTGAATTTCTAATCTTAGTTTCTAACCACTGTGCACTAGGGATGTTTTTATCTGTGTTCTGGTATCTAATTTTCTTATTAGTTGATGGATCTGAGGAAATGTTTATGAAATAAGATCGTATTTGGGTATGGGTTGGGATGCCTTTCCTGAATCCGTGGAATCCATTTTAAATCATTAAAGAGAGAAGAAGGTAAATTATTCCAAGGAAAAAGTTGGTTGGATCAAATGTATGAATGCTTTCACAAGATGATGCGAAGGTGTCATCTTTGGCTTTCTAAGGGGGTTGAGAGTCCCGGCTCAAACTAATTAAATAACATTGAAATCTTATTACGAGTTAAATTGGCATGATCTGTGGTTAGCGGGAGAGAGACTGAGAGACTGATGGTGACATCCCTGATTTTGTAATGAGAAACTAGAGAGGTCCATTTTCTCACATATTTTCCAACAGGATGGTAAGTGATTCACCCAAAAAGTATTGATTGGATTAAAGATATGTCCATTTTCACAAGATGATGCATGGCAGAGGTTTATTAGGGGGATTGGAAGTCCCGATCTAAACCAATTAAATAACACTGAAATCTTGTTTCAAGTTAGTCACGTGATCTATGGTGTGAGGTCTGTGCAACTAAACACTGCATTTGTTATAACCCTGAATTTGTAATAAGCATCTGGGACTGTCCATCTTCCCACATATTTTCTATCAGATAATTACTGAAACACTACCAATGAATGGACAAGAAGTTGCTTTATTACTAAAATCTGGGGAAATGAGAGAAAATCCAAGAGTTACGATATGTCCTCTCTCTCATAGCTCAGTAAAGAGAAATGTAGTCTTTTCTCTTTCTGTGACACAGATGGAAAGTGGAGGGTTGGACTCAAAGTTGTTATCCTGCTACACTCAAATAAAAGTCCCTCCTCCTTTATTCAGATTGGGGAGTCTCCCATAGAGCAGAATCAGTGACAAATTGCCACCAAGGACATAAATTTACAGGTCATGGGAGAGACCAGATCCACCCTCCCACAGCCAGGGTCCATCAGACCCAGTCCAAGACAGTCCAATCCAGTAATAAAACTTCAAAAGTTTCAAAAAATCCTGAGTGGAACCTTTTCAAGTGTTCCAAGCAGGCGAGGAGAAAAAATCCCAGCAGGTACCAAAGCAAAGGTAACTATTCTATGAATTGAAGCCAGGTTCTCCTAATTTCCTGTTATACATAAATGGTGCTCTTCCAAATGTGTTGAAATTTCTTCTGATCTTCAGAAAACATATAGGCTAGGAAGGAACGCTAAGTATTTTGGTAGTCCACTCCCTTCTATGAAAAAGGTTGTCAAGTAGCCACAGGTGATACATTCCAGTATCTCATAATCCCTTTCATCAGAATGTTCTTTTAACCCGCTGAATCTTTATTACTTCCAGTGACAATAAAGAAGAGGTGATCACCATTACACAATCAATATTTCCGTACATGTATCCTGGGCTTTCAGCCTGTCTATATTCCTAATTGTAGTATATGAAGAGAGTATTCATTCGTTCATTCATTCATTCAATAGTATTTATTGAGTGCCTACTATGTGCAGAGCACTGTACTAAGCTCTTAGAATGTACAAATCGGTAACAAATAGAGACAGTCCCTGCCCTTTGACGGACTTACAGTCTAATCGGGGGAGACAGACAGACAAGAACAATAGCAATAAATAGAATCAAGGGGATGAACGTCTCATTAAAACAATAGCAAATAAATAGAATCAAGGCAACGTACATTTCATTAACAAAATAAATAGGGTAATGAAAATATATACAGTTGAGCAGACGAGTACAGTGCTGAGGGGATGGGAGGGGAGAGGGAGAGGAGCAGAGGGAAATGGGGGGAAAAGAGGGTTTAGCTGTGGAGAGGTGAAGGGGGGTGGTAGAGGGAGTAGAGGGAGAAGGGGAGCTCAGTCTGGGAAGGCCTCTTGGAGGAGGTTAGCTGTAAGTAGGATTTTGAAGAGGGGAAGAGAATTAGTTTAGCACAGGTGAGGAGGGAGGGCATTCCAGGACCGCGGAAGGACGTGGCCCAGGGATTGATGATAGGATAGGTGAGAACGGGGGACGGTGAGGAGTTGGGTGGCAGAGGAGTGGAGCGTGAGGGATGGGCAGTAGAAAGAGAGAAGGGAGGAGACGTAGGAGGGGGCAAGGGGATGGAGAGCCTTGAAGCTTAGAGTGAGAAGTTTTAGTTTCATGCGGAGGTTGATAGGCAGCCACTGGAAGTTTTTAAGAAGGGGAGTGACATGCCCAGAGCGTTTCTGCAGGAAGATGAGCTGGGCAGTGGAGTGAAGAATAGACTGGAGCGGGGAGAGAGAGGAGGAAGGGAGATCGGAGAGAAGGCTGACACAATAATCCAGCCGGGATATTTTGAGAGCCTGTAACAGTAAGATAGCCATTTGGGTGGAGAGGAAAGGGCAGATCTTGGCGATATTATAAAGGTGAGACAGGTAGGTTCTGGTGACAGATTGGATGTGTGGGGTGAACGAGAGTGCCAAGTCAAAGATGACACCAAGGTTGCGGGCCTGAGAGACGGGAAGGGTGGTCGTACCATCGACGGTGATAGGGAAGTCAGGAAGAGGACAAGACTTGGGAGGGAAGATGAGGAGCTCAGTTTGGGCCATGTTGAGTTTTAGATGGAGGGCAGGCATCCAGATAGAGACGTCTTGGAGGCAGGAGAAGATATGAGCCTGAAGGGAAGGGGAGAGGACAGGGCAGAGATGTAGATCTGTGTGTCATCTGCATAGAGATGATAGTTGAAGCAGTGAGAGCGAATGAGTTCACCGAGGGAGTGAGCGTAGATGGAGAACAGAAGAGGGCCAAGAACTGACCCTTGAGGAACCCCCAACAGTTAGAGGATGGGAGGGGGAGGAGGAGCCTGTGAAGGAGACCGAGAATGACCAGCCAGAGAGATAAGAGGAGAACCAGGCGAGGACGGAGTCCGTGAAGCCAAGGTGAGATAAGGTGTGGAGGAGAAGGGGATGGTCAACAGTGTCAAAGGCAGCTGAGAGGTCAAGGAGGATTAGGATAGAGTAGGAGCCATTGGATTTGGCAAGAAGGAGGTCGGGGGTGACCTTAGAGAAAGCAGTCTCGGTAGAGTGGAGGGGACGGAAGCCAGATTTGAGAGGTCCAGGAGAGAATGGGAGTTAAGGAATTCTAGGGAACGAGTGTAGATGACTCATTCTAGGATCTTGGAAAGGAAGGGTAGTAGGGAGATAGGGAGATAACTGGAAGGGGAAGTGGGGTCGAGAGAGGGTTTTTTTAGGATGGAGGAGACATGGACATGTTTGATGGGCAGAGGGGTAGAAGCCATTGGAGAGTGAGCGGTTAAAGATAGAAGTTAAGGAGGGGAGGAGGGCGGGGGCGATGGTTTTTATAAGGTGAGTGGGAATGGGGTCTGAGGCACTGGTGGAAGGGGTGGCACTTGCGAGGAGGGAGGAGATCTCCTCTGAGGATACAGCAGGGAAGGATGGAAAAGTAGGGAAGAGGGTTGGGGGGAGGGGAGGCAAGAGGGGGAGAGGTGACTTTGGGAAGCTCAGACCTGATTGTGTTAATTTTCTTGATGAAGTAGATGGCCAGATCATTGCGGGTGAGGGATGGGGGATGGGGAGGAACAGGGGGCCTAAGGAGAGAATTAAAGGTCCGGAACAATTGGCGGGGGTGACGGGCATGGGTGTCAATGAGGGAAGAAAAGAAGTTTTGCTTGGCGGAGGAGAGGGCAGAGTTAAGGCAGGAAAGGATAAAATTGCAATGGATAAGGTCAGCTTGGTGTTTGGATAATAATATGTTATCCAATAATATGTTATGTTATTATTATTATCCAAACACCAAGCTGACCTTATCCATTGCAATTTTATCCTTTCCTGCCTTAACTCTGCCCTCTCCTCCGCCAAGCAAAACTTCTTTTCTTCCCTCATTGACACCCATGCCCGTCACCCCCGCCAATTGTTCCGGACCTTTAATTCTCTCCTTAGGCCCCCTGTTCCTCCCCATCCCCCATCCCTCACCCGCAATGATCTGGCCATCTACTTCATCAAGAAAATTAACACAATCAGGTCTGAGCTTCCCAAAGTCACCTCTCCCCCTCTTGCCTCCCCTCCCCCCAACCCTCTTCCCTACTTTTCCATCCTTCCCTGCTGTATCCTCAGATCTTCGCCAGCTGCGCTCCGCAGCTCGAGCAAAGGAGTGTAGGAGGAAGACAGAGGTGGTGACCCAGGGCTGTGGGTTAGTGGAGTGAGAGCAGCAGAGGGAAAGGGGGGCGAGCGAGTTGGGATGAGTAGAGAGGGTGGAGTTAAGAGCAGTGACCTGATCATCGAGAGTGGAAAGAGAGGATGGGACGCAAAGTGGAGAGAGATGCTTTTGGAGATATGGATGGGATCAAGAGAGTGGAGGTCTCTGTGGGTGAGTAGTATAGATTTGCAGGGGGAGAGAGTGTGAGAGACGAGGCAGGTGAGAAGGTTATGGTCTGAGAGAGGGATTTCAGAGTTGGTGAGGGAGGAGATAGTGCAGCGGTAAGAGATGATGAGATCGAGGGTGTGACCGAGTTGGTGAGTGGGCGAGGTTTGGTGGAGCAGGAGGTTGGCAGAGTCAAGGAGCGATAGCAGGTGCGCGGCACAGGAGTCACCAGCACATCCATGTGGATGTTGAAGTCTCCGAGGATCAGAGATGGCAGAGAGAAGTAAGGTGAGAAAGGGGTCTAGGTGGTGGAAGAAGTCGGTGGTGGGACCAGGAGGGCGGTAGATGACAGCTACAAGTATCTGGAGGGGGTGGTAGAGGTGGATAATATGGGCTTCAAAGGAGGGGAAGGAGAGGGAAGGGGGAGGAGGGATAGTGCAGAAGCGGAAACGGGGTGAGAGGAGGAAGCCGACACCTCCTCTCTTTCCGGTGAGTCTGGGGTAGTGGGAGAAGGAGAGGCCTCTGCTGGAGAGAGCAGCGGCGGAGACCGTGTCCTCAGGAGTGAGCCAGGTTTCCTTAAGGGCGAGGAGGAGGAGAGAGTGGTAAAGGAAAAGGTCAAGGGTGAAAGGTAGGTTACCTGTAAAGGAGCAGGGGTTCCAGAGGCCATACTTGAAAGTAGCTGTGGGTGCAAGGAGGGAAGAGGGGGGAGAGCGGGGGGAGGGGAGGGTTTGGATGGGAACGAGGTGGCAGGGCCCTGGACAGGGAGAGGGAGAGGTGGGGTGGCGGTGGGACAGGAGGACAGGGATGGGGCATGGGTGGGGAAGAGGGAAGGGGGGAGGGTGGGAGGAGGAGGTTTGGTGGAGAGGAGAGTAGGGGGAGGGGGAAGAGGGGTGGCGCTGGTAAAGTGGGGTTCTAGGGCGGGGGAGAGGAGGTGGGGAGGAGGAAGAGGAGAGAGCGGGAAAGAGCTGAGCGAGAGAGGGGAAGGGGAAGGAGAGGACTGGGAGGGGCAGATGGGAGGAGGGGGGGTGGAAGGATATGGTGAGGCCAGAGAGGTAGGTGGCAGGACTGAGAACAGTTAACGATAACATGAGAAAGCGGTAATATAGTAACATGATACAATATGATACAATAAAATAGTATTAATAAGCGGGTGATGACCAGGGTCGGGGGTCGACTTGACTAAGGGTCGACCTGGTCAAAATCAAAGTCACAAGGCCAGCGGCAAGGAGAGTCCCGGGGCTCATGTCCAAATGTCTCCGAGGCAGCGGCGGGGGCCCTGAGGTTGTCCAGGGTGCGTTGCGGGTGAAGGCGGGGGCTAATGTAACGTAACACAGTGAGAACAAGGACGTCGTCGCCCAGGGCGGGGGAGATCAATCACCTCACAGGGGAAGAGGGAGTGAGGGTTTCCTAAAATTGCTGCTTCGGGTGGAGTGGGGGGAGGATGGTTGGGGAGCACAATGTCCCTGGGCCCGAGCAGGGGAACACAGTGTCCCCAGGGCCGAGTGAGAGAAGACAATGTCCCCAAGCCCGAGCAGGGGAGCACAATGTCCCCAAGCCTGAGCAGGGGAGCACAATGTCCCCAGGGCCGAGCCGGGGAACACAGTGTCCCCAGGGTCGAGCAGTGGAGCACAATGTCCCCAGGGCCGAGCAGGGGAGCACAATGTCCCTGGGCCCGAGCAGGGGAGCACAATGTCACCAGGCCTGAGCAGGGGAACACAATGTCCCCAGGCCCGAGCAGGGGAGCACAATGTCCCCAGGCCCGAGCGGGGGAGCACAATTTTCCCAGGGCTGAGCAGGAGAACACAATGTCCCCAGGCCCCAGCAGGGGAGCACAGTGGGAACTGGTGGCTGGGCGTCTGCTGGGGTTGGGGGGTAGGAGGGGAGATCCTTAGTGGTGGAGGGGGTGCAGTTCAAGTACTATGTTACTTGAACAGGGGTGCAGAGGTCCGGGTTGCGAGAAGTTCGGCCGGGCATGGGGCCGGGCGGTCCAAGGTTCAGCTCCCAGGGAGAGGCGGTCGCGGCAGTCAGTTGAGTCGGTGAGCGGCAGCCGAAGGACTAGCCGGGAATAGGGGTCGGGCGGTTCAAAGCTAAGCTGCAAGGGAGAGGAGCTCCCGAGTCCATGTGGCGGCCGATTCAGTTGGGAATAAGGAGACCAGCAGTCCAAAGCTCAGCCCCAAGGGAGCGGAACATTTCTTAGTTTAAAATGGTCTTTGAAATGAAATGCAGAGAAGCAGCAGGGCCTAGTTGCAAGAGCATGGGCTTGGGAGTCAGAAGACATGGGTTCTAATCCCACTCTGCCACTTGTCTGCTGGGTGTGACCTTGGACAAGTCAGTTAACAGCTCTGTATGTCCGTTATCTCATCTGTAAAACGGGGATTAAAAATGTGAGC
The DNA here is from genome assembly GCF_004115215.2 of Ornithorhynchus anatinus. Lineage (NCBI taxonomy): Eukaryota > Metazoa > Chordata > Mammalia > Monotremata > Ornithorhynchidae > Ornithorhynchus > Ornithorhynchus anatinus. The sequence continues at coordinate 43,733,409 of NC_041744.1, read as the reverse complement.
CCCACGTGGGATGACCTGATTACCTTGTATCTACCCCAGAGCTTAGAACAATGCTTGGCACATAGTACATGTTTAACAAATATCATAATTATTATTATACATTTTCATTTTGAAGTCCAAAGAACAGGTGACTGGCATGTTTTACATAAATGGAACCAAGGATGAAAACGTGATGGCCGATGGTGGGGATCACTCATATGGGAATGCCCTGAGGACAAGAGGAAATGAGTATTTACAGACGAAGTGAGGCATCAGAGACAGAGAGAGAGATTTGGAAGTCATTTCCATAGTCATGGCAGTAAAAATCATGGGAGCGGGTGAGTGTCAAGTGAGAAGAATGAACCCAAAACAGAGCCTTAAAGAACACCGAGAATTAGGAGTGACCAGCAAAAGACTGCAAAAGAGTGGCATAAAAGATAAGGAAACAGTGAGAAAAGTTTGTCAGTAAAATCATGGTTAGATAACATTTCTAAAAGAAGGGAATGGTCTGCAGCAAAAGCAGTCAAGAAGTCAAGGAGGATTTGGATAGAGTTCAGTAGATGTAGAAAGGAGGAGGGCAGTGGTCACCCTGGGAGTCTGTAGTCTCTCAGGGGAGGAGGATGCAACTACTTTATAGTAGGGTCTAAAAAGGAGTTAGAGGAGCACCAAGAGAACTGGCCAACACTGACAATCTGTTTGAGAGTCTGGGCGTATATAGGAGGGAGGTGAGCCGATAGCTGGAGAACAGTGGGATCCAGGGAAGGCTTTTTTAGTATAAGGATTTGAGAATGCTTGAAGGCAGAGTAACAGGAATTATCAATCAGTAGGAAAAAGATAAAAACCATACCCCAACCAAAGCCCAACACCACAGCACCCACTCAAATGGGATCCCTCAGTGGTGTGGAACGTTAAGGCCCAGCTCTGCCACTTGTCAGCTATGTGACTGTGGGCAAGTCACTTAACTTCTCTGGGCCTCAGTTACCTCATCTGTAAAATGGGGATTAAGACTGTGAGCCCCATGTGGGACAACCTGATTCCCCCATGTCTCCCCCAGCGCTTAGAACGTGCTCTGCACATAGTAAGCGCTTAACAAATACCAACATTATTATTATTAAGGCCCTTAAAAACATTCTGCTGTTTGGGCAATGAATGTTCATGAAAAGGTTCTCATTGATGAAGCTGTGCCAGACGTTTACAGTGCTGAAACATTGACTCTGGAAGGAAAGAGGAATCAGCCTGTTGTTTTCAGAGTATTGGTACATGGCTACAAGACAAGGACCACCAATCCCAGCAACTTGACCAGCTCCATCTCTGCCGAATTAGGCAGGTAGCCGGAATAGAACAGCCGCAGCTCATCTTGGACTTCGAGATCCTGCAGTGTTGGGGAATCACATGCATCGAGGCAATGACAGTCAGAGCTCAGCTTAACAGGCAAAGGATTCCCAGGATGATCAGTTATGGAGAATGGAACAATGGTGCACGAGTAAGGTGTCTGGAGGAATGGGTATGTATAAAGTTGTCTTTCCTATTTGAAGAAGATGCCGCTGATGGTGAAAATCACCAATGAGTCCATGTGGAATCCATAAGGCCAATGCAGGATTCACAATCCAGCTACACTGAGGGCCCCAAAAGACTCTCCCTTATTATGTTGTCATATTTGTGTTTGCAGCAACTGAAGCAGTTTTCTCCTTTGCCTACTCATTTCCCTTTCCTTACATAGATTTTGCCCTCCAAAATTTGTTCCTTTCTTGATTGCAGAATACCATGCTGACCTATCCTGGGTAAATGACTCTCAAGGATGCAGCTTTGTCAATTGCACTGTCCTTGAAATGCTTCCTCTGTCCTCCATGGGCTCCAGTTTCTGAGTTGATAGTTGCTTAGGAGTCCTGCTGTCACTCATCCTCTTCATGTGTACCAGAAGCCTGGGTCCTAATGCTGAGTCTGCCACTTGTCTGATGTTTGACCTTGTTAAGTTACAAATTTCTCTTTGCCTCATTTTCCTCATCTGTAAAATGGGGATTGAATCTTACTTCCTCTTAGTCAAACTACGAGTCCCAGGTGGGACAGGGATTGTGTGGAACATGATTAACTGAGTCCAACCTGATTAGCACCAGAGCTTAGAACAGGGTTTGACACATGGCAAGGTCTTACCTAATGCTATAATAATAATTATTATTACTATTGTCCTGTAACTCCTGGCTGACCTGCTAAAGTAGTGTCCAATATTTGTATGTTTTCCTGGGTGTATACCGCTGTGTCACAATTATCTGCATATGGAAATTCTTCAATGTCTGTCTCTGGGACTTTGGATGATATTCAAGGTCTGTTGGAAGAGTTTCCCAGAGGTAAGGAAGTGAACCTCTCCATCCAGGTCCAACACTATGAGTCCAGGACTGTTTGGTCGACAACATTCTTCAGTAGCTGATCCAGGAGAGGTCTGGCTAGGATTTTGCCAGGAAAGGAGATGAGATGTCTCAATAACTGCAACATCAGATCTGTGGCCTTTCTTCTTGAAGATATGGATGATATGAGAGTCTCCAGCATTTCCTCAGTGGTCCCTTTGTTGAGGAAGAGCTTATGTAAGTGCTTAGTTGGCCTGCTTAGCATCCTGCCACTTGTTGCTCATGTTTCATTAATGTGATTTGCAAGTTGTGACACAGATTTCTGAAAGACTCATTCCTGTCTGAAGTTCTAGAATGCTTTAAATGTTGCTTGTCCAGTCCATTTTTTCCAGAAAGAGGGCCTTCTATCTCAAGACATTTATACTCATCCATTTTGGTGATATCTCTTGGCTGGGCCCCATATCTTAATAGTTTTTTTTTAATGATACTCGTTAAGCACTTTGTATGTCTCAGACACTGTTCTAAAAGGTGGATAAAAGTAATTACCTTGGGCACAGTCCATGTCCCACATGGAGCCCACAGTCTTAATCCTCGCTTTACACATAAGGGAACTGAGGCACAGGGAAGTTAAGTGACTTGCCCGAGGCCACATAGCAGACAACTGACAGAACCAGGACTAGAACCCAGGTCCTTCTGACCACCAGGCCCATGCTCTATCTACTAGGTCACAATACGGCATCATGGAGAAATGCCCATTCAATATAGAGATTGAGATTGTAGTTGGATTTTTGTGTTTCATCAGGAATGCTGTGATGTTGCTCCAGAGCTTCTTAGAAGGCTTTCTTCTCCACTTTAGCTTGATGTTCAGCTGTTTTGGTGGCTTGGTGGCACTGTGGTTTTAAAGGCAGAATGATCTTTGGGAGAGGATGGAGAAATGATCCAGCCACTATTCTGCTCCTCCACACACGGCTGTTGTGATCCATATTTTATTGAGTCCCCGTGGTGCATCACAATGCATCAATGCCTCGGTTTAGAATGCGGATACATCCGGGATGTTTTTCTCTTGTATGGAAGGAGACATATGATATTTGTCATCACAAGATTGTATTTGGTCAGCAACACAACAAAAGTAGGCCATAGCTCTTAAGTTTCCCAGCCTCATGAGTTCCATTTCCTTTCTTCTCTGTGTGGGCATCATTTCCAAACTCCTCCTCCATCCCCATTTAAATCACCCATGCCACTTTTTAAGCCTGCTAAATATCTTGGGGACATTCTTGCATCCAGAACATCTCCATTTGGCTATCCCACCGGCACCACAAACACATCTTGAAGCTTCCCTCCTAAATCTCCTCCTACTTTTGTCATGTCAGTCAATAACAACAAAAACCTACTTAGGTTCCAAAAGCCCCCAAGCTTGGTGTCACCATTTCTTTATTTCTTCCATATTGCTCACCTTCCCTGCTACTCCCCAGCTGGCACTGCTCCCTTCTTCTGATACCACCTGATAACCAGGGAGTGCAGGAGAGTTAGCTGCTCCCATTGACAAGCAGCATGAGAACCAGCATGGGAACCAGCATGGTCTAGTGGAAAGAAAGAACACAGGCCTTGGAGTCAGAGGACCTGGGTTCTAATCCCAGCTCTGCCAGTTGTCTCCTGTGTGACCTTAGGCAAGTCACATCCCTTCTCTTTGCCTTAATTTCCTCTTCTGAAAAATGAGGATTAAATACCACTCCCTCCTACCTAGACTGTGAGCCCCATGCAGGACAGGGACTGTGTCCAAACTCATAACCTTGTTTCTACCCCAGTGCTTATAATAGTCCTTGGCACATAATAAACATTTAACGAATACCATAATTATTATAAAGATGAGCTGGCTCTCACAGCACACACTTAGAAGCAGTATGGCCTAGTCAGGGACTGGACAGGACAGGGACTGTGTCCAACCAGACTAAATTGTCTCTCCCCTGGTGCTTAGAACAGTGCTTGGCACATAACAAGTACTTAACAGGAACCATGATTATTGTTATTACAAATCAATCTAGCTTTGTGAAAGCCATGGACAGGAATGCATTCTGCCAGGGCTTTAGAGAAGGGGTCTAGGTATAGCTCCTGGGTTCTGATTTCTGCCTCAGTTCCACCCAGCAGGAAGCCTCAGACAAAGCTTCTTTGGTCTACAATTACTCCATGATAGCAGTTGGGTTGTAGAGAATGTGTACCTGCCTGTCTGCTTCATGGGACTGGGAGAAACCTCCTTGTCTCAGGCTAAGAAATGAGAACCAGTGGGTTAGCGTGATTGCAACAGAGACATCATTTCCTAATAATAATAATTATGAGGGCCATTTGTGAAGCACTTACTGTATGCCAAGCACTCTGTTAAGCACAAGGATAAATACAAGTTAAGCAGCTGGCACATAATCCCTGCCCCAGATGCAGTTTAGGGATCAGCTAAAGAGGATGGGTCTAAGAGTCAGAGGACTGGGGTTCTAATTCAGGCTCCAACACTTGTTTGCTGTGTGACCTCAGGCAAGTCACTTAATTTCTCTGTGCCTCAATTCCCTCACCTGTGAAATGGGATCAAACCCTACTCCCTCTTAGACTGTGAGCCTCATTTGGGACAGGCACTGTATTCAATCTGATTATCTTGTACCTATCCTAGCACTTAGTACAGTTCTTGGCCCATAGTAAACACTTAAATTCCATAATAGTAAGTAGTCAATCCTCATTTTATAGAAGAGGAAACTAAGGCAAAGAAAATAATAATGACAAAGATAATCAAGCATTTCTTGAGCATTTACTATTCTTGTCAAACATTGTATTAAGCTCTGGGGTAGATAGAAGATTCAGGCTGGACCAAGTCCCTGTCCCACATGGAGCTCACAATCAAAGCAGGAGAGAGTAGGATTAAATCTGCATTTTAAGGATGAGGAAACTGAAGCACAAAGAAGTTTCATGTCGTGCTCAGTTTCACTCAGTAGGAAAGGGCAGGATTAGAATCCAGGTCTCCTGACTCCCACTCTTGGGGTCTTTCTTCTAGGCCATGCTTCATCTCCAAATGAGTGTTTATGGAAAATATGAAACTTTGGATCTTATTTCTGGGACTGATCCTTTCTTCAGATCTGTCCAACAAGTTCTCTTTGAGTGTAATTAGCAGTGGAAGGCAGCAAATTGTCAGTCACCCTAATGGGCTACATGGGAGAGATCCCTAATAATGTAAAAATAATAAAAATTATGAGTTTAACAGTTATATATTTCTCTAAAACCAAGAAAGCCTAGATTTCAGGTACCTTACAATTACTTATAGAGAATGAAAAGTGTATTCTTCTTCCATATTCCTTTACCCATTTCTCCATGTCTTCCTAAAAATGCTTCACTTTATATTTCTTTTTCTTTCCTTCTCTAGACACTCTTTTCTTCTTTTTAAATCATTATTATTATTGTTAATAATAATAATAGTTTTTGTTAAGCATTTACTATGTGCCAGGCACCATTCTAAGCACTGGGGGAGATACAAGTTAATCAGGTTATCTCAGTTGGGGCTCACAGTCTTCATCCCCATTTTACAGATGGAGTAACTGAGACATAGAGATGTTATGTGACTTGTCCATAGTCACACAGCTAAGTGGCAGAGGCAGGATTATAACCCATGACCTCTAACCCCCAAGCCCGTGCTCTTTCCACTAAGCCATGCTGCTTCTTTAACTCCAAATAGGTATGTGCACACGCTCACATATGCACACACACTAAGAGAATAAACACTACATTTAGTGTTTAAAACTCAAAAGAGTGTTTAAACAATCAAAGAAATTACCACTGATAGAGGAATTTATCTATGGGTGAGTAGTGTGTCTGAAAAGGTCCACATAGAACCCATAGTCCGAACCATACTTGGTACCCAGAGAGATAATCCTTTAGTGCGTTGTCATATGTATTGCATTTCTGGTGCTCTCTTCATATTTGTTTCCTTTTATCATGATGTTTAGGAAGCTTCTGATTGAAAAGAGCTGCTCCTTTCTTGATTGTGGTGTGCTACGCTGGTCTTTCTAGGACAATCGTTTCCCAGTTCTCAGGCAAGATTCACAGTTTTCTGAGGCTTTGTTTTATATTAATCTTGAAATGCTTCCTCTCTTCGTGTTGTTTTGCTTTCCCAATTTTAGGTCATATTATAGCAGCATTTGGGTAGCCTACTGTCATCCATTCTTCTCAAGGGTCTCACTGAGCATAGCTGCATAGACGTGAACATAGTTTCAATTTTGGAGGCTGACTTTGTAGGATGCTCTGATCTTCCTGATTTGACTTTCTACTTCCTTGTCTATCATTGCATCATTGTTCGGTGGGTTCTCTACATAACAGAGCTGTCCTTATAGCTCTGTCATACCACTATATATTTTTCATCGTGTGTACAGTTTCCCTGGTGCGAGGTGATATATTATTTCGGTTTTCTTAGGATGTGTTGTCAAGGCTATAATGCCTGGCTTCATTGACTCATGTAAATAAGGGACCAGAAAAGTTAACTAATTGTATTTTCATCTATAAATATCCACTTTATTTTTAACCTCTGTAGTTGTAAGTAGTTTTATGTTTGCCTTCCCCATAGAAAGTAAGATAGTATGGGCAGGGAATGTTGCATCACTATTCCCTACTTCCTAAGTGTCTAGTACAGTGCACGGAACCAGATGAATACTCAATAAATACTCCTACTGTCATTCATGGGCACAACCATCAAACTCATGGATACAATTTCACCATGAGCTGCATCATCTTCAAGCTTAAGGACAAAGTCCCCATGTATGTAAGACGCAGTAAGCACCGACCAAATGCAATAAAGATGATGATGATGATGATGATAATGATAATTAGAATAATGATAAGAAGCAGCGTGGAGCAGTGGAAAGAGCGCGGGCTTTGGAGTCAGGGCTCATGAGTTCGAATCCCAGCTCTGCCACTTGTCAGCTGTGTGTGACTGTGGGCAAGTCACTTAACTTCTCAGTGCCTCAGTTCCCTCATCTGTAAAATGGGGATTAAGACTGTGAGCCCCACATGGGACAACCTGATTCCCCTGTATTTACCCCAGCGCTTAGAACAGTGCTCTGCACATAGTAAGTGCTTAACAAACACCAACATTATTATTATAACAATTCTTTAATCATTATTTCTAAGATTTGTAAGGTACTCAAAATCTGTTGAATTGCAAAAGTACCCCAGAGCAGCAATTTATTTTAACTCCTGCAAAAAGGTCTCTTGATGGATCCTTGGACATGAGTGCACAGAACATAAGCCAACACACATACAAATAAGGAGGAAATGGCCGAGATCTCCCTAAATCTCCCTTTTCCCTCCCAAATCTCTCCCCCAAACTGCCCCTTTTTCAACTCTCCCATCTTTCCTAGCAGTATCTCAAGATGACATCTCCTTCCTACTCTCAAAATCAGAAAGAAAGAGATGGAGAAATACACAAAGTGATTGAAAGAGGAAAAGAGAAACAGGGGGACAGAAATATTGGTGAAAATGCGAAAAAACTGAACATATACTTTGTTTTTCACTTTATCCAATACCTTGGTTTGATGTCTGTCACTCTCTAACCCACGTGTTCTCTTTTTTCTCATACCTTTAATCATTGCAACCATCACCTGGATTCCCAGTAGCTCCACCAATTGATTGAAGCTACTCCCCAGAACTATCACTGCTAATAATCTCTTCATCAGTCCACTATCCCCATTATTATCAGCTTCAGAATAATGTATTTCCTTCTCATACTTGGGATTTCAATCTAGTTCTTCCCCATCATCCCACAGTGCATCAAACAATCTATCACTTTATCTCCTTTACTTTACCTTCATTACTTCCATGGTCAGTAGGGGTATGAAACAAGGATAACCCTTTGACATCAAGTGACAGTCAGAGATACCGTCTTCCCTGAACCCCCCAGTGCAATTATGATTAAAAAATCATATGGAATCATAATCATAAGGAATCATAATCATAAGGTATGAGGAAGAGGCCAGCTTATTATTCACCACCCCCAGAGTGCAAGAGCGATGGCTTCTTCTTTCAAATGTTTTGCGCACTGTCCTCATCAATTCTCAGCCAATGATGAAAGCATCAGAAGCCCCAGGATTTTCAGTGGTTCTTCCCAGCACTTACTTTTTGCTTGCAGTCACCAGATGGACACAATAAGCAGCATGGAGAAGACCCACAGAGTCACTGAAATGAGCCACCATACGGGAAAGGGAGAGGCTAAAAAGGAGAGAATCAAAGGAGGAAATGATCTATGCAGACTGAAATACTGACACAGGACAGTGTGCCAGCAGAATGGCTGGGGACATATGGAACCTTTAATCCCTCTCTGCAAGACTTAGTTTCCTCTTTACCATCCCCCAAAGGACTAGGGTGAGGATAACAAGCTGTTGCAAGAAGGTAGGGATTATTCTGGCATTGAATCCCTCACTTCTTATTGTGTCAGCAGATGGAAAGAGTAGACTGAGGAAAAAGGACTCTGCTTCACAACACTGAGTAGGGAATATGGGTAAACTTTGGCTGCAGGATTAGTGGCCAGAGCATACCTGTTCTTCAGAGCCCAGAGTCTGAGACCCAAAGAAGCGTGACACAGAGACTCAAGCTCTGCGTAGGTTTCTGAGTGTTCCTTCTCTTTTTACGGAATTGCTGGTGGTGGTCACGGGTTGAGTCTATCCACTCTATTGGTTTGTCCTCTTCTAAATGGTTAGTTCAGTGTTCTGCACACAGTAAGTGCTCAATTAATGTCGTTGATTGACCCTTGTGACATATTTCCCTAGCAGTTTCTAGAAGAAACTCCTATAAGCTGGAAACCTTTCCACCAGTTCTCCTTTTCTTACAGAGCTACACCTCTGATCCAGTGCCCTTCATCTTAAACTCGTCTCTCCTCAAAAAGTCCACTTTTTTTTACTATATCATGTCCTCACCTGCCTCCAGTCTCTTCCTCATCCCCTTTCCCCTGCTTGGCCTCTTCAAATCTGCTAAAAGAAATCTCTCCCCACCTTCCAGGCCCTTCTGAAATCCTACCGTCATTGAAATGTGTCCCATTAAACTCGACAGTCCCAGATCATGACACTTCAACATCCACCTTATGTGCACCCATCTGTCTTATGTACATGGGTTATAAACATGGATCCATCCTTAGCATTTGTTAATTCCCTCAGCACTCTACTTATTCATTCACTTTATCCCCTTTCCCAACTTCCTTACTCTTTATATCCTAGTTGCATTTTTTTTCTTTCTCTTTCTCCCATTTACTGTAAATAATTTACATCTGCATGCCTTCTGCACAAGGTATTGCATATCTGAGCTCTCTTGTCCTTGCTCTAGTGAAATGCAGTACCCAGCTTACGGTAGTTGTGCAGTACAATGAATTGCTTGATTGATGGTAATTATTCAATCCTCAGTCAATCAATTGTATGCTTTTGATGCCTGTCCACTTGGTTTTTTTTTTATTTATTTTGTTGTCTGTCTCCCCCCACTCAAGACTATGAGCCTGTGGTTGGATAGGGATTGCCTCTATTTGTTGCCAAATTGTAGTTTCCAAATGCTTACTACAGTGCTCTGCACACAGTAAGTGCTCAATAAATACGATTGAATGAATTGAATGAATGAATTTATTGAGCGCTTACTGTGTGCAGACCACTGTACAAATCATATGGGAGAACACAATATAACAATATTACAGACATCCACTCATTGTCCAAAGTTATTCTACTCTAAATGAAGTATGGACAGGAGTGTGGAGAGACAAGGGGCAGGGAGGTCAGCGAGGAAGTAGATGCAGTAGTCAATGCGGGATAGGGTAAGTGCTTGCATTAACAAGGAAGCAGTTTGGATGGAAAGGAAAGGACAGATTTCAGCGATGTTGTGAAGTTGGAACTGACTGGATTTCGTGAGAGATTGAATATGTAGGTTGAACGAGGGAAATGAATAGAGGAAAATACCAACGTTACATTTAAACTCCTACATTACAAATTCATTAAATAAATGAATGACAATGATGATATTTGTTAAGCACTTACTCTGTGCCAAGCACTGTTCTAAGCACTGGGGTAGATACAAAATAATCAGGTTGTCCCACGTGGGGCTCACAGTCTTAATCACCATTTTACAGTTGAGGTAACTGAGGCACAGAGCAGTTTAGTGACTTGCCCACAGTCACACAGCTGACAAGTGGCAGAGGTGGGTTTCGAACCCATGACCCCTGACTCCAAAGCCCGTGCTCTTTCTACTGAGCCACGCTGTGCACTTTTCTAGCCCTGCAGTACAGTGAGAGGCCAGAGTGATGAGTGTGTGACTGTGGAAATGTAAAGTTCCTCCTTCTACTTACTGCATACTCTGTTGGGGAGACAGGAGAAACAGAGATCTTACCAAATTTTGTTGCCCTGGTAAAGTATGAGATGCGATGGGGGAACCATTCTCCTTGGAGCTTCTAAAGAACAATCATTTAACCAATTGCTTAACGTACAAAATAAAGAGTTTTATCTTTCATAAAGGTACCTGAAGAGAGAAGAAGATTATATAGGAAGCCCATATGTCCATTCCCTCTTTGCAAATATTTACAGATACTCTGAGATTTACTTTGCCTTCAGTCTCCACGTTTTTCCACATTGGCTTAGCCCAGGTGAAGTAGCCTTTTGATGAACTGTAATTTCCCAGCTAATCATGGAGAAAGGAATTCTAATTTTATTTTTCTCTTCTGCCTTTTCACAATTTACATTAGCACTCACTTCTAACTGCCAATAAATATTCTGTTAAACAGTTCTCTCATTCATTGATTCAGTCATCTTTATTGAGTGCTTACTGTGTGCAGATCACTGTACTAAGCCCTTGGGAGAATAACCATATGAGAAGTGATCATATTATGAGTAATAATCAGTAACAACAACTATTTAGCATGCTCTAAAATCCATTTTCCCCTGGATTTCTGACACCCCCTTAAAATCTGATGTTTCAGATCAGAAAGGTCATATGGGCAGGGAACATGTCTAGCAACTCTGTGCGGCGCATTGTGCTAAGTGCTTAGGAGAGTACAGTGTAACAATGGTTTATACATTCTCTGCCCACTCTCAGTACTTAGGTACATATATTTAAATTACTTGTTGTAAATGACTAATTTATATGAATGTCTGCCTCTCCCTCTGAACTGTAAACTTGTTGTGGGTGGGGAACATGGCCACTAACATTTGTATTGTAGTCTCCTCAGCCTTTAGTTTAGAGATCTGCCCATAGGAAGTACTCAATAAATACCATCGCTTGATTGACTGATTGGAATAAAGCCCAGAGTTCAAGCAGCATGATCTTAGTATGGTGGGCCTGTGCCAAGCCCCTCCTTCGTTCTGGGAGGGTATGAGCAATTCCCTCCCCTGAGGTTAGCTGTGTCTCTCACTGAAAATGAAAGAAACCCCTCTGTCAGCTATGGAGAGGGTGGGTATGAATTCCCTTTTCCCACGCATGGCAGTCTCTTTGCAAAAGTGGACTAAGGTCACAGAAGGGAAAACACAATTATCTCTGATTCTTCCTTAGCCCAGACACGTGTTACCATAGAATCAGAAAAGGTCTGAGGAGTCAGTCAATGATATTAATTGAGGGCTTACTGTGTGTAGACCACTGTACTAAACGCTTTGGAGAGTACAGTATAACAATAAACAGATACATTTCCTGCCCACTAGGAGCTTATAATCTAGAGGGGACAGTCATATCTACTGAGGTAAACAGTTAATATCTGGGCCAGAGAGCCTGAGAAGAACAAAACTGATGGTTGGATTCCACATAACCCAAACTGTGGATGGGAGCTAGGGGTGAAGGATTCATTCATTCAATAGTATATATTGAGTGCTTACTAGGTGCAGAGCACCGTACTAAGTGCTTGGAATGTACAAAATGGCAACAGATAGAGAAAATCTCTGCCCAGTGATGGGCTCACAGTCTAATTGGGGGAGACAGATGGTAGAGCAAAACAGAACAAAACAAAAACAAGACATTATCAAGATAAATAGAGTCAAGGGGATGTACACCTCATTAACAAAACAAATAGGGTAACAAATAATATGTACAAATGAGCACAATGCTGAGAGGAGGGGAAGGGGGAGGAGCAGAGGGTGGAGGAGAGGGGGAACAGAGGGAAACAGTGCTCAGCTGAGGGGAGAGGGAGGGGGAAGAGGGAGGAGCAAAAGGTGAAGGGGCAGTAGAGGGAAAGGGGGGGCTAAGTCTGGGAAGGCCTCTTGGAGGAGATGAGCTCTCAGTAAGGCTTTGAAGAGGGGAAGAGAGTTAGTTTGGCAGACGTAAGGAGGGAGAGCATTCCAGGACAGCAGGCCAGGGGTCGACGATGGGATAGACATGAACGGGAGACAACGAGGAGGTGAGTGGTAGAGGAGCAGAGTGCACGGGGTGGGCAGTAGAAAGAGAGAAGGGAGGTGAAGGAGGGGACAAGGTGATGGAGAGCTTAAAAGACAAGAGTGAGAAGTTTTTGTTTCGTGTGGAGGTTGATAGGCAACTACTGGAGGTCTTTGAGGAGGGAGTGACATACCCAGAGCGTTTCTGCAGGAAGATGATCTGGGCAGCGGAATGAAGAATAGACTGGAGCGGAGAGAGACAGGAGGAAGAGAAATCAGAGAGGAGGCTGACAAAATAATCCAGTCAGGATATTATGAGAGCTTGTACCAGCACGATAGCCATTGGTTGTAGGAGGTGGTAGGTGGTAGGTTGATGGAGAGGAAAGGGCGGATCTAAGCTATACTGTAAAAGTGAGACCGGCAGATGTTGGTGATGGATTGGATGTGTGGGCTGAATGAGAGAGCTGAGTCAAAGATGACATCAAGATTGCGGGCCTGTGAGACGGGAAGGATGGCCATGCCGTCCACAATGACGGGGAAGTCAGGAAGAGGCAGGGTTTAGGAGGGAAGATAAGGAGCTCAGTTTTGGACATGTTGAGTTTTAGGTGGTGGGCAGACATCTAGATGGTGACATCTTGGAGGCAGGAGAAGATACGAGTCTGGAGGGAGGAGGAGAGAACGGGGAGGAGATGGAGATTTGGGTGTCATCAGCGTAGAGATGATAGTTGAAGTCATGGGAGCGAATGAGTTCACCAAGGGAGTGAGTGTAGATGGAGAACAGAAGATGGCTAAGAACTGACCCTGGAGGAACCCCTACAGTTAGGGGATGGGAGGGGGAGGAGGAGCCCACGAAGGAGACCGAGAATGAATGGCCAGAAAGATCAGAGGAGAACCAGGAGAGGACGGAGTCCGCGAAGCCAAGGTGAGATAAGGTGTGTAGGAGAAGGGTATGGTCGACAGTGTCAAAGGCATCTGAGAGGTCGAGTAGGATTAGGATAGAGTAAGAGCCATCGAATTTGGCAAGAAGGAGGTCATGGGGACCTCTGAGAGAGCAGTCTCGGTGGAGTGGAGGGGACGGAAGCCAGATTGGAGGGGGTTCAGGAGAGAGTTGAAGTTTAGGTTTTTTCTCCTCTTAATACCCTTACCCGAGGGTTAGATTTTAATCTCAAGAGCTGAGGAGCAAATGAGGGGGTCTCTGAATCCAAAGAGAAAGAACCAGATTTCTGAAAGACAGAGACACAGAGGAGCTAAAGTTTGCAAACACCTCACAGCCTAATCCTGGCTTGGGGCTATGTGACAGAATTGCTAGCTATCTTAGGTTGTTTCCTGTTTGTGTATAAAGGTTAGAAAGTTGTGATTGTTACAGCTGTGCTGAGCATGTGGAAACCCGAGAAGAACCTGACACTGGTCACTGCCTCCCTTGCAAAATTGTTTGTACCTAAGAAGTCAAGAAGCAGATAGAGCGATTTCAGAGCTTCCTGGTTGCCTTTTCTGTACTGACCAGCCACCGACAGTAAATACAGTCAGAAGGTGACAACGCCACCCACCACTGAGGGAACTGTTTCCAGCCACAAAGCAGTTACAGTCGCAGCAGAAACATGAGCTCAACTCTCAGCACCTTCAAAGGTGTTATCCTTCAGTATCACAGCTATTCGAGAATGTCTCAAAGACAGTTCAGAAACAGAATCTATGAAAAAAAAGTCCATGAGATGACTGCTAGAAATAACACCCTGTGACATAACTCCCCTCTCCCTCTAGACTGTAAGTCCACTGTGGGCAGGCATTGTCTCTCCCGGCTAGACTACTGTATCAGCCTTCTCTCTGATCTCCCTTCCTCTTCTCTCTCCCCGCTCCAGTCTATTCTTCACTCTGCTGCCCGGCTCATCTTCCTGCAGAAATGATCTGGACATGTCACTCCCCTTCTTAAACACCTCCACTGGTTGCCTATCAACCTCCGCTCAAAACAAAAACTCCTCACTCTAGTCTTCAAGGCTCTACATCACCTTGCCCCTTCCTACCTCTCCTCCTTTCTCTCTTTCTACCACCCACCCCGCACGCTCCGCTCCTCTGCCGCCCACCTCCTCACCGCCCTTCGGTCTTGCCTATCCTGCCGTCGAACCCTGGGCCACGTCCTCCCACGGTCCTGGAATGCCCTCCCTCCTCACCTCCAACAATCTAATTCTCTTCCTCTCTTCAAATCCCTACTTTGGAGAAGCAGCGTGGCTCAGTGGAAAGAGCACGGACTTTGGAGTCAGAGGTCATGGGTTCGAATTCCGGCTCGGCCACTTGTCAGCTGTGTGACTGTGGGCAAGTCACTTAACTTCTCGGTGCCTCAGTGACCTCATCTGTAAAATGGGGATTAAGACTGTGAGCCTCACGTGGGACAAGCTGATTCCCCTCTGTCTACCCCAGCGCTTAGAACAGGGCTTGGCCCATAGTAAGCGCTTAACAAATACCAACATTATTATTATTATTATTAAAGCTCACCTCCTCCAAGAGGCCTTCCCAGACTGAGCTCCCCACTTTTTCCCTCTGCTCCCTCTACCTCCCCCCCTTCACCTCTCTGCAGCTAAACCCTCTTCTCCCCTCTTTCCCTCCCCTCCTCCCCCCTCCGGTCCCACCCCATCAGCACTGTACTCGTCCACTCAACTGTATATACCGTCATCACCCTATTTATTTTGTTTAATGAGATGTACATCACCCTGATTCTATTCATTTGCCATTGTTTTCATGAGACGTTCTTCCCCTTGACTCTATTTATTGCCATTGTTCTTGTCTGCCTGTCTCCCCCGATTAGACTGTAAGCCCGTCAAAGGGCAGGGACTGTCTCTATCTGTTGCTGATTTGTACATTCCAAGGGCTTAGTACAGTGCTCTGCACATAGTAAGCACTCAATAAATACTACTGAATTAATGAATGAATGTATTGTACTTTCCCAAGCACTTAGTACGGTGCCCTGCACAAAGTAAGCGCTCAATAAATATGACTGAATGAATGAATTATTACTACGTAATTCATCATCACTGTCAATTAATCTGATTTTGCCAAAGTTCTTGTGTTGGATAAGATTCATAATAAAAACCCATTTTCATCGTCCAGGTTCCAAGGAAAAATGCATAAAATTATTGAAAATGCAGATTTGATTTATCCACTTGGAGATCTATAACTTCAGTAAAAAAATTAGCCTATGACTCTTCAAGTCTTTTTTCTGCTGCAACTTCACCCTGATGTGCGTTCTACTGACACACACGGCCTTTGAGAGTGTGGCCTAATGGAAAGAACAGAAGCCTAGGAATCAGACGACCTCGGTTTTAATCCCTGTTGTGTGAACTTCTCTATGCCCCAGTTTCCCCACCTGCAAAATGGGGATTCAATACCAGTTCATCCCACAGTTGGACTGGAATACCCATGTGGGGCAGAATCTGTGTTCTACTTGATTATTTCCACCCCCAACACTTAATACAATACTTAGCATGTAATGACCCCTTGATAAATACCACAATAATTACAATTATTTTTACATTTCTTTTGAGCGCTATGGAGCCTTGGACTTCTGCCCTGTTACCTTGGTAAGGTTGACATAATGTTATTCTATAGGTTCTAGCAAGACTCAGAACGGATTTTCTGCTTTCAAAAAAAGCCAACACAGACCAACAAAAATTTATCTAGTACCCTAGTGCTTTGGATCTAAGCAATCGTCAGTAGTTTAGTAACTTAAGGCATGGACAATTGCATAGATGAAATAAGGAAAAAAAATCTTATATTTAAGCACTTAGTATGTGCCAAGCTCTGTACTAAACACTGGGGTGGATACAAGATAATCAGATAATAATAATAATAATGTTGGTATTTAAGCACTTACTATGTGCAGAGCACTGTTCTAAGTGCTGGGGTAGATACAGGGTAATCAGGTTGTCCCACGTGAGGCTCACAGTTAATCCCCATTTTAAAGATGAGGTAAATGAGGCACAGAGAAGTTAAGTGACTTGCCCACAATCACACAGTTGACAAGTGGCAGAGCCGGGATTCGAACACATGACCTCTGACTCCCAAGACCGGGCTCTTTCCACTGAGCCACACTGCTTCCACCATTCCTATTCCATAAGGGGTTGACTGTCTGAATAGGAGACAGTATAAGGTTTTGAATCCCCATTTTTGCAGAATCCCCATTTTTCCAGATGAGGAAGCGGAGGCACACATAAATTAAATGACTTGTCCAAGGTCTACCAGGCAAGTGGCAGTCCAGGATTGAAACACAGTTCCTCTGACTCCCAGGCCCATGTTCTCCACACTAGAAATTCTGCTCTGAGAAATGAGAGATGGTAGTAATCATATTTATTAAACCTTTATTATGTGTGAGGATAAGAGAGAGAGTGGGAGAGAGAGAGGGAGGAAGAGTGAAAATTCCTGAGAAGGCAGAGAGGAGTGATGGGGTCAATCATGATGATCCCTCATCTTACTCCTAGCTACCACTGGTTTATTAAGACAATGAAACTCTTAACTATAGGAGTGATGCCAAAATGGCTGGTGCAATTTTAAGTATGTCAAACTTCTCCAGTGGGAGCTGACAGATACATGGCCAGGAGAAGCAGCATGGTGTAGTGGATAAAGAACAGACCTGGGAGTCAGAAGACATGGATTCTAATCCTGTCTCCACCACTTGTCTGCTGTGTGATCGTGGGCAGCTGCTTAACTTCTCTGTGCCTCACTTACCTCATCTGTAAAATGTGAGCCCCCCGTGGGACAACCTGATTACCTTTTATCTACTCCAGTGCTTTGAATGTTAATCAGCACACAGGAAGAGCTACACATATACCATTATTATTATTATTATTATTATTGCTATTATTATTATCTGTAAAATGGGGACAGGACTGTGACTGACCTGATTTGTTTGCATCCACCTTAAGGCTTAGTATAGTGTCTGGCACCTAGTAGGAGCTTAACATATAGCATAATTATTATTATGACCAGGCAGGCAGAATGAGGTCATGGATTGCAGACTTGGAGTCCAGTGGTCAATCAGCCAGTCAGTCAGCCCTCAATAAATGCTATTGACTGACTACCTGACCACCAGACTCCACATCTACCATCTACAGTTTCATTTTGCCTGTTGTTCCAATTAAGGTCAGCTTTCCCCTCTGCTGCGGCAGAGCCTACCTCTGTGCTTTGTGTTCAGACCTAAGCGATGGTGCCCTGGGTCTGTTATACCACGGGAAGCAACAGGTACAGCAACATCAAAAAGACACTCAGAAGTACAAAGGTTGACCCTTCACTGTCACTGCTAAATTTCTGTACTGCTGACCAACCAGCAATATCTTATCCTCTGGTTATTTTAGTGTTGGAGCTGAAAATGATGACCCACAAATAGTGTCTCTGGCCTCAGAAAGGCATCAAATGGCAGAGTAGTAGCTGTTTGGGTCGCTTTCCTTGTTTGGCCTAGGATAAACCACTGGGTCAGATTACAGATCTGCTCCTTTTGAAGGGCATGGTGTTCTATCTTGGAATGCTGTAGCAGGAATATGGAAGATTAGAGGATCACTGCCCTGGTGGGTAATGAAACATGAGACACAAGTGAATAAACATTGACATTTTAATTATGCAAATGGATGAGGAACTTCTTTGTTCTCAGGGAGTGAGACCGGTGAAGGGTCACTAAGCGGGAGCTCCAACTGGCTGGTTAACATCTCCTGTAGGAGAGCGGTAGAGCTTCAGTCTCATCTTCCTCTTGTGGTGATCCAAGGGCACTTGTAGTGAAGTCATTGGTTCCTTGCAAATATAAATGGGAAGGAAACACATCCAACCCATACTGGAAAAGTTGCTGGATTGTTTTAAAGATTCCCTTGGCAGAGAATGTCCATGGTTTCTCAAAGCTGAGAGACTCATTTTCAAGGATTCTCAAGAAAAGGATTAAAATCTTGTGAATTCACAGATATAGCTCCAGACTGTTGAACATTTTTGTATGGATCCTGAACTTTGGGGATGAAAAACTACACAGTTCCCAGGAGTACTTGTATCTTTAAAGCTCAACCTGTGATGGGGACAAAGAGATTATTTCGGTACAATCCAATCCCATGAAAATCTCAATATAGAAGCAATCACACATATAATGATTCCTGACTTGGGCTTTAAAAGAGAATCTGCTATTCCTGAGATTCACATTAGAGCACTGGACCAGAGAATTGGGCTAGCACACAATGGGCCAGAGGATGAATTCAGGAAGATGAATGTTCATTGAATAGGCAGAGTCCTTACTCTACAGAGACTTACAGTTTAGAGGAAAGCGCTGAGCCATCTGTCCTCTGCCAAAAAACATTATTTTCAAGATGATAGAGTCCAATCCAGAAATAAATGGGAAGTTGGTTCATGAAATTCTGTTTGAAGCACAAACACACCAGAAAGTTACATCATTCATTCATGAATTTGGTCATATTTATTGGGCGCTTACTGTGTGCTGAGCACTACACTCAGCTGTTGGAAAGTACAATTCAGCAATAAAGACAGACGATTCCTGCCCACGGCAAGCTTACAGCTTCCCCACCCTTTCAAAGGGGCAGAGTCATTATGAGTCAGATGAGGACTTCTACTCTATGTACGAGTCAGTGTGGTCTCTGGAAACCAGAGGGGGTCGATCAATCAATCAAACAATTATACTGATTGAGCACTGTACTAAATGCTTGGGAAAGCATGAAACAAAAGAATTGATAGTCATGTTCCCTGCCCACAAGAATTTTCAGTCTAGAGGGATCATATTTCTGCTGCAGCTGCACTGTCTCCTCTTGGATTCCAGACCTTCATCCCCACTCATGGTTTGCCTTTGCCATGTGGTGATGCTCATGTCCTCTTCCCTCAGAGGATCCCGAACAGGAAGATGGAGGGTTAGAGGGCTTTGAATCAAAAGGGGTAATATTTCCCTGCCGATGACCTTCCCCTCCTCCTCAGGGATCTCAATCTATCAATCTATGATACGTATTGAGTGCTTACTCTGTGCAGAACACTGAACTAAGTGCTTGGGTCTTGGCTCCAGTGTTCTGGAACAGAGAGTAAGATGGCAGGGACTGACCCCAGGGCTTCTTCATGGGCTAACAGAAGAAAAGTCTGCTAGCCTCTTCCTTTGCCTCCTGGTATGAACTCTCACACATTGGACAGGTAAGCCTAAACTCACTTCCTAGTTCTCTTGTTGGGCAGCTTCACTGTCTTCTGGAGATCCCTCAGCTTTGTAAGGCATTCAGTCTTCTTTTTCATCATCGTCATCATAATCGTCAATTTCATCATCATCACTATCATCATCTGATGATGGTTGTGTAAGTAACATGGCCTAGTAGAAAGTGCCCTAGTTCTGATCCTGATTCATTTAATTCTAGGCTGTATTCTTTTTAAATAGTATTTGTTAAGTGCTAGGGTAGTTAAAATTAATTAGGTGTGTGATCTTGGGCAAGTCACTTAACTTCTCTGTGCCACCGTTTCCTCAACTGTAAAATGGGGATTCAATACCTGTTTTTCCTCCTTAACCTGTGAGGCCCATGAGGGACAGGGACTGTTTCCAACCGGGTTATCTTGTATCTACCCCAGATCTTAGACCATTACTTGACACATAGTAAGTGCTTAACAAGCCCCATAATGAATCAGTTCTTTTTGCCTGTGTATCCAGTGGACTCGGGCACTGATACTGGGTTGTGTTTCCTCCTTTTTCCCTCTTGTTCTAATGGAGATTCCCTCCCAATCTGATTCAGAATTGATTTATTGTACTCTCATTTTCTCGCTTTCCTTCCAGCATCTGGAAGTGACTCCCACTGTGAGATCACTGGTATAAAACATAAAATCGATTAATCATTCAATCAATTAATGGCATTTACTGACTGCTTACTGTGTAACACTGGACTACATGCTTGGGAGAGTACAATACAATAGAACTGGAAGACATAATCCCTGCCCACAAGGAGTTTGTCATGTAGTAGAGAGACACAGACATTAAAATAAATTAAAGGTAGGGGAAATGCAGAATATAAGGATATATTAATGATGATGGTACTTGTTAAGCGTTTACTATTTGCCAAGCATTGTTTTAAGCGCTGGGGTAAACATAAGGTAATCAGGTTGTCCCAAGGGGGGCTCACAGTCTTAATCCCCATTTTACAGATGAAGTAACTGAGGCACAGAGAAGTTAAGTAACTTGCCCAAGGTCACACAACAGACAAGTGGCAGAGTCGGATTAGAATTCATGACCTTCTGACTATCCACTATGCCATGCTGCTAAGAACAGAAAGGCTGTGGTGCTGGGGATGAGGTCAATATCAAAGAGCTTAATTAGTACAAAATTTGAGCTCAGGCCTAGAGGGTTATGGCTCTGAAATATTGCAGAGAAAAATAAATCTAATTTTAGCAAAGATATTTGACTGATTTGGAGGGGACAGAAACAAGGTCGGTTGGGAAGGTGAGATAGAGATCAATGAAGGCAGAGGATGCTTCAGTTCATATGTCTGATTACTACAATCAGAGTAGTGACTGTGTTTTCAACAAAGTTTTTGTCATATCTGATCCCCAACCTGAGATTCTCCCAAGAGCCTTCATTCATTCAAGTATTCAATCATATTTATTTAGCATTTACTGCGTGCAGAGCTCTGTTCTAAGCGCTTGGGAGAGTACAATCCTCTATCCTTTCCTTCATATGAAATCCCCTCCAGCTACAAAGAGGAAAACTTTCACTCTAGACTGCAAGCTCATCGTGGACAGGGAACTGGTATACCAACTCAGTTATAATGGACTTTCCAAACTATTTTTTTTTAATGGCCTTTTGTTAGGCACTGGCCATCTGTTCAGAGCTCTGGGGCAGATATAAATGATCAGGTTGGACGTGCTTCCTGTCCCTCATGGGACACTGAAATGGTATTGTGGAGGGTTATGGAAAACAGATAAATTATAGCACCGTCCTATAAGGAATACCTCATCTTGGGAAGCAGCGTGGCCTAGTGGAAAGAGCATGGACCTGGGAATAAGAGGGCCAGGGTTGCGCTTAGGTCATGGGTTCTAATTCTGGTTAACTTCTCGGTGCCTCAGTTACCCCATCTGTAAAATGGGGATTGAGACTGTGAGCCTTACATGAGACAACCTGGTTACTTTGTGTCTACCCCAGTGCTTAGAACAGTGCTCAGCACAAAGTAAGTGCTTAACAAATACTAACGTTATTATTATTATTATTAATAATCCTAGCTCTGCCACTTCTCTGCGGTGTGACTTTAGGGAAACCACTTGGTTTCTGTGTTCCTCAGTTTCTTCATCTGCTAAATGGGGAATATAGTTCTTCATCCTACTTAGACTGTAAGTCCCACGTGGGACCTGATCATCTTACAGTTACCTGAAGCTCACACAGTACAGAAATGGAGGAGCCAGGAGAGGAACCCAGGTTCTCTGACTCCCAGGCCTGTGCTCTTTCCACTAGGCCATGCTGCTTCTTTAAAATATGCAATCTCTACCCTGAAGAGCACTAGAATATGGTGGGAAAGCAAAGTCTACAGAACCTATCAAAATATGGAAGGGAAAAAGAGCACACATTCATTCATTCATTGATTCATTCAATTGTATTTATTGAGCACTTACTGTGTGCAGAACACTGTAGTAAGCGCTTGGAAAGTATATCTATGATTAATGATTAATGAATGAATGAATGAATCAGTCAATCGTATTTATAGAGCACTTACTGAGTGCAGAACACTGTACCAAGTGTTTGGTAGAGTATACCAAACTCTATTATAGAGTTGGTAGACACATCCTCTGCCTACAGTGAGCTTAAATTCTAGAAGGCTAGAAGACAAAAACAAATAAATTATGGATATGTACATAAATGTTGTGGGGCTGAGGGAGAGGTGAATAAAGGGAGCAAAATCCAAGGGCAAGCGTGAAACAGAACAGAGTGGGAGAAGAGGAAATGAGGGCTCAGTCAGGGAAGGCCTCTTGGAAGAGATGTACCTTCAATAAGGATCTGAAGGTGGGGAGACTGATCCCCTGTCAGATTTGAAGAGGAAGGATGTTTCAAGCCAGATGAAGAAGGTGGACGAGAAGTCGGCGGCGAGACAGACAAGATGGAGGTTAAGTTAGTAGACTGGCATTCGAGGAATGAACAGTGTGGGCTGAGTTGAAGTAAGAGAGCAGTGAGGTAAGGAAGGAGAGGGTAAGGTGATTGAGTGATTTCAAGCCAACTGTATGGTGATTCTGCTTGTAGTGGGTGCGGTTGGGCAACCACTGGAGGTGCTTGAGGGGTGGGGAGACGTACTGAATGCTTTTGTAGAAAAATGATCTGAGCAGCAGAATGAAGTATGGACAGGAGTGTGGAGAGACAAGGGGCAGGGAGGTCAGCGAGGAAGCAGGTGCAGTAGTCAATGCAGGATAGAATAAGTGCTTGGATTAACAAGAAAGTGGTTTGGATGGAGAGGAAAGGACAGATTTTAGCGATGTTGTGAAGTTGGAACTGAAAGGATTTCATGAGAGATTGAATATGTAGGTTGAACGAGGGAGATGAATAGAGGAAAATACCAAGGTTACATTTAAACTCCTACATTACAAATTCATTGAATAAATGAATGACAGTGATGATATTTGTTAAGCACTTAGTTTGTGCCAAGCACTGTTCTAAGCACTGGGGTAGATACAAGATAATCAGGTTGTCCCATGTGGGGCTCACAGTCGTAATCCCCATTTTACAGCTGAGGTAATTCAGGCACAGAGAAGTTAAATGACTTGCCCAAAGTCACACAGCCGGCAAGCGGCAGAGCAGGATTAGAACCCATGACCTCTGACTCTCAAGCCTGTGCTTTTCCCACTAAGCGACGCTGCCTAGCGCATAGAGATGACTACATTGATGCTTGGAAACTCTGAGGGTATTTTTAAATTCCTAATGAAGCCATGGTCAGTAGGAGTGGTAATCATATTTATTAAGTGTGCAGAGCACTGTTCTAAGCACTGGTCATGCAAAAGGATTGAGTCAAGGACAGCACGATGCAGCTAGAAACAGGTCACTGTGGCACAATCCATCCATCAGCTTTAGTATTTCCCACCTATCATAATGCTTAACCACTGCCTTCTGTCCATTTTTATACACTGTTCAGAATGTACTTTAAACAATAGAGAGGTTGTAAATGGAGAATTTAAGGTTTAGGAGGAGAGTAGACTCAAAATTAAAATCCAGGATTTGGTGACAACATAGAATGCACCCGGACACAACACGTACCTGTTCTATGATGGAGAGTCCAGCGATGGATGTGATGGATGGGTGAGATTGTGAAGGACACGGGTGCAGCTCAAAATCTCCGGATATTCCTTAAAAGGAATTCCCTGCCCAATCCTTTGTGAATCTCCAAGAGCAGGTAAATCCTGATGCCCACATCTATTTGCCCTCTGAACAGTTTGCAGGTTGAGCCATCAGTGGAAAAAAATTTATCACCCAGGAAACGATGACTTTGTTGCTGCTGTGACATCACTCCCCCTCCCAAGCACCATATCCTGGGGGAGCTTTGATCTCTCTGACTTTTAGGTGAAGTGTGAGGTGTCTGCTTATACATCTAAATGAGATGGTCTAAATGCAGATACTCGGGAAAGACAGGCTCTATTGGCCAAAACTCAACAAGAGAATGAGTCCACTGAGGACAGTCAATACAATTTCTCTCTCCAGGGGCATTTCTTCTTCTGTCTAGCCATGATCCCAGAGTTTCACTACCTGATCCTGGGCTGGGAGTAGGTTAGCCTTTCTTCTTTATGGTTCTAAGATGTCCACACTGGGGATGGAGTAGTGGATGTCATTTTTTTCCCAGAGAGTTCCCCATGTGGTGTCTATGGCACAGGCTTCTTGGTTCCTCACATATGACTGGAGGGAGCTAAAAGGGAATTGAACCTTTCCAAGATGAACATCACCAGCCTTGTCAAATCACAAGAAGCCAGACTGCATGACTGGCCATGGGGTTCTTCCCTTGGGAGCTGCCGAATTTTCATTTGGAGTGGAAAAGTGACAAGGGGACAGGGATTTTGTTGGGGGATGAGTATTGAGAGGGGACAGCCTTCAAAAGGGTAATGAGTCAGAAAGCCCCATTTTGCATGTTCGAGTCTTGGTTAAGGACTCTCAGATCTTATTAGAGACCTAGGATGAGCAAGTCTAGGAGCCTAGCTCAATCATTCCCATCTCCCCATGGATGGTTGCCTTTCATTCCCATCACACACACCCTCTTCACTAAAGGATTGGTTCTGACCACATTTGGGGGCTAGGGTGTGATTTGGGAGTATGGAGAGGAGAATTGGAGTTCCCTTCATCTCACAATGGCTCCACTAGGTCCTGTCCTGCAAGGGGGTCACCCCTTCATCTGGTGGTCCCTGAGAGAGCTGAGCTGGGCCTCAGGATAGCCTGGACATTCTGGTAAGCCATAGGGGAAGAGGTTGAGCTAGTCTGGGGACCCTTGAGAAGCACCAACCAACAAGATGGCTCAGGATAGTCTTTGGCTGGGAATAGCTGGGTTTCGGCTGCACCCCTCGAGATACTGTGGGAAGAAATGCCCAGCCCACTCCTCTGACCTATTACGTCAGACCACTTGGCCCCGCGACTGAGCTGGAGCAAGGGGTTGGCAGAAAGCGATGAGTCAATGACTTCCTCCCTACATTCAACTAAATGACAACTTTCCCATCAGTCCCTCTGTGTGCTCTGTTTCTCCCCCGTGGGAAAACAATTCTTAGAGAAGCACCTTGGCTAGTGGATAGAGTATAGGCCTGGAAGTCAGAAGGACCTGGGTTCTAATCCCGCCTTTGTCACTCACCTGCTGTGTAATCTTGGGCATGTCACTTAACTTCTCAATTCCTCAGTTGCTGCTCTGTAAAATGGGGATTAAGACTGAGAGTGCTGTGTGGGACAGAGACCTTGCTCAACCTAATTTGCACTTATTTACCCCAGGGCTTAGTACAGTATCGGGCACAGATTAAGAGTTCAAGAGATACCATAAATAAAACAAAATCTGCAGCTCAGCCAGTCAACAGGCATGTGAGTCACACAGTCTGAGACTTTTTTCACTGTACTAGATATAAGATGGAGCGGATGTCAGTGAACCACTGAACAACGAAAGCAGAAAGAAAGACGACATTAACTCCGAGGATATTCCTTCTTTATTATGGAATTATGTTCCAGAGGTACCAGAAGCTGAACCCGTACAGGAGCAAACAAACAATGCCACCATACAGCAGTTAAGATTGTAAGCTAACTGAAGACAGGACTGTCCCTACTTGCTGTATCATACTCTCCCAAGTGCTTAATACAGTGCTCTGCACACAGAAAACACCTAATAAAAACTATTAAAAATGAAATAGTTAAAAATTAAATCAAAACTAAGTAGTCTTATTGACAGATTGATTCAAGCATGGAGCAACTGGAGCAAATCTATGCTGCTGATGGAAGGATCTGAGGCAGTCAGAGAAAGAGCGATAGAGAGAGATCTTCCAGGCAGACCACAGATCTGCTATCACAGACAACTGCACCTGAAAGCCAGCAGCTGCTGGTTATGCTTTGGTTGCTTCTGTTTATGGGATGTGTTGCCAGGAGATCACTGTCCTTAGTTAGGGAGGTACAGACACTAAATCACTTGTAATTAACCCCACAACACAAAGATGTCCTGCAAATAAAGTTAGAATGTAGTGAACATTTCTCCCCGCACGTTTGGGCTGTATTACTGTGAATTTACTTTGCAGGAAGAAAACGTACACCTCACCAGTAAGGGATTCAGACTAAAGTGGTTGATAGAAAATATCAATTCTGGAGAATATGTGGGAAAAACCAGAGTGTAGAAGGAAATAGAACTTGTTTGCCCCAAAGTCTTCATTCCATTTCTGTACATCTCTGCTGATTGTCAGTTGCAGGTTCTCACGTAAAAGCGATGCAGACTGTCAGTACCTCAAGAGGTGGTAAGAGCTGAGCTCATGACCTGGCTGTTGCCGAACTGTTTTGTGGCTGGAAACAGCTAATTTAGTGGTGGGTGGGGGGTGTCAGTTTTGACTAATCTACAAATAGCTAGACGTACTACGTGCTTGATCAGCAACACAGAAAGCTCCCAAAGATCTCCCAACCTGAAGTTTAACATCTTTCCTGGAAACAAGGCGGAAATGAGCAATGGCAGGAACTTTCAGGATTCCCCCATGCTAAGCAGCAGCTTTACCAATCACAACTTTCTAACTACTGTACACAACCACAAAGCAGGCCTGGATAGCTAAGTGTGTCTGCCACGTATCCCCAACCCAAGATTATCCTGTGAGGCTGTTACATTAACTCAAGAGCCTAGAACTGTATTCACCAGATTCAGGGATACTCCCTACATACCTGAAATCATACCTGAAATCCAAACCCCTTAGGTCACCTTTTTAAAATGAAAAAAAATCCCTGTCGTCCATCCCCAACCTCGTTCCCATCCACAAATTGAACTCTATGGAATTCAACTATCAACTTTCTTGGCACAGGTTTGCTGACCCCAGGAGACTCTCTGGGTCCTCAGACCTTCACTGAGTCTGTGGTAATGTGGCTCTGTGCTATGGAGGCATCGGGGATAACTGTCATTATCCTTCTATAGCCTAGATCTATTTTTGCCTTAGGATGTTTTACGGGCGAAAGGAGAATCCCTAGCCATTTTCCCACAGCTGGCCGAGAAGTTGCTTTCTTTTTTAACCTCGGGGGAAATCATTTGATTTCCCCAGTAGATAACCATCTTAGGAAATAAGAGCTCCCAGAGAAGAATCCTTCTAGGGATCATGAGAGGAGGCAGTGACATTTAACCCACACCCTATTAGTGTAGCATAAGAGAAACTTGTTCACTGATAAGAGAGTTCAATTTCTCTGATTGTTATTTTCTGTACATTATGCATACCATCTGCTTGTCATTTAAGGGCTTCAGTCTACCTGACGTTTATCTTTTGCCTGTTCCCTGCATCCTGTGATTACAGCTGATATATTTCGAATCTGTCTCTCCATATTCATTTTGGAGAGATACGGATTTATATGGAGAGATATGTGTAAATATATATGATTCATTTTATTTATATGAATATTTATATAAATAAATAGAAAGCATAAACATGTAAATTAATATATAAATACATATAGAGTTTATAAATATATATTGATTATATATAGAATCTGTCTCCAAATTCAAGTATTTCTATATGTACGTGCATACATATATATATAATATATATATGTCTGTTTCTTGTTTATATTAAATGGGTATTCTAGAAGAGAATCGGGTGTTTTACATTCTACAGAGCCTCAGCACCCAGTGCTCAGGGGTAGGATCAGCTACCTGAACCCTAAATATTTACATGCCTTCTGAGGGTTCAGAATCTAAGTCATGTTGTGGGGGTGATAATAGTAGTGATGATAGTATTGGTTAAGTGCTTGTTATGTGCCAAACACTGTTCTAAGCACTGGGGTAGATACAAGATAATCAGGTTGTCCCACAAGGGGCTCACAGTCTTAATCCTCATTTTACAGAAGTAACTGAGGCACAAAGAAGTGAAGTGGCTTGCCCAGGGTCACACAACAGACATGTGGAGGAGCTGGGATTAGAACCCACGACTTCTGACTCTCAAACCCATGCTCTTTCCACTGAAACTCGTTGCTGTGGAGAAAATCTCAGAGCAAACAAGCCTGCACTTCCTATGAAGTACTGTTGTTGACAGTAAATAGGTCAGGTCGCTAGAACCCATGAGACTCCTGACAGTAAAATCCATTAAATTGGTAAAAGCTGGTGTCAGGTTCCAGCATGACTGGAGCATGGGACTGGGAGTCAGAAGGACCTGGGTTCTCATTTTACCTCCACCACTTGTCTGCTGTGTGGCCTTGGGAAAGTCACTTAGCTTCTCTGTGCCTCAGTTACCTCATCTGCAAAATGGGACTTAAGACTGTGAGCTTTAAATTGAATTCTGTTTATTTCTATTGATGCCATAGATGCCTGTTTACTTGTTTTGATATCTGTCTCCCAACCTTGTAGACTGTGAGCCCGCTGTGGGCAGGGATTGTCTCTCTTTGTCGCTGAATTGTCCTTTCCAAGCACATAGAACAGTGCTCACTAAGCGCTCAATAAATACCATTGAATGAATGAATGTGGGACAAGGACTGTGTCCAACCTGATTAGCTTGTATCTACCCCAATGCTTAGTACACTCTCTGACACATATTAAGTGCATAAATACCGTCAAAAATGCCATAGGGGACAGTGGAGACCCACTAACAGTCAACTCAGATGAGAGTCAGGAAATGACTACATGGACTGTAAACTTCTTGTAGGGCAGAAGAGCCCTCTCCAGGCACAGTGCTGTTCACCCAAACCAGTCAGCTGGTCACCCTCTGCAACACTAGGAAATAAATGAAGGAATCTCAGATTCCTGTTTCTGAAGCTGTTCTTACATGCTCAGACATTGACAACACTCTCAAGAAATGACCAGGGATCATGGCCAGAGAGAAATCACAAAATTGATGCTAACAGTCCTGAATGAGACAAAAATCTCTGAGTATCTTGGATCTACCCCAGTTCTTAATAGAGTGAATGGAACATTGCAAGTGGTTAAGAAATACCATCATCATCATCAATGATGACTTTGTTATTATTACCATGATTATTTTCCTTATTATGTAGCACACAGAATAAATTACTTATGTCCACAAATTTTTGGCCAGGAGGCCTCTTCCCTCTCCAAAACAAAACAGAAAAGATGTACTGAAGACCAATTGCCAAAATTGTTTCACAGGTGCTGCTGTTTGGGAGGCTGTGGAGTATGTCTGGCTGAGTCAGTGGAAAAGCCACAATCTTACCACATGGTGTCCATACAAAGAGTGTCTTTTCTTGTACTATCATATTTCTTGTGCTTCTGGTACATATCTTCACTTTTATCTCCTTTCATCATGACCTGTATGAAGTTTCCATTTGGAAAAATCTCCTCTTTTCTTGACCATAACACATCATTCTGATCCATTGGTGACAATTGTCTCCCAGGGTTCAGTTGAGATGCAGCATAATCTGAGGCTTGGTTCTCCATCTTCTCCTTGCTTTTAGTTTCCCAATCCTGCTCTCCATGGAGCAGTTGTTTAGATAGCCTTCTGTCATCCAGTCTCATCAAATGATTTGCCCAGGAGAGCCGTTCTGAAGTGAGCATATCTTCAATGCTGGTTGATTGATGTTTTTCCTAAGTGCCGGCCTTCTTGATTTGATTTTAATTATTTCTTATCATTGCATCATTAGCCAGAGGGTTGCCTCCGTAACATAATTCAGCTCTGTGTTTTAAGCGTAGATTCTTAATTTTATGTACAGCTTCTCTGGTGTGGACCACAGGGTTTTTTTTTTTTTTTTAGCTATATCATATGTCTGTATTGCTGGGCCGGTTTGGCTCCCGTGAATGGTAAGGGACTAAAAAAGTTGTCTGTCCATAGTTTCATGTATCCATGTTTGCTTTATGCATGCATTTTTGACCTCTCCAGTGATCAATTGCTTTACGATTGTCTCCCCATTAGAGTATACACTCCGTCCCTTGTGCCTGGTATAGGGAACTTGCACAGTGAAAGACAATTACCACCAATGTCTCTAGGACACAGTGTGTTATATAAAAACCGTCCTTTTACAACTTTTGATAATGCAGAGACAGTTGAATTGGAAGAGTTTACCAGAGGAGCAGAAAGACATTCTAACACCTGCATCCAAGACTCCTGCTGAATCCTCCAGCATGACTGCATAGAATAAATTCACACATACACAAGCAAGTGGAATTTGAAAAGAGAGACAGTGTCAGAAGGAATTAGAAAGAGAAAGAAATAAAGTGGAATTAAAAGAGAAACAAATGTACAAGCATGGAAGGGAGAATGTCAGGAACATAACATACCTTATTTTAGCTCTTTTTCTAGCACTTTCTGTCTTGATCTCTGTCCCTCCTTTAACATCTATTTTATTTTTCCTTTACTCCTATTTTTTTAAAAACATTAACTGCATTCCTAATAGCGCCAGAAACTATTTTAAGCTGCTCCTCGAAAACATCACTGTTGGAAATTTCTCCCATCAGTCCACCACCCATGTTCAGTCAATATCAGAAAAATCCATTTTCTTCTCTAACTCTATATTTTATCACAGTTCTTCCCTATCATCCTGTAACACATCAAACAATGCCCCATTTAACATCTTTCATGTTACTTCTCTAATCCGAATGTCCATTCCGTTAACAAGAGCAGCTATGGATGGAGGATACCCCTTCCGACAATGTGACATTCAAAAATGCTGTCTTCTCTGAACTTCCAATTTAATTCAGATAAAAATGATCCAATGAATGAGGAGTGGACCAGCTTGATATTAGCCTCCAGAGGACAGGAGTAGTTGCTTCTTCTTTCAGATGGCATTTTCTAACACTTATGTTTTGCCTGCAGTAGCTGGATGGACACAAGTAACACCATGAAGAGCACTCCCAGGGACACTGCAATGAGCTGCCAAGGGGAAAAAGGAGACTCTGAAAAGGAGAAAAACAAAGAACGATCCAGGCTGAGAGAAGTGTGGACATAGGCAGTGACCCAGCAGAATATGGGGAAACATGAAAGCTTTGTTCTCCCTTGGAAAGGCATTATCATCTAGTGGAAATGGCAGAGGACTAGGAATTGGGGACCTGCCCATGTCTCTTGTCAACTGTGTGTCCTTGGAGCAAGTCACCTAAGCTCTCTGTGCCCCAGAGTTTTTTATGTTTCCTCGTCTGTGAACTGGAGATGAAAAATCTGTTCTCAGTCCCCCTTAGATGCTTTGCTCCAAGAGGGACGAAGGACTGTGTAGATTTGATTATCTTTTAAATACCCCAGCTCTTATCCTAGTGTTCAGCACATAATAAATGCTTAAATAATGCTATTATCATTTATTTTCTTTGCAAGGTACCCCCATGAAGTGTGAGGACAGATTACCGAGATGTTGCAAGAAGCTAGCAGGATGATTTTGACTTCGAAGTCTTCATTCTTCCATCCATTTCAGTGGAGAAAAACATCAAACTCCAGCAGAAGGTCTCTGACTGCTTCACAAAAGCAGGGGGAGAATATGGGTAACTTAGACTGAAGGATTAGTACCTGGAGAACATATTTCTACAAAGTCCAGAATCCGAGATAAGTGGAAGCCAGTGACTCAGAGATGTGAGCTCCATGTAGATTTCTGCTCGTCCTCTCTCAATTGATTAATGATTTTTACTGAGCCCTTACTGTCTGCAGACCACTGTGCTAGACCTGGGAGAATACATTTTAACAGAGGTGGTAGACACATTCCCTGCACACCAGGAGCTTGCAATCTAGAGGGGGATCTCTTCTGCTATGGAATTGTATCATTGTGACCCTTTTTCCTCTGGATTTATCAGGTTGCTCCAACCATCATTTTCTCCACTATCCACCAATTCTCCCTTTTACATAGCTGCACTCTTCATTTCAGGCTCTCTTCTCCTCACAAGCTCACCTTCTTACCGTGCTCTGCATTCTCCTCTCCTGTCTCCAATCCATTCCTCATAACCTTTCTCCCGTTTAAATCACTTCAGATCTTCCAGAAAAAAAACTCTGCACAACTTCTAAGGCCTCCTGAAATTTCATATTATCTGAAATTGATTGCCCTCAATCCTACAATTCCAGATCAGGTCATCCCAACATCCACCTTAGCATTTACGCTCATGAAGCCATCCTTAGCTCTTGTGGATATATCCATCTAAATACTCTCCTTATCCATTCACTTTATTATTGCCCTTTGGCACCTTCATTATCCTTTATATCCAGTTGTATTTTTATCTTTCCTCTTACTCCCATTTACGGTTAATACTTTGTACCTCCACGTCTTCTCCATTAAACAGTCAACTCCTTGAGGTCATGCTGCGTCTTTTACCTCTGTTGTGCTGCTCAAATATTTACTACAATCTCTAGTTTACGGTAGTTTACAATATATAATGTTTACTGAACTGATTGACTGATAGAAATTCTGTCACAATTGGATTATGGAGGTTTCCAAATTTCTAAAAAGAACCTGTGGGGAAGGGACAGATACATGGAACTTTGAAGGTGAGAGAGGTCAGCAAGTGTTGGAAAGAATTAGGCTGAGATCAGGCAGACCGGAGGCTTTATATTTCATTTCCTAGGTGAGCGAGGTTCTAGGCTTGTGACCTCCTTGAAAAAGCATAGGTTTGGTAGTCAGAGGAAGTGGGTTCTAATTGTCTGCTATGTGATTTTGGGCGTGGCATTTAATTTCTCTGTAGCTCAATTCTCTCATCTGTAAAATAGAGGTTCTATTCGCCCATTGTGGGCAGAGATTGTCTCTCTTTTTGCTGAATTGTACTTTCCAAGTGCTTAGTACAATGCTCTGCACACAGTAAGCTCTCAATAAATGTGATTGAATGAATGAATGAATGAATGAATTCCCATTCTCCCTCCTACTTTTTGAGGCCCAGCTGGGACAGGGACTGTGACCAACCTGATAATCATGCGTTTTCTTCAGCGTTTAGTACAGAAGGTGGCACAAAGTAAGTGCTTAACAAATACCATATTTATTATGATTATTATTCTTTTGATCTTTATTAATTGGGGTTATTTATTCATTTATAGTAATGTCCATCTCCCCATTCTGGATTGTAAACTACATGTGGGCAGGGAACGTTTCTACAAACTCTGCTATACTGTACTCTCCAAGAGTGTAATACAGTACTCTGCACACAATAAGCGCTCAATAAATATGATTGACTGATTGGGTCTGAGCCAATGGCAATTTCCATAGAGTTAAAGAGCGACATTACAGTAGTTAAATTTCAATGCTAAGCAAACCTTTCTAGACAACAAATCGAGCACCAGCAAGTCTGCCAAGGGGTATCTGGAGCTTTGTTCTCTCTGAGAATCTGTCTGGCTCCCCAAATCTGCCTTAGAGGATGGCTAAGGCTGTAAGCTTCATTCTGGACTTCCAAAATCAGAGGGAACACAACTGTTTGCAAAGAGGTTGGAGAGCAGGAGGGTCTCCCTGGATATTCCTCTCCTATCAGCAGAAGTCTCCAATAAGTTTTTTTTAATCACTTTTTCAAGGCATTTTTTAAGCATTTACTATGTTCAGACATTGTACTAAACACTGGGGGAAGCTACATGCTAATCAGGTAGGACAGAGTCTACGTTCCTCATGGGGCTGACAGTCTAGATCCTCATTTTACAGCTGAGCTAACTGTAGCACAGAGAAGTGAAGTGACTTACGCAAGGTCACACAGCAGACAAGTGGCAGATCCAGGAGCAGAACACAGATTCTCTGACTCATAGGCCCGGGCTGGCTTAAGAGAGAGAGCACCGGCCTGGGAGTGTGAAGGTCATGGGTTCTAATCCCGGATCTGCCACCTGTCTGCTGTGTGACCTTGGGCAACTCACTTCACCTCTCTATGCCTCACTTCATCTGAAAATGGGGATTGAGACTGTGAACCTCATGTGAGACAGGAACTGAGTCCAATCCGATTTGCTTTTATCCTACCCAATGCTTAATACAGTGCTTCACACATAGTAAGCAATCAACAAATGCCAAAATTATCATCATTATTTATCCTCTAGGCAATGCTGCTTCCTGAGATTCAAACTGAGCATTTGGCAATTGGTTGAATCCAACATATTCCACAGAAGATTGCAGGAGGCTTACTCCCCCTGTTCCTAGAGCTCAAGCTTCATCACTTCCAACTCGTTGGACAACATTTCTTCTCATCATGATTCCCCTCCACTCAGAGACCCTAGGTGAGAAGCCGTATAGGCCAGTGGATAGAGCCGGGACCCTGGAGTCAGACGGCCCTGGTTTCTAATCCCAGTACTGCCACATGTCTGCAGTTTGTCCCTGGGCAAGTCACTTTATTTCTCCGGGCCTCAGTCCCCTCATCTATAAATTGGGGTTTAAGGCTGTGAAGCTCATGTGGGACACGGACTGCGTCCAACCTGATTAGCTTTCACTGTTTTCTTAATGGCATTTGTTAAGCTCTTACTCTGCGCCAGGCACTCTTTTAAGCACTTAACACCAAAAAAAAAACCTCATCCCACATGAGTAATAAATCTACGCTTTTTCTGCAATAGAGTGGGGAACTTTACCTTTGAACACCCTCATCACCCTGGCCTTTCAGTGAACTGCAGGGCTAAAGTATCGCAAGACATCATGGGAATTTCCTGTGTGGTTTCAACAAGGACATTGGGTAGTAAACACCTCATCTTCCCGGGACACATTTGCCCCATTTCTAAGAGTAATAGCAGTTTGTCTCTCTGTCTCTGGATTTACCAGGCCTTTCGAGACCCTCTCCAGAATGACGAGCCCTCTGAGTGAATATCCAAGCATCAGAACAGGTAAAGATGATTAAAGTGTCAGCACTGTCCATGGAAGAGTAGAAATTGGGTCTTTCATTGCTTTTGGCCAAAGATGCAGGAATTAATTAGAATCCCAGGACCCCAGGGCCAACTGTCATTAAGGGAAGGGATCAGGGAGTATTGCTGCAGGGGAAAACTATTTTGGCAAAGAGCAACAGGAATTGGAAAATGGTCAGTTTCCATTTTTTAATTGATAATCAATTCATATTGTCCTGAGAAAGTGCTCCTTGTGAGGAAGATTTAACATTAATTGAACTTTCTTCGTGTATTATTCAGGTTTTTGAAGTTTAAGATTAAGAGAAGCAGTTATCAGGTTATTGTTATTGTGCTCAGTGCCGGGAAACACTGCATTTCAAGACAGAGAGTTACTTTCTCTTAGGGTTGATAAGTGCTGAGAAAGAAGAAGCTGTTGATTTGGACCCCAGAGATACATTTCCAGTGTTTGAATTTAGCACAGAGTGGATCCAGGGCAGGTTCTGGAGGTGGGAGAGTAGGATTCAGGGACAATCTCAGAGGGTGACAGCTCAGATTCCCCGGGATGTCCAGTAACCAGGACCCAAGGGATGACTGTGATGAAGCTGGCTTGCCTGATAAATAAAGCCTGGAGAGATTCTTATTTCAGTCCACCAGAATTCAGGAAAAATGCCAGCAGCTCTTAAGTCCATGTATCTGTTCCTTCCCCACAGCTTTGTAGACCCCCAAAATCTAATTATGAAAGAACTGCCATCATTCAATCAATTAATGCACACTGTACGTACTGTATAACTACTATAAACTGAACACTATATTAAGTGTTTGAGCAAGTTCAGTAGTGGTAAAAGACACCAACCATGACCTCAAGGAGCTGACTGTCTAATGGAGAAGACATGGAGATGCACATTATTTACAGTAAATGGAAGGAAGCACTTCTTCTTCTAAAATACTACTGGTATACTGGTATAGTATAAAATACTACTGGTATATAAAGGTTAAGGAAGGTAGGAAGGGGTATAATATAATGAATAAATAAGGAGAATATTTAGACTGATAAATTACTTCATGATAAGGTTGTCTATGGATACATGTACCAGAACAACTTCATGACAGAAGATGTGACATTCTGAAGAAGACACGTCCATGGAGTCACTATGGGTTGAGAACGACTCAACGGCAATTGAAGAAGGATGTCTTCATGAGCATGAGAGATAAATTAATTGTTGGGGGTGACATGATCTGGGATTTTTTCACTAAATAATCTGTCAATTCCTGAGCATATTAAATTTCCAGAGAGTTTTGTAGTTGTGCAGAGGTTGTCTGTGGCAGATTGGAAGAGTTTCAGTCAGGGGAAAGAACATGAGGAAAGAGGTGG
The DNA here is from genome assembly GCF_004115215.2 of Ornithorhynchus anatinus. Lineage (NCBI taxonomy): Eukaryota > Metazoa > Chordata > Mammalia > Monotremata > Ornithorhynchidae > Ornithorhynchus > Ornithorhynchus anatinus. The sequence continues at coordinate 43,697,020 of NC_041744.1, read as the reverse complement.
AGGCAGGAGATGGGAGTGTGGAGCACAGTGAGAAGGTGGACTTTGTGAGGACAGGAGATTCCTGAGGTGAGGAGCAGCTCTGTAAGAAGGGGAGGAATGCTGGAAAGCTTTGAAGCCGATCCATCAACCAATCAGTCACATTTGTAGAGTGCTTACTGTGTGCAGAACATTGCTTTAGGTCCTTGGGAGAATACAATATAACAGTATTACAGAGCTGGTGGACACATTCCTCGCCCACAGTGAATTTGGAGTTTAGAGGAATGGTCAGAAGTTTCTTCTGGTTGCAGAGGGAAATGGGTCATGATGGTACAAATCCATAGCAGGGAGTGGGGGCAAACAGAAATCTACACAGACCTCTGGGTCATGTTTTTTCTCCTCTTAGACTCTGTCTGGGATCTGCAGAAAGGACTTCTCTGGACACTAAACCTTCAGTCTAAGATTCCCCATATTCTCCATATATTGTTGCGAAGCAGTCAGTGAACCTTTGCCTGAGCCTGCTGCTTTCTCCCTGCCCAGAAACAGATGGAAGAAGGGAGGCTTTTATTATTACTATTATCATTATTACCATCATTATAATCTCAAAACTGTCTTGTTACCTTTTTGCAGCAGCTTGTTGTTCTCTGCCAACCTTCACTGGGGAAATCTTGAAAATTAAATCAATGATAATAAGGATAATAAATTATATTAGGGTCTTTTTTGTTGGTTTGCTTCTACTAAGCCCTGGCCTAAGCTCTGGTATATTTATAAGATAATTAGATCTGACACAGTTCCCTGTCCCTCACAATAATTATGGTATTGGTTAAGCAGCTACTCTGTGCCAAGCACTGTATTAAGTGCTGGGTGGATGCAAGCAACTAGGGTTGGATGCAGTCCCTGTCCCACGTAGGGCTCAGAATCAAATTCAGGTGAATGCCCTCTAAGGGGCACTGGTGAACGAATATTTAATCCTACCTTTACCACGACTATTATTGCCTCCACTAATAATAATAATAATTATATTAGTTAAGCGCTTGCTATGTGACAGGCACTTTACAAAGCACTGAGGTGGATACAAGCAAAGCATATGTAATGCCCATTTTACAATGAAGGAAACCCAGAAAACTCTGGGACACTGAGTAGTTAGGTGACTTGCCCCAAGTTCACCCAGAAGACAAGTGGTGCAGCCAGGATATCCAGGTTTCAAAATTCCCAGTCCTCTGCCCTTTCCACTAGATGCCACTACCTGTCCAAGAGGGATCAAGGGTTTCACGTGTCCCCACATTCTGCTGAGGCCCTGCCCTGTGTCAACATTTTACGCTGCCTGAATGACTCCCCATTTTCTTTCTCTCTCTTGTAGATTCTCCCCTGTTTCCGTGGCGGGTCATTGCGGTGACTCTGGGTGTGCTCTTTGTAATGCTACTTGTGTCCATCTGGCTACTGCAAGCAAAATGTAAGTGTTGGGAAAAACCATTAATAATCTGGAGCTTTTGATCATTCATCATTGGCTGAGGATTAATAAGGACAGTGAGCAAAACATTTGAAAGAAGAAGCAACAGCTCCTATCCTCTGGAGGTTAATGATAAACTGGTCCCTTTGACATTTTTTATGGTGCTGGTTAAGTGTTTATTATGTTCTAGGCACTGTTATAACCACTGGGTTAGATGCAAGATAATCAGGTTGGACATGTTCTCTGACTCACATGGGGATCACAGTTTTAATCCCTATTTCATGGCTGAGGTAACCAAAACACAGAGAAGTTAAGTGAGTTGCCCAGGGACACATAGCAAACAAATGGTTGAGCTGGGATTAGAATCCAGGTCCTCTGATTCCCAGGCCTAAGCTCTTTCCACTAGGACTCATTGATTCCCCAATTTTGGATCTCTTTCATCTTCTTTGAATTAGGGGCTCAGGAAAGACATCATTTTTGAGTGCACAGAAGATGGAAGGTGTACCCTCCACCCACAACTCCTAATCCATCAGTCAGAGGTATTCATTGAGTATGTACTGTGTGCAGAGTACTGTGCTAAGTGCTTGGAGAAGTATAATAAAATAGAATTGATAGATGGGATCCCAGCCCACAAGCCACTGCTCATGGGAAGGTTGTTTGGATTGGGAGGGGGACACGGTTGATCTGAGGGAAGTTAAGTGGTATATTGTTTGCTGCATAATGAGATGATAGGTAAGACCAGAAATGAGGTCCGGAATGTGAGGGGGAATTAAATTGTTCTGCTGTTGACTGAGCATGAGTTGGGGAGATTACCAACAGTGATTATTTTGAGGAGCAGTTTCAAACAACACCCAGGGCTAGCGAGAATGGCTTCAAGTATTAAGGAAATGAGAAAAAAGGGAAAGCAGGTGGTAGAGAGAGAAAGATTCCCAGAAACGAAGCACTGGAAAAAAGAATTAAAGCAAGGTATGTTTCAGGTTTTTCTATTCTCTCCTGCATCACTTATCTCTTTGTCTTTTAATTTCTGCTTTATTTTTCATTCCATCTCACTCTTTCTGACACTGTCTCTCCATTCTTAAGTGTATGTGAGTTTATTCATTGCAGTCATGCTGGAAGATGCAGCCAGAGACATGGGTGCAAATGTTACAATCTACTTCTGCTCCTCTAGTAAGCTCTTCCAACTCAACAGACATTGTACATTATCCAAAGTCCAAAAACAATTATTTTTATAAATGATAATAATAATGATAACTGTAGTAGTATTTGTTAAATGCTTACTATGTTCCAGGCACTGTACTGAGTACTGGGTTGGATACAAGCAAATTGGGTTGGACACTCAATCTCCCTGCCTCATGTGGGTTTCACAGTCTCAATATCTATTTCATCTCAATTTCCATTAACTGATGAGGTAACTGAGGTTTAGAGAACTGAAGTTCATTCATTCAGTCATATTTATTGAGCGCTTACTATATGCAAAACACTATACTCAGCACTTGAGAGAGTACAATAAAACAACAGACACATTTCAGCCCACAACGAGCTAACTACCTAGAAATGAGCTTAAAGTCTAGAGAAGTGAATCGCCCAAGGCCACGCAGCAGACAAGTGGTGTGTTGGGATTAGAACCCAGGACCTTCTAGCTCCCAGGCCTGTGCACTATCCACTGCTTCATGTTGCTTCCCCACAGAACTCTGACATAGTGATGTGGTGGCACTTGTCCTTCGAAGATGATGCTGCTCTTAGTGAGATTGCTCACAAGAGCGTGAGCATCTAGTAATAGTAATTTTAGTAATAGTAGTCATAACACTAGCAGTATAAATCAAATGCCTGCTTGTGCTGCTCCCTGTATTGGACACATGGGAAGTACAGAACAATGAAGGGACACCCTCCCTGCCCACAGGGAGTATATACTTTAATGGGAGAGAAACACAATGCTATTAACAACTATAAAGGAAAAAAATGCATGCAGAAAGCAGGCATGGACACATGCAAATATGGCCAGACAACTTTTTTGGTCCCTTACCATTCACAGGAGCCAAACCAGACCTGCAATACAGCCATATGATATGGCTGAAGAAAACCTGTGTATTATATCAGCTAGCACCAGAAAAGCTGTACACAAAGTTAAGAATCTGTGCTTAAACTCGGAACTGAATTATGTTACCCAGGTAGTTCACTGACCAACGATGCGATGATAGACAAGAAATTGTAATATCAAATCAAGAAGACCAACACTTAAAGAAAAATCAATCAACCACCCTTGAAATTATGCTCACTACAACACAGGTCTGCTGGGCGGAACACATGAGGAGAATGGAAAACAGAAGACTAAGTAAACTACTGCGCAGTGGAGAGCGTAGATTGGGAAACCAAAAGCAAGAAGTAGAGGGAAAACATTTTAAGGACCCAGGAAAATGAAGCTTCAGATTATACTGCATTTCAGCGGAAACCTGGAAGACATTTGTCACAGACAGACCAGTATGATGCATTGTGGTCAAGAGAAGAACACTTTTTCGAAGTAGAAGCTTCATGAATGTCATAATGAAAGGACACACAAATGAAGACAATACCAGCAGCACAAGAAATATGACAGCATGAGAAAGGACAGTCTTTGTATGGGCACCATGTGATAGGACTGTAAGTTTTCCACTAACCTTTTCAGCTACACATGTGTTACCAGCTCCCAAGCAGCAGTGACAGTGGAACACTTTTGCGATTCATCTTCAGTACATCTTTTCTGTTTTATGTCCAGAAAGGTAAGATGGCTCCTGGCCAAAGATGGTGGAAGGTGATTGGTGGATACAAGTGTGTTTTGTTTGTGCTAGGTATATTGTAAGTAATAATAATAATGGTAACATACTAATCGAGAAGCAGCATGGCTCAGTGGAAAGAGTATGGGCTTTGGAGTCAGAGATCATGGGTTCGAAACCTGGCTCTGCCACTTGTCAGCTGTGTGACTTTGGGCAAGTCACTTAACTTCTCTGTGACTCAGTTACCTCATCTGTAAAATGGGGATTAAGACTATAAGCCCCACGTGGGACAACCTGATTCCCTTGTGTCTGCCCCAGGGCTTAGAACAGTGCTCTGCACATAGCAAGCGCTTAACAAATACCAACATTATTATAATTTAATGATGATAAAAATTAAGCTGCTTTTTCTTTAACACTTATGTGTTCTGCTAAGTACAGTTGTAAATACAAGATAATTGCTCTCCTTTGTCTCTCTCATGACCACTATGATTGATGTCAAGATTGCATCCTGGCCAACATCACTGATCACTGTTTGGGACATTTGTCATTGTCAGAGTGCATACAAATATCCCAAGAAACAGGGATCAGAGATTTCTTCATTTATTTCCTACTCCTGAGGCGGATGATCAGCTGACTGTGGTTGGCCAGTATCTACAGTTTTGCAGAAGCCAGTAGTTTTAGGGATCATCTTGTCTTCCATCCCTGGATGTGGTGAGCAGATCTGTACCTGAAGAGGGCTTCTCTGCCCTGCCGAAAAGATACATTGATGTCACTGCTTCTGGTTTGACAATGAAGGGCAGGGAATGGGTCTGTTCACTGCTGAATTGTACTCTCCCAAGCAGTTAGTACAGTGCTCTACGAGAGCTCAGTAAATACAATTGACTGACTCACTGACTGATCTCACACCACCTCCCTCCTGCATACAGCGGGTGTTTGTGTTTAAGGACATATGGAAACTCTTTTGCTTGCCCCCGTATATGTTGGCCCATTGCCACATAATTTTGTCAGGAAGACTTTAGGGCCAAGAAGTTGGACAAAGCAAGAAGTTATAGTAAGGACAGTTTGTGCAGCAGCACTTACCCTCCTTTGCCCCCCACCTCCTCTCTCAAACCCCCATCAGTCCTGTTCCCTCAGGGGCACAGAGCACAACTAGTTAGAAGACAGGTAGATATGCCACTCAATGCTGATGCTGTTCCATAGGGCTAAGAACAGTCTCTGCAGTGTTCATCTCTTCTGTAAATCAGCTACTTTCAGGATATCCTTGATGTTTCTTCAGTCAAAAACCTTCACCAATGACAGCATAGGTCTAATCAGCTATTTCCCTGCAGCTAGTTTATTACCCCCGGCACACAGCCATGAGTAGGTGGGGTGGATGGTCTCTGTTGGATGGGAGCAGCTGGGGCAGAGAACTATCTTGAGTTGTTCTTCCATTTTTCTCCCAGTGGATACTTTCATCATCAACCCGGTTCAATGGGGAAGGCTCACCTTGCTTTCCTTCACATTATCAGGCCTTCCAGGGTCAACTTTAATTAGCTCCCTATGTTTCTTCCTCCAGTCTTGTATTAACTGAGGATGAAAAGGAAGGAAGGAATTACATGTGATTTATGGAGCAGAAGAAGGAATATGTGCAAGAATGGGATGCACTCCGAAGCAAATAGAATCTCACCACCAGAAGTGAATTCTTCACACCTAAACCAGAATATATATATTTAATATTTTTGAAGAGACAGATATATACATATTAAAAGACTTATCTGCAAGCACAGAGCTGTCATGTCTTTTTCAGTGGAAGCCAAAGAACACAAACCTTTTAACAAACACATTCAACAAGACTCATCGTCAATGGAGCTGAAGACATTTTTACTGTTTCCCAGTTTCCTGGGGGCAAGATGTTCATCTTAGATCATGACTAAAAGAAGAAACAGAAGGTGGGTGCTCAAGTGTTGGGGCTAAAGGGACCAGAACAAAGAACTGCAGATCCACCGGTGTCCACCATTCACCTGGACCATCATCAGTCCATCAGAGGTCCCTGAGAAAGGCTGGCGACATTGACCTAATTAAGAATTCATAAACAAAAAAAATTAGGGTCATGGAGCCCTAAAATCTTACCCATGAGAACACTGACAGACTCAACCCCAAGTGCTTCCTAATCTTTCATCCTCCTCACTAACTAGGTTCTCTCTTTGTTGGTCTGATAATAATGATGGCATTTGTTAAGTACTTACTATGAGCCAGGCAGTAAGTCATTCATTCAATAGTATTTATTGAGCACTTACTATATGCAGAGCACTGTACTGGGGTAGATGCAAAGTAATCAGGTTGTCCCACGTGGGGCTCACAGTCTTAATCCCCATTTTACAGATGAGGTAACTGAGGAACAGAGAAGTTATGTTACTTGCCCAAAGTCACATAGCTGACAAGCAACGGAGCTGAGATTAGAACCCATGACCTCTGACTCCCAAGCCTGTGCTCTTTCCATTACTCCACGTTGCTTCTCTATGATGAGAGATGTACCACTTCTTATCACTAGCTTTTTGCCAGTGTCATCAGCTAGCCAATTTTTAATCCATGGTCCAGATGGATCTTTAAAAAATGATGTCCCTTGAATATAAATGGAATGACTCTTATAGAGGATATATAACTAAAAATATTTATCTTTTCCAATTCTTCAAATGTTCATTAGCTAAAGGAAAACTGAGAGCAATGAAAACTGTTCCTGCATTTTTCCTGTATCTGATGGAACTGCAAAGATCATTTCAAAAGTTACCCCTGTTGTCTGAAATCTCTCATTTATTTGATCCCCTCAAAATATGTGTTCAGTGATATTTTTCAGTAGTCAATCCAGAGGATTCTTGTTAGAATGTGGTATGTTCTATGTTTTGTAGGGTCCTCAAAGATGGACCCTATAAAATGGACCCTATAAAACACAGAAATACAAGAAATACGACTGATGGGAGAATGTCTCTTTTGGAATAATATTGAAATATTGGTGCGATCTCTCCATGATACCTTTCTTGCCGGTGATGAGGTTGGATCCATCTTGATTCTCCAGAGGTGCTCCTCCTCCTCCTAATAATAATAATAATAGTAGTGATATTTATTAAGGACTTGCTTTGTGTTACAAAGCATCACATGACCTAGAGGCGGGGGAATGATGGGGCACCTCCAAAATACCTCCTACTTAGAATGTGAGCCCCACATGGGACAGGAACTTTGTCCAACCTGATTGACTTGTATCTAAGAACAGGTCTTAGAACAGTGCTTAACACATAGTTAATGCTTAACAAATATCATAAAAAATGCTTTACTAAGTGCTGGGTTAGATTCAAGGTAAAATAATTAGTTCGAACTCAGTCCCTGTCCTCCTTGGAACTCACAGTCCTTGTAGGAGGGAGGATAGATATTTATTCCCCTTTTTACAGATGAGGAAACTAAGGCACATCAAAGTTAAGTGACTTGTCCAAGATCATTCTGCAGACAAATGATAAGGCTGAGCTTAGAACCCAAGTCCTCTGACTCCCAGGCTCATGCTCATTCCTCTAGGCCAAGCTGCAATAGCATACGGAGCCATATACATTTGTTAAGCATGTGCAAAAATCCTTAGCTTAATCATGGTTAATAGAGCTTTGGATCTCTTCTACTTGGGTGTCCCAACACTGATCATGCTAAATCAACTAAATGTAACATCACACAGGTTTCAAAAACCCTCCTTTTACCTGAATCATGAGGTGTTGCCTACTATCATTGATCTATTACTGCAAATAGACTTTGTACATTCAGGGTAAGTGTCCATGACCCAATCTTGGTGACTTAGCTTGATGAATCCTAATGTCCTGACTGCTGCCTGGGAGGCTGCAATGTAGAAAAACGTCCATTTGCTGTTTATGCTGTAGATTGGGGTTTGAGTCCCTTTTTCCCAAAAGGCCTATCGCAAACTAAAATTGTTGCGGACTGTCGTGTTATTTTGGAACATGCACACATATGTAGGTTTGTGCTTCAGGTTCAAAGATGATACTATTAAATGGAAGGTTTTAATCAGTATGTATAGGTGCAGCTGATTAAACCACTGAGGAACTAAAAATCTCTTCTACATTAATTGCCTTTTAAAAGACAGCCCCTTGCTGACTTTTTCTATTTACAGCCTGTGGTGTCTTATGCGATAGTGGCTTTTTTCCCCATTTCATGGCACCCAAAATGGAAAAGTACAGGGAGGCAGAAACATCAATGTGTTTCAACTGTGACCTGAAATTCTGCTTTGTCTTGTTCCTCATTCATCTGGGCTCCTGGGGAGTACGAATTAGGCTGCTAGGAAAATGCTTGCTCTTAAGGAGCTGGGTAAGCCCAGAGAGAGAATACCTCTCTGCCCTGGTGGTCCCGAGTGGTTGTGGCAAACTGAAAAACAACAGCAGTGACAAGAGAGCTTCCTGTGCAGTGTCAGCTCGACCGTCAAAAGTAAGCAGCTGCTCCTCTCTCCGCTCCCATTGACAGTGGGGCTGAGCAGCAGTCTCTGGGCACACTGATCTGGATTTCTCTCTCTTGGGGTAAATGGTGCCATGGAAGGCTGAGACCTTCTGCTTGTCATTGGATTCCTGGGGTCCCTGTCCTGCTGGTTCCCTGCGGCCACAAGTCTGGGCCCCTGCTCCAATTTCCCCCAGAACGACTCCTCCAAACAGGTATTTGTCTGCTTTCTTTCTCCTCTCTAGACTCACCAAGAGTAACAGCCACCCTGAGATGTCATGTGTGTGTATCTGTGTGTGTGTGTGTCCATAGAATTTCAATTATTACACCAGAAAAAAATGCATTTTAATTCAAAAATAGAAGCAGCACACTTCCCGGCTCTGCCACTTGTCGGCTGTATGACTGTGGGCAAGTCACTCAACTTCTCTGTGCCTCAGTTACCTCATCTGTAAAATGGGGATTAAGACTGTGAGCCCCACATGGGAAAACCTGATTCCCCTGTGTCTACCCCAGCGCTTAGAACAGTGCTCTGCACATAGTAAGCGCTTAACAAATACCAACATTATTATTTTGACATTCTTTATATCCGATGTTCTCAGGAGCTAGAGGTAGTCTGTTCATTCACTCTATCGTATTCATTGAGTGCTTACTCTATGCAGAATACTATACTAAAGGTTTGGGGAAGTACATTACAGCAATAAAGAGAGACAATCCCTGCCCACACCGGGGTCAGAATCCTTCATCTTTCTATCGTTATTTCAGAGTCCTGGAGCTCATCCCCCAATCAAAGAAAACAGGTAAGGGGAACGTTTGTGATTTAGAGAAAGGTTTGCTGTTTCATATCTCTCAAATTATTTAAACATGGGATTCAGGCAGAGTAAAGAAAATCCTCCAACATAAATACAAATCAGATGGGGATCCTGGGTAAAAGGCCATTTAAAAAAAATTGGCAACCTGTACAAATAAATAAGAATACTGAAATGTGTACCATATAAAAGTTACTGTGGGTTATCTAACACGGGGGCAAGAAAATTTGGAACCAAATTCACCCAGCCATTGTGAGGCGTGAATAGCACTAAACCATACTAGTTCATTAAGTTTTCCTCCTGTGTTCCTGACTTTGGTCAGGCTATGACACCAGTCTTATTTCCAGGACTGGACTCAGGGAGGAGGACTAAGAGGCAGTGGAGCAAAAGAAGGTTTGGAGATGGATCTCATTTTAGTAGAACTGGAATTATTCGGCCACAAGAAAAGAAGGCTGAGAGGCAAGTTGCTCTGTTCTTCAAATTAGTGCCATTTTTTTGGTCTACAGTGAAAGAACAGCCAGTCCCCATCTCTACTGTGGCAGGGCTAGAAGAAATGTGTTTGTTGCTAGATAAGGGAGGTAGGTTAGACTTGAACAAGAATAAACTAACAGGGATGGATGATAAAGAGTGACAAGGGAACTGTCCCATCTCTAGGACAGAAGATTGGTCTGATCCAGTGATGATATTTCTATTGTTAGGAGAAGCAGCATGACCTAGTAAAGAGAGTGCAAGCCTGGGAGTCAGAGGCCCTGGATTCTAATCCTGGCTCCACCACTGCTCTGCTGGGTAACCTTGGGCAAGTCACTTGACTTCTCTGGGCCTCAGTTTATCTGCAAAATGGATATTCAATACCTGTTTTTCCTTTTACTTTGACTGTTAGCCCCAAGTGGGACCTGAACATGTCACTACCCCAGTGCTTAGTACAGTGCTTGAAGCATAGTAATAGCTTAACATATGTTACTATCATTATCACTACTATTATTATTATTACTATTATTCTCCTTCCTACCCGTGCATGAGGGTTTAAGAGTACTCTGGCCTCAGTATATGTGGATAGAACATGAGAGGTCTTTTCCAGCTCTGGGTTTGGAACGATGTTGACTCTTATTTGGAGTCAGAAAAAGGCCAGAACATCACGTTGAGGAGGGTCCTGCTGGCATGGCAGGTTGTTAAAAGCACACAGACTGCTCTTAGACATGGAGCAGGGGAGGAGGGGAAAGAGGAACAAAAAGTTAGACAACCTCCTTAGGGAACTATATCTCTCAGAAGACCAAAGACCTGAATTTTCAGACTCCTTCTAGATGAAGCCCCTGGCTATCTCCTTGGCCCACTAACTATCTTCCTAATATTACCGTTTGTGAACACTTGGGCCGATTTTCTCCTTTCCATGGACCTTGAGAAGATATGGTTTAGCATTTGTGAGCGAAATAGATTTGTGTTTGTATTTCCAAATGAACGTCTTTTGTAAAACGCCAGAGTGAAGCCTTTATAGTGGTGTTCCTCTAAATTCAGTATGTCTGCAATTTCCCCTTGCTTTTTCTCATAGGTCTGTAGATATTAATAATCTCATGAGACATTTTACAGGCCTCATGTCACCCAACATCAAGACATATTTTTGAGGATCAAGTCTATTCGGATGGAAGTCTGAGACACACCTTTTTCTCTTTTAGGCATTTTTCTTCCTCAAGGGTTACTGTTCATTCCTTGTACACTGGTTTGGCATGCATAAGAAAATTTCACAATCCTCCTGTGACTTAAATCACCCTCCTCCCCTACTCTGTGCCTGAATCCAGGAAGCCAAGGAGTCTCAAAAGTCCAATGAGGGAGAAGGAAGTTCCAGGTCCTTGTTTGCTTGTCATCTCATCATCTCTCTCAATGCAAAGGAAAAGCAATGTGGCCTAGAGGATAGAACACAGTCCTGGAAATCAGGAAGACCAGGGTTCTATTTGAGGATCTGCCACTTTTCTGCTGCATGATCTCGGCCAAATCACTTAACTTTTCTGAAACTCAATTTCCTCTTCTGTAAAATGGGGATTAAGACTGTGAGCACCATGTAGAATATAGTCGGGCTCCAACCTGATTAACTAAACTCTTAACAAATACCATATAAAGAGAAATGAGTTTGGTCTCTCTCTCTCTCCCTCTCTCTCGCTCCTCTCCCCTCCGCAGAGTCAAGTGAGCAACCAGTCTTCTGTACGAAGTAGAAACAAAAAAAGTCTTCTCAGTCCCAGTCCAAGGGCCCAAAGGCCAACAAGAGTAAAGACTCAGGAATGGAGCAAATATTGAACTACACTGAGTTGAAACTACATAGGCCTTCTCAACAGCAGAGCCATTTGGGGAGAGTCAATGGCAAAGGTATTCATTCATTCATTAATTCACATTTACTGAGCGCTTAAGGTGTGCAGAGCACCGTACTAAGCACTTGGAAAGTACAATTCAGCAATAAAGAGAGACAATCCTTGCCCACAATGGGCTTACAGTCTAGAAGAGGGGAGACAGGCATCTAAACAAGAAAACAGGCAACAATAGCATCAATATAAAGAGAATTAGAAATATCTTCACATCAAAACCAGTATGACATGCCACATGCAGCTGACTCAGCAGGGATAGACATTTCATCGGGCCCATTTCCCTAGGGATATCATGTTCTCTCAATAGTAGCCAGTCAGGGTGCGCCCAGACTCCAGATTGAGTGGCTCCATGTGGTTCCATAGGCTACAGCCTGGTCGTTACTTGGTTTGCCCTTTGCTTTCAGATGGCCCAGTTATCACTAATGCTACCTGAGCCCCTCAGTCCACCTCTCTCCTAAGAATCAGGAGAATGAACTGTCTTTTGCTCATGTTAGAATGTCCCAGAGATTAAAACTTTCCCTTTGCCCTCAAAAGGGGCTCATACCTCATCCTGGCCCGGGGGGCATGAATTTTCTGGTGATTCTGCCATTTATAAGGCTCAAGTGCTGTCCGGCTCTTCTCTGATCCCTTGTCAATGAGATGTCATTTGTCAATGGCATTGAAAGAGTCTGCAGAGTGACTGAGGGAAGAAGAGATCCTCAATAAAGTGGATGACCAAGAGGCCTGGTGGGAATTCCATCTCTAGAAATCTGTGAAACCAGACCAGAATCACATCCATCTTTTCAACCTGCTCTGGATGAAGTTCCCGGGTCTGATCATCTAGGACAGATCCAGCTCCTCATTGGAGCGACTGGGGAAATTCCCTTGGAGTTCAAGCAAAAGCCAACTATTCATAACAAGACTAAGCTCTGAGCTGTCTCTCAACTTGGGGGATGGGGAGCTGAAGTTTTCTTTGGAACCTCTTTCTGGGCCTTCTCTATCTTGGGGCTCACTTTACATCTCTTGTTGCTCTCACCTGGAACATGTGGAGGAGCCAAAAATGACAATAGGCCTTTCTTCGCTGCAGACCAGGACTCTTTCTGACCACGGGATTCTATGGTGTTGCTCAGGACTGAGAGAACTCCACTTAATAATAGGAAGGAGCTAGGACCCCACCAGTTGTCTCCATCCCCTCACTTCTCCTTCTGCTCAAAAGCACTGTCCTCTGAATGCTCTCTCCCATTCGCCTCCCCTCTGCAGAGATGAATGAGCAGCAGGTAACCAACTCAAAGCTAAATATGGAAAGGCTTGACCTGTGGTGGCGGGACCAAAAATCAAAGGGTGCGAAGGACAGAAGATCAGCGAGTGAGGAGTCAGTGACCTACACAGAGCTGAAACTGCATAATCAACCTCAACAGCGCGGCCCATCTGAGAATGTTCAGAGCAGAGGTACCACAGGCCTTCGGCTCCGGGCTCTCTCACTTGCATCGTTCCAACAGAGTGAGATATTTTGCTATCCTTAGTCAAAAGAATGCTGCAAATTGAATTTGATTACTTGAAGAATCGTCTTGGATAAATCTATTAAGCCCATTTTCCCCATATAATTACAGTTTTGCTCAGATTCAGATATTCCCAGTGAAGATCCCCTGTTTTCATAAGCAACGTTGACTTAACGGTGGTTGCCAAAGTGGATTTTTATCAGTTGTGTTCCTTCATCATGTGTCTCTGGCATTTTTTATGGTATTTCCTAAGTCCTTACTATGTGCCAGGCACTGTAGTAAATGCTAGGATAGATATACGCTAATTCAGGTTGGACACAGTCCATGTCCCACATTGAGCTCACAGTCATAATCCCCATTTTACAGAGGAGATAACTGAAGCATAGAGAATGTATGTGACTTGCCCAAGGTCACGAAGCAGCCAGGTGACAGAGTCAAGATTAGAACATGGGTCCTTATGACTCCCAGGCTCATGCTCTATCCACTAGGCCATGCTGCTTCCACTTGGGCTTGGATGTATTTGTCATTATTATTACTTCTGTTATTTTTGTTGTCATCATAATTGTTTGAGACCTTAATCAGGCCAGATTAGCCCAGGGGCACCCCAGGCCATTCCAATAGCTGACAAGCCTTATGTCCCATCCCCTCTCGAGTTGGTAAGGGGCTTTGATTGCCCAAGCATTTTGACACGGTTACCTCAAACAATCAGTCAATCCAACGTTCGTATTGAGCCCTCATTCTGTGCAGAGCACTGAGATAAGTGTTTGGGAGAGTACAACAGAATTAGTGGGCATGTTCTCTGCCCATAAGGAGCTTACCTTCTGGAGAGGGAGACAGATATTAATATGAATAATTAAAAATATATAATTTAAAGATACATACATCTCAATTTGATTCTGCTAGTTCTTCCACTCAGCATCTCCTTGGTCCTCTCTGATAGATTCCCGGTCCTCTGGATGGAGACTCATTGCTGGGATACTGGGGATACTGTGTCTTGGGCTGGTGGCTACAGTGACACCTCTGGCTTTCGAGAGTGAGTATCTGAAAAAAATATCACCCTACTGATAATGTTCCAGTGAATTGAAATGATTGACTCGGTTGACAAATATGTGTGCATCCCTGTTGGTGGAGTTTGAATGGGTTTGTCATTTAGTTGGAACTGGATCCCAGTGGGAACACACTGGCCTAGGTCAAGGGGACATTTTGAAAGCGCAAAAACCATGTTCTTAACTTGGCCCATTTTCAAGACAATTGTATGGATAGTAGTGATATTAGTAAGGGCAGCGATGCAGTATTTATTGAACTCCCACTCAGATTAATTGATTATATTGTCTTTGGTCAATAAAAACAAAAAAGTGACATGTCCCTTCACCAAAAGTAGCTTTTTTTTAAAATGGTAGCTGAAAAACACTTACTTCATGCCAGGCACCGTATTATGTGCCGGGTTGGATACAAGCAAATCGGGTTGGACACAGTCCATACCCCAGATAGGGCTCACATTCTCAATCCCCATTTTACAGATCAGGTTACTGAGGCACAGAGAAGTAAAGTGCCTTGCCAAAGGTTACAAAGCAGACAAGTGGTGGAATGGGATTAGAACCCAAGTCCTTCTGACTCCCAGGGCCGTGCTTTATCCGCTGGGCCACACTGCTTCCCTTATTCTCTAACAGCTATAAGAGGGGAGATAGATATAAAAATATTTGCAAATACAGTAAGAAAGAACAATGTTTGTATGCAGAATTAAATGAACAGCTTTTCAACATTCAGGGGAGGGGTAGAAATATCCATAAAAGCTAGAGATGTCTGAAGTGGAGTGAGGCAAGAGGTAAGCAGAGCTGAGCATAGAGAAGAAGTGAGTTCGCTTGGTCTGGAAGTGGATTCCTTGTCTGCTGGGTTGAAATCAACCCTGCTCAAACTCAAATTTGACTTGAATAAATCAGTCTGGGACAGAGGATGGCCCAGTCTTTAGGCTAGAGGGTAATATTTGCTTGTGACTATTTGATTTTTCCTTTATTCTCTAATAGTTCCTACCAGGTTCACTATTGTCAGAACTGTGACCTCTCTGTAATTCCTCTCTTTACCTCTAGCACTGTCCAACCAAGAACCGAACAATACTTCCTCATCCTATTCCAACACAACATCTCCGAATGGTATGTGAAATCTTCTTTGGAATTACTTTTCAACATTTTAGTACAGGTTTCATTGCTTTGCATGGGGTTACGTAATAATAATGTGGTATTTGTGAAGCACATGCTATGTGTCAAACACTGTACTAAGTATTGAAGTCGATTCAAGATAATCAGGTCCCAGTTGGGGTTCATATTCTAAGTAGGAGGGAAAAGAGGTATTTAATCCCCAGGGAATGAGACTGTTAAATTGTCATATTGTACTCTCCTAAATTCTTAGTACAGTGCTGAGCACACAGTGAACAATCAGTAGATACAATTGATTGATTTAGGAACGTGACAATTAAAAATCTCAGCATGTTGCTGAAAAGGGAAGGGAGAGTTCAAAACGGAGGATGAAAGGAGGAGGATGAGCTAAGGAAAGAGGAAACTGAAGACAATGTAACCACAAATCAGTGCTGTTCATTATTTCTTTATAGGCATCTTAAGTGCTCAAGAAATTCTACTGATAGATCGTTTGATTGATGGAATGCTATTTGGAGGTTTCCTTAGAGAAGTCTCCCTCACAGACATTTCCTGTCAAAACCTTTAATAAGGTTTCAAGGCCAGGGAAGCTGGTTGGATGTAGCTTTGAATATGGGTCACAGACAAGGCTGGAAATAGAACTTTACTAGTACTCCAGATCCAGAAGAAAAATGTCACAAAAGGATTTATCCTTGAGGAAGCTGGTCTTTCTGGTGGTATTTCAATGGGTTAGAGATGCTGTCAGTAAGGAATCAGTCTCCATTCCAAGTTAGAGGTATAGAAGCCTGAAGAGGAACATCTAGGTCCAGTTTCAACAGCACCCTCTAAAAACCCCTCTTTCAATAATAATAATAATAATAAAGTTGGTATTTGTTAAGTGCTTACTATGTGCAGAGAGCTGTTCTAAGCGTTGGGGTAGATATAGGATAATCGGGTTGTCCCATGTGAGGCTAATAGTCTTAATCCCCGTTTTTTAGATGAGGGAACTGAGGTGCAGAGAAGTTACGTGACTTGCCCACAGTCATACAGCTGACAAGTGGCAGATTCAGGATTCGAACCCGTGACCTCTGACACCAATTAAAGCTCTACAGTGCTCTATTCATAATAAGTGCTCAGTAAATACCATTGATTGACTGATTGATCGATCCTATCGCCATTCAGTAGATTTAGATAATTACTTTGGAAGTACTATTAATTTCTTACAATTCCCAAAGTATAGGGGAAAAAACAGAAGTAGTTATGGAAGCAAAAGATAAGGAGGGATTAGAGGTAGTGGGGAGAGAAGAAGTAAATCAAAGGAGGGAAAAGAAAGGGGGGTACAACTGATTGAAAAATAAATACATTTTATTCAGAACATTAGTAGATTTCACATTTACCTTTGAAAAAAAATTCCAAGATTACATAGAGATTCTTCCAACCAAAGGAAAAATAAATTCCCTTCAACGTACTCACCTGTTTTCTTTCTCTAGAATGTCACTGTGGTCCATGTCCAGTCAACTGGATGAACTATAGGAACACCTGTTATTTTGCTTCTGTAGAAAATAAAACTTGGCAAGACAGCCACAAGGCCTGTGTTTCTCTGAACTCCAGTCTCGTGAAGATCGACAGCAAGGAAGAGCTGGTAGGTTCTTCATTCCAACGTTGCCGTCTCTTTTGTCCAGGCCTGCAATGTCAGAGAGGAGTAGAAGCAGTGGGACAATTTCCCGAGAAATAGGAGGGGATCCCCGAAAAGCAAAATTCTTTCAGGAGTCAGGAACATGGAAATGAATGATATAATCGAATCGTCTTACCTGGGTAACACAGTGTCCCTCGTTCGACTGATCAACTGATTTGTAAGGGAGGGGGAGAAAAGCAAGGCGTTTCCCTTTATATAAATGATCCAAATTTGTGAATCTCTCTGAAAAACTGCATACAAGGGAACAAGTAAATGGGAAATGATGATGGTAGTGTTGATGATGATGAAAATCATAAGGGTGTCGATGATGATGATGTCAGTGATGCTTATGATGCTGATGGTGACGATTGATGAGGATCAATATCCTGCAAGGCCCAAGGATCCAAGGAAAGACAATGTGTTTTCCCAACACTCCATTTCCTTTCTCTACAGGACAATGAAGGTAGTTTTGACTCATATGTATGATCTGCACATGGCCTTATCCAGAACCAGAGGGAGAGTCTATGGGATTGTACCACTATCACCCCGGGAGGGGACCCTTGAATCAGTTTCTGCCGTACTGGCTTCTCTTTCCTGGTGCTAGAGTCTGTTTTCTGGGAGGAAGGGTAATAGGGGCTTTGGTGTCAGAAATACTTATTGCTCACAGCACAAATTCTGGCAGGTTACCAGCGTTCCAGCACGGCTTAATGGAAAGAGCAGCGTGAGTAAGGAGAACTGGGTTTGTGTGTCAGCTCTGCTCTTTGCCAGCAGTGTGGCCTCGAGCAAACCATTTTTTGAGCCAAGTTAACCATTCTGGCCTCGGTTTCCCCATCTGAAAAAATGGGTAATGAATAAGTGTTCTCATTCCCCCTTAGACTGGGATCCCAACATGGGACATAGAATATGCTCAATCTGGTTATCTAGCGCCTAACTGAGCATTTAGCTCATTACTTGACATACAGTTTGTTTTAAATAGGTTCTGTCATCAGTATTACTGAAGAGCAGAGCACACAATCGAACCCTGAAGGAGCAGCATGGCCTAGTGCATGGAGCACCAGATTTGGATTAGAAGCCTGAGTTCTAATCCCAGACTCTTTCAATTGTCTGTTATGGGGCTTTGGATTCTCTCTACCTCAGTTTGCCCATCTATAACACGGGGATTAAATAACTGTTATCCCTCCTATTTAGACTGGACTCCATTGGCCCGTGTCTGCAGCGTGGCACGGTGGATAGAGCACCAGCCTGGGAGTCAGAAGGTCACGGGTTCTAATCCTTGCTCTGCCGTTTATCTGCTGTGTGGCCTTGGGCAAGTCACTTCACCTCCCTGGGCCTCAGTCTCCCCATCTGTAAAACGGGGATTGATACTGTGGACCCCATATGGGACAAGGAATGTCCATTCTAATTTGCTTGTGTCCACCCCAGCGCTTAGTACAGTGTCTGGAACATAAGAAGCACTTGGCAAATACCAAAATTATCATTATTAGATTGGATTCCATCTGCTACCACTCCCTAAAGAAGCAGTGTGGCTCCGTGGCAAGAGCCCGGCCTTGGGAGTCAGAGGTCATGGGTTCTAATCCCGGCTCCGCCACTTATCAGCTGTGTGACTTTGGGCAAATCATTTAACTTCTCTGTGCCTCAGTTGCCTCATCTGGAAAATGGGGATTAAGACTGTGAGCCCCACGTGTGACAACCTGTCTACCTTGTATCTATCCAGCACTTAGAACAGTGCTTGGTGCATAGTAAGCACTTAATACCAAAATTATTATTATTAATTATAACATAGAAAGCACCCAAACAGCAGTGCTTGGTATATAAGTATGTGACACCATAATTAATGGACTCTCCCAAGCACTTAGCAAGGTGCTCTGTACACAGTTAATGCTCAATTAATATGATTGAATGACTGATAAGGAAAATGGTGTGCAGAGCGAAAGAGTGATGTGATCTGAGACCCAAGAGGCAGCTATTCAACTGAAAGAGGGATGTCTGACGAGTTGTGTGATTTCCAGGTCACAGAACCTCCTTCTCACATCACATTTATGATGTCTCTGCCCCTAGGAAAGGTTCAGGATGCGACATGATTTTCTGGTTTGGTTGTGTTTCAAATAGGATTTCTTCAATTCACTTTATCTCTACCACTGGATCGGACTCAATCGTTCCCAAAATGCTGGGTCCTGGCAGTGGACAGATGGCTCACTGCTCTCCTCTGGCCTGTAAGTGTCTGTGTTCCTAGGCAATGTCTGTCTGTTTCCTGACTCTTATTCTCCTTGAATCTGCCCTCTGGAGCCTTGTGATTTATCCCGATCCTCACTGCAGGTCCATCACCCTGGGCAGGGAGGGATTTGGGGCCGGAGGAAAAGCACTGACTCAGTCTCTAGTGTGGATTGATTCATGGTTGAAAGGGTGAATAGTCCTTCAGCATAGGTACCAACCTCCTGTTCACTGATTTAGGCACCAGAAGAGTCCCACTGAGTGGAGTCAGGAAGGAATGGGGTCAGAGTGGGGCTTTGAGTCTCAACCCAGAGGATAACAGTGAAAAGACACAAACAGCTTCATCTTCAAACAGACAGGAAAGTTTCTAGGGCCGCTGGGATGGTCCCGGACAGGATATTATTGCAAAAGTAGTGACGATCCCTGAAGGAGAGAAGTCCAGCCCCAAAGGTTTCTAACCTCTAACCACCGACTCGCCCCATCTTCAAAGCCATATTGAAGGTTCATCTCCTCGAAGGAGCCTTCCCTTACTCAGGCCTCATTTCCTTTTCTACCACTCCCTTCTGCGTTGCCCTTATTAGCTCCCTTGATTGACCCCTCCATTCTCAGGCCCACAACACTTTTGTACATATCTGTAATTTTTTTTAATTTTTATTAATGTCTGTCTCACCATCTATGCTGTAAGCTCTTCGTGGGCAGGGAATGCATCGGTTATATTGTTATACTGTACTATCCCAAATGCTGAATACAGTGTTCTACACACAGTAAACTCTCAATAAATGTAACTGATTGATTGATCAATCTGCAGGGATTTTTCAGTGCAGAAATTTACTTTTACGTACAGTTCAGGGCTAGCCACAGTCTGAGATCACCAGGAAGCTGTCACCTCTACCAAAGCAGCCCCACAGCTCTTGGTCTTATTTCATTACCAGGATCTAAGAAACAACAGTTACCTGTGTTACAATCCTCACATCGGTAGATGATGACCGTTTCCTTATCATCCTATTAAATGTTGCGATTCCAGAGGAACAAGGGTGTGTGGAAATGACCTGTTTGTTCCCTTCACAGGTTTGACATTAATCAGAAATCTTCTGGTGGGGACTGCATAGCATATGGTTCACGAACTTCAGGACACGCAGAAAACTGTACAACCGTGAAGAACTATATCTGTGAATCCAGGAGAAGGTAGTCATTTGCCAGGAATACTTGAAAAGCAGACTGAAGAGCATCCTGCGAGTCACAAGAAAGAGAATCCTTAAAACAATCTGGCTTCTCCACTTGACAGATTCCAGTGCCTCCTTTCACCAGTAATCAACCAATTAAGGGTATTTATTGAGCACTTAGTGGGTACAGAGTACTGTTCTAAGCTCTTGGAGGAATATAATGCAATAGAAGGGGTAGACATGATCCCTGCTCACGAGGGTCTTACAAACTAGAGGGCAACAGCAGCTCAGCTACAATCTTAAGTTCCCTTGGGTCTTGGATGGAAGAAGAGGAGGTGAAGATGCACTGTCCCCTAAAGAAGATAAATCCCCAACCAATTAATTGTGATTTGCTTTTCGTAACACTCATCATCAATCTTCTTCACTAACAGTTTGGACACAATGGTTCCTAGTTCTTTTGTGTAATTAAAATGCTGGCGTATATGTGCACCTAATCTCCAGCCTTTCATTTTAAACTATAATTTTAGTAAAGCAGTATGGTCTAGCGGACAGACCATGGGCCTGGGAGTCACAAGGTCATGGGTTCTAATCCCTGCTCCGCCACTTGTCTGCTGTGTGAGACTTGGGCAAGTCACTTCACTTCTCAGTGTCTCAGTTACCTCATCTGTAAAATGGGGAATGAGACTGCGAGTCCTACATGGGACAGGGACTGTGTCCAACCCGATTTGCTTGTATCCATCCCAGCGCTTAGTAATAATAATAATGTTGGTATTTGTTAAGCACTTACTATGTGCCAAGTACTGTTCTAAGCGCCGGACTAGATGCAAGGTAATCAGGTTGTCCCACATAGAGCTCACAGTCTTCATCCCCATTTTACAAAAGAGGTAACTGAGGCACAGAGAAATTAAGTGACTTGCTCAAGGTCACACAGCTGACACGCGAGGGATCCGGGATTAGAACCCATGACCTCTGACTCCCAAGCCCGTGCTCTTTCCACTAAGCCACACTACTTCTCTGTGCCAGGCACAGAGAACACTTAACAAATGCCATATAATAATGAATAATTAATACAGTGCTCTGCACACAATAAGTGCTCAGTTAATACTACTGAATGAAGGAATGAATACTGGACTTTCACTAGGCCTGTCAAATCGTGCCAGTCTGATGCTAGTCTTTATTCTTCATTTACCCTCCAAATAGGCTTTGCTTAACTAAAGCAGGGAAAGCATCCATTGGACTCAAATTCTGATAAATCTTAAGCACCGAGAATAAAAGCATATTGACTCCGCCTCACCTTTGCTGTACAAGATATGTGTGTTTATTGACATTAAGATTTGCATCTAAATGATTTTCTAGATTTACAATAAATTGCAATTATGTAAGAAGGAAGCAGAACAGAAGTTTCTACATTGAGGAAGAGTGGTAATAACAACACCAGATCTAGATAGGATATTCAACTGGCCAATCCACAAGCCCACTCAGCAACTCCTCCTTAAAATGGGACTGGAAAACCACCTGGACTTCAGATGGAATAACTCCCTTTCCAATGAAAGTTTTGATGTCAAAATCCGAATTTTCTGTTGCTGCAGCCTGAATTGTATCTTTTTTGGGGAGACTTCCATTTGCCTTAGGTTGCAAATCTTTCCCTGCCCCACCCCCAGTAATGAGCTGTAAATAATAAATAATACTATTAATTAATTAATTAATAATACTGTAAATAATAGGATTTCAAGCAGACAGGCCCATTTTATAAACTACAGATACATTTTTGAAGTAAAAATATGTGCCATGTACTCTTTTAACATTTTACATAATTTAGTTATATTAACAGAATTCATGTATAATTTATATAGGAATAATGTAATAAGAATAATGTTGGTATTTGTTAAGCGCTTACTCTGTGCAGAGCACTGTTCTAAGCGCTGGGGTAGATACAGGGTCATCAGGTTGTCCCACAAGAGGCTCACAGTCTTAATCCCCATTTTACAGATGAGGGAACTGAGGCACAGAGAAGTGAAGAGACTTGCCCACAGTCACACAGCTGACAAGTGGTGTAGCCAGAATTCGAACCCAAGACATCTGACTCCCAAGCCCGGGCTCTTTCCACTAAGCCATGCTGCTTGTCTATAACCATCTCCTGAGTCCAAGAGAGTATTGGAGACAGACTTTTCCTAGAACACTTGAGAAATTTACCTTGCAGGACTCTATATTTCTCAATTGAAAGAATTAATTGCCTCCCATTTTGTTCTTAAAAAAATTGGAACTTCTAATTCTTCATTATTTTTATTAGTTATTCTCCTCTCATCACAACTATTTTCCTTTGTCAATATTTTGTGGGGGATTTATAGGCACCTCTGTGGATGGCTCAAGAACTGAGTGAACTAAACCCATAGGCATTAGATTTTTTTTCTTCATTACAATATTACTATCATGCATTTTCTTTTACTGCTATTTTGCATGGAGCCTTTTAAATGCCCCTGTCTTGATAACAAAGGTAAAATTTTATATCTTCCCACAAGGAATTCCTGGGTCTTAATGAGCTAGAAAGGTGTGGGGAGGGGTGATGGTCACTGTCCAAGTCACAGTTGTTAATGCCCTAGGGAGCATATTACCCAAGAGAAAGATTTCCTGTCACAGGACAAGATATGAGTCAAAAAAAAGTTTCCATCATCATCATAACCACCATCTCCATCATTATCAATGGTACTTATAGTATTTACTGAGTGTTTACTTTGTGTATATTTCAGATAATAGGAGAATCTTGGCCTAGGGGAAACAACCTGGACCTGGGAATCAGAGGACCTGAGTTCTAATCCCATTTCCACCACTCACCCCCTCGGTGACCTTGGGCAGGTCACTTAACTTCTCTGTGCCTCAGTTTTGTCATCTGTGAAATGGGAATCCTCCTTCCTCCAACCTAGGCTCTAAGCCCCTTGTGGAATAGCAACTGTGTCGAACCTGATTAATACACATATAAAGCACTTAAAAAAGCCCTGGTCAAAAAACAAAATAATAAAGATCAAAAACCCAATTAAAAATAAAAGAAATAACTACATGAATAAAGATGAGAATAACTGCTTACCATATATGAGGAAAGCAAAAACAATCTAGGGAAGGGTCACAAAGTAGCAGAGCAGTTCAGCAGCATACAGCTGTGATCCTGGGTTGCATATGTAGGAATAAAGACAAATCATCCTTCCGCTCTGCATAAACCTTCATTACTGAAGTTCTGCACAAAGTCCTGGAGGGAGGAGAAACTGGGGATGGCTTAGAGGACAACCACTTCAGATACTTAAAAGGTTCGGAAATAAGATTGAGTTGGAAAGACTAAAGAAAGTCAAATTATTCATCCTGTAGATGAAACAGTGAGTAATAGCCTCACAACAGCCTCCTAAACCAGGAAGCAGCATGGTCTAGTTGAAATGACCCAGGTCGGGGATGGTAAGAAACCTAGGTTCTAGTCTCAGCTCTGTCACTTGCCTGCTCTGTGACCTTGGACAAGTTATTTAACTTCTCTGTGACTCCGTTTCCTCATCTATAAAACGTCGATTTTTAGACTGTGATCTTTGAGTAGGACATGGACTTTATCTTACCCGATTAGGCGGTATCTACCTTAGTGTAATTACTGTGCTTGACACATAGTAAGCTTTTAACAACCTTACTTGTAAGGTTACTTGTTACTTACTTGTAACAACATCACAGTTATTACTCTGAAGAGCACACAAAGAGAGGAGGAAGAAGAGGTATTATTTATGACAAGGTAGGAAGAACCAAAGAATGTGGACTCAAGCCATCCCACCCTAAAGGACCTATCCTGTTTGTCAAGATCTCCGGAGACAAGCGAACTAGTTTCCTCAGGGGGCTGAAGATAGGGAGGTAACTTGAATGAGACAGTATCCTCTGGAACAACAGTAGGTCGAAGCGTATCCAGGACCTCTGCTAGACTGTCTCCATCATGACCTTGTCTTCATGGCCTAGGGATCTTGCCAGCCTCTCACTGCAGGGACATATGATTTGGTTGGCTTTCTGTTCTTTCTTATATGAAGTAGCTAATGACACTTTCTTTCCCTAATACCCCCCACTTGCTCTCCCTTCTGTGTCACCTCTGCATTTAGATCTGTACCCTTTCATCCCTTGATTGTCACCCCATCCTCCCCATCCTAGCACTTATAGGCATATCCCCAAACCTTGCCATTTCCGCTGTCAGCAATTTAACTTCTTCAATGTCTATCTTCCCCTTTAGACTACAAGATCCTTTTGGGTGGGGATCATGTCCACCAACTTGGTTGTATCATACTCTCCCAAGCATTTATTTCAGTGCTCTGCACGCAGTAATAAATACCACTGATAGATTGAATGATGCATTCTTTCAATTCTAATGAAGGAGGAGAGCCAGAAACAACATCAACAGCTAACTTGGGAAAAATGAGAAGAACGTGCTTTGATGAGTGTCTTGACATTACAGCCAGGAAAATCTAATCTAGCCCCAGCTGAGGTTCAGAGACAGTACAACTTTGGTAAGGGCAGCTATTGATGAGGAATAAATGTGAAGAGATAGCCCAGAGGACAAGTACTGGATGGGAAAAGGGCCTTGGTCACACGCTGAGTTCTGTCCCATAGAAATGGCTACAGAGGATGTGTTCAGATAATCTCAGGCTCAGCTAAAATGGTTTCAATACCACTGAGGACCAGAGAGATCACAGCCTTCTGGTCAGAGAGTGTTCAGGAGGTGGAGTTAACTCCACCCCAGCAGCTAACGTCAGCATTTCCTGGGTGGTGTCTTCCAGAGTACTAAACTGGTGAATGTATTTCCATTGGTGGCTCAGTGTTCACTGCTCACAGGACAGTTAAATGGGGACTCCTGGCTTTGCTTTCTCTTTGGTAGACTTTCCTGCAGGATCTACAGGTATTTTCGCTGAAAGGACAATTCCAAAATTCTGAGATTCCCCAGGGGAGAATCGCAGCGTACACACTCACCGATCAGAAAGAAAAGGTCCACAACCCCCCTTCTCAAAACAGGTACCTGCTATTTCATTTTACATTCTATGTGAGTTCAGTTAAGATAATCTCAGATAATAATACGGGGATAAAGAGATAAGTAGTCACCCGATTCGCTGCTTCCTAAAAGCATTCTTGTGTATATGTTTGTAATTGGTTGCTACCCCCTCATACCTGTAATTGATTTAAATGTTTTTCTCCACTCCCCAGTAGATGGTAAACTCCTTGAAGGCAGGGATTATGTCTACTTACTCTTTGTACTCTCCTCTTGTACTCTGTGGACTTACTCTGGACACAATCCATTCTGAGTAAATGCTCAATAAATACCATTGATGGAATGGGCTGTATTCCTTCAGCCTTTTCCTCTGATCCCAAATACATATTCATCGTAGCTCTTTTCTGCATTTTCCAAGGATCTAGATTGCAGAGGTAGATTGTCTATGGTGGACCTTGGTGCGTTTTGACATTTTTCTTAAGATCTTGCATTATCACGAGTAAGAGAAGGTTAGAATTATGCTGATACAAAAGGAGAAGAAAGCTGAAAATGGAGGGGTTCAAAATGCTGTGGAAAATATAGAGATGATATCAGCAGTAGCTTTTTAGCTAGAGTTGAATCCTTTAGCGATAATAGCATTTTGAAAAGGTTTTAGGTTCCAAATTTTGAGAAGCAACATGGTCTAGTGGATAGAGCTGAGGCCTGGGAATCAGAAGGGCCTGGGTTCCAATCTTGGTTCTGCCAATTCTTGGGAAAGTCACTTCACTTCTCTGTGCCTCAGTTACATCATCTGTAAAATGGGGATGTAAGACTGTGAGCCCTATGTGGGGCAGGAGCTTTGTCTTACCCGATAATCTTGTATCTATCCCAGTGCTTAGTAGGGTGGCTGGAATATAGTAAGCACTTAAATACCACAGGCTTATTGTTATTACGATTATTATATTAGATGTAACAATTATGAAAAGCAACAGGAACTTCAGGATTCAAAGAATTTGAGATGTTGTCGACACCAACGTCTACTCCACCAAACTATCCCTGCTTGTCTTTCAAAAACTTGCCAAAATTCACCCATCCACCCAGAAGCCTTCCAGATTCACTCTACCTGGCTTCAGCCACTTTGACCAACCTACTCATTCTTTAAAACTTAGGCATAGATGTGTAAATTTACTCCTTTAACTTCTCTTTGAGGTTCTTAAGGTTTTCTTCATGTTCAAATGTTTCAGTTTCATCTATTTTTATGCTTCTGGTTGTACAGCAGTTCTGTCTCCCCTTCATTTTACTGAAAACCCCGTTAGGACAAGGGCCTGTTTCTTCTACTTCTCTTCTTCCTACTGTGCTTAAAGTATTATCCAGCTCACAGTGCATAATCATGGGTTCTACTTACTAGTGATGCATTCGTACAGGATCTTGTTAAGTGAAGCATTTCTAAATCAAACCTCAAATGGAACAGAGAATATCTACATCTAATTAGCTCCTTCTGCTATAAGAAGTGAGTTCTTTTTAACCATTCACATGTCTAATAGAACATCTCTAACCAGATCGACTCCCCCATTCTCTCGGCACGTGGAGATAAGAGGGCAGCCAGCCCTGAGTTTGGAATTCTGAGGAATAACCCACTCCAGCCTCCTCAGCTGCAAAATCAGAATTAAAGCTATGAGCCCCATGTGGGACCTGAACTGGGTCCGACTGGATTATCTTGTAGCTACCCTAGCCCTTAGTCCAGTATCCGGGCCATAGTAAGTGCTTAACAAATACCACAACAAAAAAGGATTTCCGGTCAGAACCAGCAATGTGTCAGTGGGTGACACTGTTATTGTAAATAATAATAATAATGTTGCTTTTGTTAAGTGCCTACTATGTGCAGACCACTGTTCTAAGTGCTGGGGTAGGTACAGGTTGTGAATATCC
This sequence comes from Ornithorhynchus anatinus, assembly GCF_004115215.2. Lineage (NCBI taxonomy): Eukaryota > Metazoa > Chordata > Mammalia > Monotremata > Ornithorhynchidae > Ornithorhynchus > Ornithorhynchus anatinus. The sequence goes on along the minus strand of NC_041744.1, from coordinate 43,669,672 downwards.
TTCCCTGTCCCCAAACACCTCGTACTGGAGCACATGGTTTCTACTACTAAGAGAGTGGTGGGGCAGATTAATCAGTTAATCAGTCATTATAATTTCCTGAGTGCCGACTGACTACTGTACTAAGCCCTTGGAAGAGTACAACTGACCTACCATCCTTTCCTCTCAGATTCACTCTGAGAACCTGAACTCTATCTCTTCTATCCCTTAGAGATGGAAAAAAAACAAGTCACCTACTCAGAGTTGATTGTTCGCAACTCATCCCAGCAGCCAGATGGGAGACCTCAGATGCACAAGAATAAAGATGCTACCACTGAACAGGAGGTGACCTATGCAGAGATGAAAAATTCTAAGTCTTCTCAGCAGCAGCAGCACAGAAAATCTAAGAACATTCTGAACAGCGGACCAGAGCAGCAGGCGACCTACACAGAGGTGAAAAATGCAAAGCCATCTCAGCATCGACAACACAGAAGATATAAGGACGCCCAGAACACAGGTCTTGAGAGTGGTCTGCAAGTGACCTACACAGATCTAAAACTGCCTGGTCATCCTCAGCCCCAAGGCAGGTGTGAGATTGGACAGAGTAAAGGTATGACAGGTTACCCACTGTTTCTCCCAAAGGATTCTACTCTTCTCCTTGTCGTGTCCAAGGACATTCAGCCAATCAGTCAGTCAGTTGTATTTCTTGAATATTTATTGTGTGCTTAACACTGTACTGTTTGGGCGAGTACAATACAACAAAAAACATGCACATTCCCTGGCCATCAAAAGCTTACAGTATGGTGCGGGAGGCAGACATTAGTACAAATGAATTAATATAATTAAAAATATTTACATAAGTGCTGTGGTCTGGGAGGGGGGATAAACAAAGGGTGCAAGTCAAGATGATGCCAAAGGGAGTGGGAGAAGTGGGAATGTGGCTTTGAAAGAGAACGCTTCCTGGAGGAGATATGTCTTCAATAAGGATTGAAGATGGGGAGAGTAATTTTCTGTCAGATATGAAGAGGGAGGGCACTCCAGGTGAGAGGCAGGTCATGGGTGAGAGGTCAGTGGTGAGATAGATGAGAACTGAGTACAGTAGATTGGCATTAGAGGAGTGAGATGTGTGGGCTGTGTTGCTGTAAGAGATTGATGAGGTGAGGTAGAAGGTGGAATGTTTTGTAAAAAAATGATCCAGGCAGCAGAGTGAAGTATAGACTGGGTGGGGAGAGACAGGAGGCAGGGATGTCAGCAAGCAGGCTGATAGAGTAATAGGTTAAGTGTTTGGATTAACATGGTAGCCGTCTGGATGGAGAACAAAGGGAGGATTTTATACGTTGCTGTGAAGGATGGATCCATAGGATTTAATGATGAAATGAATATGTGGGTTGAATGAGAGAGAGGAGTCAAGGAAAATGTCAAAGTTGCAAGCTTGTGAGACAGGAAGGATAGTGGTGCTTTCTACGGTGATGGGCAAGTCAGGGAAAGGACAGGGTTTGGGTAGGAAGATAAGGACTTCTGTCTCTGACATGTTAAGTTTGAGGTGTCGGCAGGACATCCAAGTAGAGATGCTTTGAGGTCAGGAAGAAATGTGAGAATGCTGAGAGGGGAGAGAGATCAGGGCAGGAAATGTAGGTTTGAGAATCATCTTCCCCTTTGCACAAATGTGTGAATGAATCAATGATGCAAAATAAAGTATCTTCAAGTAGAAAAATGATTGGTGCTGTCAATGAAAGCCTAGAGGACTTGTTTTTGGAAACTCATGGAATAGCTGTCTTCCCCCGTGACCCTCACAGGGGGAAAATTATTGTCTTGTTCTGGCGCAGGTTTCTCAATCTTGACTAGGGGAATTGGGACTTATTTTATCCATATCCCATTCTTGTTGTTTCTTCTGCTCATCCTTCTGCTGATTATCTCCTTGTCCCTGTCAGATTCCCCGTTCCCTCCATGGAGGCTCATCGCTGGGATTCTGGGGATCCTGTGCCTTGGGCTGGTGACCACCGTGGCAATTATGGCTCTACGGATTTTCTGGAGTGAGTACTTGGAGATGAAATAATTTGTTGGATAGTGATCTGACTTTGAAGTTTTTCAATGAAATCAGTTTTACTTGTGTGGCCTGAAAGAAGTAAAACTCATCTCAGTGGCAGAATCACATCTTTACCGTTGAAGAAGGAAAACTGTCCTCTTTATGAAATCTTCCAGAAAAGGCAATGGGACAGGCATTTCCTCCGGACTGTAAGCACACTGTGGGCAGTGAACATGTTTACCAACTCTGCTAATAATAATGATCATGGTATTTGTTAAATGCCTATTATGTGCCAAGCACTATTCTAAGCACTAGGGTAGATGAAAGTAATCATGTTCTCCCCATTGGGGGTCACAATCTTAATCCCCATTTTACAGATGAGGTGACTGAAGCACAGAGAAGTGAAGTGGCTTTCCCAAGGTCACACAGCAGACAAATGGAGGAGTAGGGATTCGAACCCATGTCCTCTGGCTCCCAAGCCCTTGCTCTTTCCACTAAACCACACTTCTGGGATGGGATGGGATGGAATGGGAGGGACGGTGAGCAATTCTGGAAAGCTGGGCTCTGGACCCGGACCACTGGATCCCCGGCCCACCAGCAGGCAGTAGAACAAGAGAAGAGGCCGCCCGGCCACCCCCGCCTTCCCACACGCCTCCAGTTCCCCTGAGGAAGCAATGCCCGGGCCTACCCACAGCCCCCAATGCTGGCTCTGAACAACTTTGCCCATACTTTATCCAGTTTTTGGCTTTGAAAATTGCGCACGCACTGGGTGTCCAGAGCCCTCAGCCTCTCTACACCAGCCCTCTGCAATCTGGCCACCATCATCCCATGTAATAATAATAATCATAATTATGGTATTTGTTAAGCACTTACTCTGTGCCAAGCACCCTTCTAAGCACTGGCATAGATGCAAGGTAATCATGTTGGGGTACATAAAAGATGGTCGGGTTGAACTTGGTCCCTGTCCCATGATTTTACTTCCTCTATTTTCCCAGTTTTGGTTCCTCTGTGGCATCCTAATTATCTGGTATCTAAAACAGGTTGGCACATAGTAAGTGTGTAACAAATACTCTTATTGTTATTATCAGTCGTAGTTGAATGGTAATTATTCTAATTGTTTTTGTCATTATTATTACCTCGTTGCTCAAAGCATTTTTAACCATATTTAACATCAAAGTTTATAACCATTTTAATAATCATTTCCAAAGCATCATCCAATCAAGGAGCTCAAAACACTTCTTTATTGCCCACAACAGACTCCAGTACAGGTAAGTTCTGTCTTTCAACAACCTTACTCTTTATTTTTATTAAGAAAGTGTTGCTCAAAGCAATTTTTAGTTGTTCACCATATTTAACCACAGCAAAAAAGAATAACCATTCTAATAATAATTTCCATAGTAGTGTCCAGTCACGAAGCTCAAAACACTCCTTCATTGCCAACAACAGGCTCCAGGACAGGTAGGTCCTTTCAGTGACCCTAATATTTGTCCTGGGATAGCCCAAATTTAGAGACCTTCCCTGGGTTAAGACACATAGGACAAAGACAGAGTTGTGGTGACAGGCCAGAATCCAGGATTTTTCCATTCCAGCCCATGTCTCAGATTCATTCCTAATCTTTCTATATGACCATTCAACTCATTCTTCATGCCTTCCTCCTTGCTAGGGTGGAGGTGGAGAGGGTAAGATCCATAAGGACCAGTAAAATGTCACTCATTGCCCTACCCTTGCTTATCCCGTGACCCATTTCTCTGCCAGAATTTCAGAGGATGTTGGTTCTGAATTCTTCCCAGAACAAGGGTGAATTGGGCTGGAACAGTGTTAGGATGATGTACTTCTCTCCTCAAAAATTGATATAATTTCTCATTTAGACTGTTCCTGCTCTCCATGCCCAGGGAACTGGGTTCAGTTCAACATGAGCTGTTACCGCTACTCTGCTGAACTGAAACTTTGGAAGGAGAGTCAGCAGGCCTGCAAGTCCCAGAACTCCAGTCTCCTGCACATAAACAACACGGGAGAGATGGTATGTAGCCATAAATTATTAGTTTATATCAATGTCTGTCTTCCCAAATGTATTGTAAGCTCACCGTGGGCTGGGCATATGCCTACCAACTCCCCTAAGCACTTAGTAGAGAGTAACCACTCAATAAATACCATTGATTGATTAAGTATTCACTTTTCCTGGATTGGTCTGTTTTAACTATAGCAACTGGAGGGAAACTGCTCTGGTTGAAGTAGGAAGAATGTGACTGTCCAGATGAGGGTATGATCCAGATGGTCATTGACGGGACCAATTAAAAAAGGAGATTAGCTTGTGCCTTTCCATGGTGGAGAATTTATTACCTTTGTGCTTCTGATTTTCTACAGGATTTCTTTAGATTATTCAGACTTTCTTGTTGGGTTGGACTGTCCCGTAAAGGACCTACCAGTCCTTGGCAGTGGGAAGATGGAATGACTTACTACAGTAAAAAGTAAGTCTCTCCTCAGGAGTGTCCTCCAGGGCAGTATCCTTGACTTGCCTTACGGAGCTGCCAAAATCCTTAGGCTCTGGGAGAACGAGAAGCTTTGGGGTCTGAGCCCTAGGATGGGGTGATGATGGGACAAGCATTAAAGTTATTGTTTACCCGCATAGCCAGGTGTGTCTTCAGCTACCCAAGGAACAATATCCTTAATACTAGACAGTTCTATGGGGATTTTCTTAAATTTTCTGAGTCTCATTCACTTTCCGGGTCTAGAGATGGATTCAATCATATTTATTGAGCCCTTCTGTGGGCAGAGCACTCTACTAAGTGTTTGGGAGAGTACATTACAACAAATAAACAGAGAGACCAAAGTAATGACCAGCAACTCTGCAGTGCAGGGTCCTAAACAATATACACCCAGGGCACAATCCTAACCAAAACTCAAACTGAATTCCTCTGTACATTCTCTAAATGGAACTATCTGTATACTCTCTCTCACATCCCCTACTCCAGTGAATCCCCAGTTTAAATGTGACATAGCATTACTTTGAAACTGGAACATTTATTCTGATAGTCCCTTGAAGCTTCTCCTACTTGGATGCCTCATTTTTCAGAGATTAACTGAAGGGTGGCCCACAGCAAGGGTGGACAGGGAGTCACAACCTTTTTCTTTTGTGAAAAATTAACACTTCATTATAAGGTGTTTGCCAAGTGCTTTCAATGGGCCAAGTATTATACTAAGTACTGTGGTAGGTAGAAGTTGATTGGGTCCAGTAAAATCCATTTTTCACATGGGGTTCACAGTCTAGAAAAGAGGAAAAAAAGGTACAGAATCCCCATTTCTCAGTCGAGGAAACTGAGCCACAGAGAAGTCTAAGTGACTTGCCCAAAGTCACGCAGCAGGCAAGTGGCAGAGTTGGGATTGGAACCCACATCTTCTGACTTCTCAATTTGTCATCTTTTAGCGATTATTTTTTCTTGCAATTCTGTCTCCCAGTGGAAGGTCTTTCTGAGAAATGCTCCATTACTTAACTTCTGGAATTCCATTTATAAAACCAGGATTCCTAATTCTCGTGGTCTATCGTTTATAGGTCTATGGATATTTTACTCTGAAATTTGGACTTTGGCTGATTTGGCAGAAGGAAAGAGAATGTACCTATCCACCAGTTGGTCTAATGAGTTAGGCACCAGTCAGGGAGGCTGGGGCCATTAAGGGAATTATTGGGTACTCAGTGATTTCATCCTAACAGGGGAAATATGGAACTTGATTTCCAAGTGATTTTAGCCCTTTATTACATTTTTTCTGTTTGCAGATGCATGTGACTGAAGTTCCTATACATTTTCTTCCCCTATAGTCTCGACACCTACGAAGGAAAGGGTAGAGACTGTGCATTATTTTCAAGCCAAAGATCAATACATATTGAAAATTGTGCATCAGCCAGATGTTACATCTGTGAGCACAAGTTTGCATAATCTCTTTCTCTTGGACTCAAGGACCCACCACCACCTGGAGCATTCACTGCACGGAGACTTGGTGAAATAGTCACCAGCTCCTCATCGGCTCAGTCTTCAGACACTATTTCTAGTCATATTTTTTTTGGTCTTCCCTTTCTGGCATCACTGAAAACATCGGCACAGCAGCTGAAAGGGATGAAGGAGAGCAGACTAAGGAGATAGAGAGACAGAAACACTGATGCCCACATCTCCTTGAGCTGTTCATCATTCCTTGAACATTCCCCCTATCACGGACCTAAGTTCAAAAAAAATGTGTAAAGAAAAAAAATTTCTCAGTGATGGATTAATAAACGCTTTGCTGTTGTTGCAAATAAGATAACAGAAATGTGCCCATTTCCTTGGCCTCCTATCCCTCTTCCCTCCTGCTACTTCAGACACACATAGGTCGAGATTCTCAACCTCAGGGCTGAGCTAGAACTAGAAATGGTGCAAACTATAAACCCCTCCACCTCTGTTCATCTATCCACTAATTATCAGATCTTCCATCAGCTATTCTGTGGGCTGTCCTTTTCTCCCCCAGTGTGAGGACAGAGTCTCAGCATTTATAGCTGCACCATGACTTGACAAGAGACATCGTAGTTTCACACATCATGACTCACATCACTGGACCGGATAATGTAAGGGAGTGTGTGTCACTGGGTGACAGAATATGAAAGTGGAGAAATAACTGTACTTAGAGAGAAATTAACTGTAGGTACAGTGGTATTTTTCCTGGATCTCAGGTCTGTGACATCCACAGCTGTGCCAGGGAAGGAGCGAAGCACACTGCTGGTCAGTCATCAAGATGGGGGAGAGTTTAGCTGACCAGATACACACTTCAAAATGAGATAGAAGTGGCTAGCAGACCAGAGTTCTTTGATAATGGACAAAAGTGGCCGTGGGGAAGAGGTTGTTGACTATCCTCTGGTGTGGCTCTTCCCTGGAAATAATCACCACTTTGGACGAGGTTAATACCATCAAGGTTATTAACTCCAAGGCACAGAAACACCTGGTCTGGGAAGTTACAGTGTAGATGACTCTGCTGCCTTTAATATCTGGCTATTGAACTCTGAATATATTTTGCAAGAAGGGGGCATATACCTCCCGGGTGAGGGCCTCAGAACAAGAGCTGGTGAGAGAATAGACTGAATCTCTCTTGGAGAAACTGGTGGAGGCCTCCAAGGTGGGGAGGAGGGGGGAAGCAAAGAGATGTTTTTCTAAAAGCACAGAATCCTTTACTGTACATATGTACTGTTTACTCTGAAATAGCAGTAGCGCAGAGTGATAACACCTTAGGATGTGATAAGAAGTCAGGTCATGACTGCTGCTTCTGTAACTGTTCTGTGGCTGTTCACTCGGTGGTGGGTGGGACTGTCAGTTCTGAGTAAATCTACCAACAGCCATGGCCGGATGGAGGTCGGTGGCTCGTCGACAACACACAAAAGACCATCAGGAAGTTCTGAAATGACTCCCAAAATACTTCTTAACCATCTTTGGTAGAAACTCTTCACAAGGGAGGAAATAACCCAGGTCAGGCTCTTCTGGGGTTTCCACATGATCAGCGGTAACTGGAACAATCACAACTTTCACTTGCACGCAACCACAAGAACCACCCAGGATAGTTTAGGATGTCAGCCACACAGGCCAACCCAGGATTATCCAGGTGAAGCTGTTATGTTAGCTTCCCTGTGACTCCCTCTTTCAGGAATGTGGAACAAAATCTCTGGATTTGTGGACATTCCTGTTTCCTCTCTGACCTCTCACCACCCTGAAGGGCTAGAGAATTGCACAGTGTCACGGGAATTTCCTGTGGGGTTTCAACAAGAGCATTGAATAGTAAATGATTTCTCTTCCCTGGACTCATTCATCCAACTCCAAACAGAAATAGCATTTTGTCTCTCTGTCTCTGGATTTACCAGTCTTTTCAAGGCCATCTCCAGTATGACAAGCCCTCTGAGTGGACATTCAGGCAACGGAACAGGATCCCGTAAACAAGGGGAAGACTTGGGGAGATTTGTACTAATGGAATATGTAACTACATAGTGCAGAAAGATTTGGGAAATGGTCATGTTCCATTTTTAATTGCTGGTCAAGGAATTTTAGACAGAGAAGGTGTCCTTTATGATGAGGGTTTATCATATATTGAACTTTTCCCTATGTATGTTATTAGATTTTTAAAATTTAAGATTGAGAAGCAATTATCACCAGGCTATCATTATTTTCTTCAAGTCTGAGGAATAGTACAATGTGAGACAGTGGGAGACTTTATATGGAGTTGAAAAATAGTGAGAAAAACAGGCTGGGGATTGGCACCTCAATGTTCAATCCCAGAAATTTAAATTAGTTCCTATTATCACAGAGGGGGGTTCTGGAAAAAGAAGGGGGGGGACCTGGGGGCAACGTGAGAGGATGAGAGCTCAGATTCCCCAGGATATACAGTAACCAGGACCTGAGGAACGATTCTGGTGGAGCTGGTGTGCCCGGTCAGTAAAGCCTGGAGAAAATCTCAATTCAATCCAACTGAGTTTTTGTGGCAAAGAAAAATCTCAGAAGCTCCTAGCTGCCATATAATCGTTCCTTCCCCAAAGTTTAATAGAAATGTCAATCCTCAAACAATGCAATTATAAAAGAATCATCATCAAAAAGTAAATTAATCAATCATCATTATTAATTGTGCACCTAGTCTTAGCTGAGAACTGATACAAGTGTTGGAACAAGAACAAAAGAGGTTAATGACACAGTTCCTGATCCCATGAAGCTGAGTGTTTAACAGGGGAGACATGCAGATGCAAATTATTTAAAGCAAATCCAAGGCAAATGACAAAAATATAACTAGGATATACAATGTAAGGAAGTACAGTGTCTTGAACTTTGTAAACACTTAACAAATGTCATAAAAAGGAAGGAAATGGCAAAAATTAAGTCAATCGTTAGGGAAATCAAGTACATAGATTAAAAAATAAGCGCTAACTGTTGGCTGTGTGAGCAGTGCTAAGTTGGATGTTAGGGTGATGTGAAGTGGGATTGCAGAACCAGGATAGTTTAGGATGTCAGCCACACAGGCCAACCCAGGATTATCCAAGTGAAGCTGTTTTGTTAGCTTCCCTGTGACTCCCTCTTTCAGAAATGTGGAACAAAGTCTCTGGATTTGTGGACATTCCTGTTTCCTCCTCATACAAATGAAATCCATACCCTTAGACAAGGTTTTAAAGTGGAACCAACCTAATCACCTATCCCCCAACAACTTTCCATCACAGATGGCACTCGATGGAGTCTCATTGTCGACACTGCCTGTGTCAGGCTCACTGACCCCCACAGATGCTCTGTCTCCTCAGTTTTTCTGAGTCTGTGGTAATGTGGATCTGTGCTACAGAGGCAACAGAAATTACTGTAATTTTTCTACCACCTAGGACTATTTTGGCATTAGGAGGTGGTCTCTGTCAAAGATCTTTCCCCCCTACCCTATCTGGCTGACCTCAGTCTAAGTCTTTTCTGCCCCTGCTGACATGGGGCCTAAGCCCAAGGAGTAAATCCCTGTAGAGGTGGCTGCTGAGTCAACTTGGCCTTGGGTCATTCAACTGCATGTAGGGTCAGAAGTTTATTCTCATCTTATTTGTTTCCTTTGGTTAATTTGGAAATACAGAGTATTAAAGCTCTTCCTTGACAACGAAAAGCAAAATCAGTTCACTGTTTTCCTCTGGTTTGTGTCAATGGAGACTTCATCAGTAGGGGCAAGGGGATGCCTTTTGAGGGACTGTATAAGATGCAAAAATAAGGTTGTGGCCTAGGGGAAACAGCACAGGTTTGAGAATCAAAAGAATCCAGGTCCTGAATCCCAATTCCACCATTACCATTTGTCTGTTTTGTGGCCTTTGGTACATCCTTTCTCTGTGTCTCCTTGTCTTCATTTGTAAAATGGGGATGTAGTAGTGATTCTCCCTCCCACTTCGACAGTGAGCTTCACTAAGACAGGGAGTGTGTCCAACCTGATCACCATACATCTACCCCAGTGCTTAGCACAGTGCTTGACATGATAATAGGCACCTAACAAATACAACAGGACAAATATCACTGTCATCAAGTATTGCTGAGTCAGCCTATTAGGTTCTGGGTTAAATATCGTTCCTTTCTCTCTTCAGATGTTACAATCATTTATACCCAGATTTAGTTACAGAATTCACTAGACAAATGGGTGCAGTTTTTTAGCCGTGTTTTTGTTGTAAGAGCACCTTCTGCTCCATGCAACTTTTTCACAGAATATTGGTCTTAGAAAATCTTTTTTTTAGTTGTCAAAGACAACTATTCTTGAAGATTTGTCAGAAAGTAACAGTGTCATCCTCACATTCTTTCCTGTGACAGTCCAGGACCATGGCTGTCATGAAGGGTGTAGAAACTGTATATGTACAGTATCCAGCCTCACTCATGTGAACTGTGTAAAAAATATTTGAGAATGATTAAGTGCTTATTATGTGCCAAGCACTGTACTAAGCTGTGGAGTAGATTGACTGACTGACTGACAAATACTCTTTGACTCAGTTACCTTAACTATAAAATAGGGGTATGCAGCAGGGCATAGTGGATGGAGCATGGGAGTGGGACTTAGAAGGTTGTGGGTCCTAATCCTCACTCCAATACTTGTCCGCTCTATGGCCTTGAGCAAGTCACTTCACTTCTCTGTGCCTCAGTTACCTCATCTGCATAATGGGGATTAAGACTGGGATTGCCCACGTGGGACAACATGATTATCTTGTATCTACCCCAGCGCTTAGAACAGTCTTCAGCACATAGTAAGCGCTTAACAAATACCAAGATTACTATTACTATTATAGCAAGTGCTTAAATACCAGTTACGCTGACCATTATTACCAGCATCTGGACTGATGGTGAATTCCAGAGAATTAAACAGTGAAGCTGCAACAGCCGATAAATTTCAGTGGTACCCAGCATTATCAGACAGCAAATCGAACGTTGGCAAATCTGCAAAGGGACACCTGGAGCTTTGTGTTCTCTGAAAACCTGCCTCCCTCAGTCTGCCTTAGAGAATGCTCGAGGCTGCAAGCATCAGGCTCAAGCAGCTGAGTGAGAACAACAGTTTGCAAAGATTCTGGCAAGTAGAAGATCCTTCGGGGCTATTCCTCTCCTACCAGCGGATGGCCCTCCCAAGGTTTAAACTCTAGTGGACAGATCTTCCCTTAGGAGAACTCAATTTCAACCTTTGCTGCAATAGAGAGGAAAAATTTAAACCATTACAGTCCCACCCTCATCAGTCTGACCTCTCACCGACCTGAAGGGCTAGAGAATCGCACAGCTTCACGGGAACTTCCTGTGTGGTTTCAACAAGAGCATTGAATAGTAAATGATTTCTCTTCCCTGGACTCATTCATCCAACTCCTAACAGAAATAGCAGTTTGTCTCTCTGTCTCTGGATTTAACAGTCTTTTCAAGGCCATCTCCAGTATGACAAGCCCTCTGAGTGGACGTTCAGGCATCGGAACAGGTAGCTGTGCTTAAAGTCTCACTGCTCTCCTTGTGAGAATAGAAAATGGATCTGTTATTGCTTTTGGTAGAGATTATGGCAATGTGATTAAATCCCCAGGATCCCGTAAACAAGGGGAAGACTTGGGGAGATTTGTACTAAATGAATATATAACTGCATAGAGCAGAAGGATTTGGGAAACGGTCATGTTCCATTTTTAATTGCTGGTCAAGGAATTTTAGACTGAAGGTGTTCTGTATGATGAGGGTTTATCATATATTGAAGCTTTCCCTATGTATGTTATTAGATTTTTAAAATTTAAGATTGAGAAGCAATTATCACCAGGCTATCATTATTTTCTTCAAGTCTGAGGAATAGTACAATGTGAGACAGTGGGAGACTTTCTATGGAGTTGAAAAGTAGTGAGGAAAACAGGCTGGTGATTGGGACCTCAATGTTCAATCCCAGAATTTTAAATAAATTCCTATAATCACAGAGGGCAGGTTCTGGAAGAAGAAGGGGGAGGACCCGGGGGGCAATGTGAGAGGATGAGAGCTCAGATTCCCCAGGATATACAGTAACCAGGACCTGAGGAATGATTTTGGTGGAGTTGGCGTGCCCGGTCAGTAAATCCTGGAGAAATCTCAATTCAATCCAACTGAGTTTTTGTGGCAAAGAAAAATCCCAGAAGTTCCTAGCTGCCATATATTTGTTCCTTCCCCAAAGTTTAATAGAAATGTCAATCCTCGAACTATGCAATTATAAAAGAATCACCATCAAAAAGTAAATTAATCAATCATCATTATTAATTGTGCACCTAGTCTAAGCTGAGCATTGATATAAGTGATAGAGCAAGAACAAAAGAGGTTAATGACACAGTTCCCGATCCCATGAAGCTGAGTGTTTAACAGGGGAGACATGCAGATGCAAATTATTTAAAGCAAATTCAAGGTAAATGACAAAAATATAACTAGGATGTAAAATGTAAGGAAGTACAGTGTCTTCAACTTTGTAAGCGCTTAACAAATGTCATTAAAAGGAAGGAAATGGCAAAAATTAAGTGAATCATCAAGAAAGTCGAGTACATAGACTGAAAAATAAGCATTAACGGTTGGCTGCGTGAGCAGTGCTAAATTGGATGTTGGGGTGATGTGAAGTGGGATTGCAGAATTTTAGAGGCAATCAATTCCAAAGCATATGGGATTTCTGAAGGGCTTCGAAAGTGTGCAGGGTTTGCTCTGGAGGAACTGAAGAGATTCCAACAGGGGAAAGGGTGTGAGGAATGGGTAGGGGGAAAGAATGGAGAATACAGAGCACAGTAAGGAGGACAACTGGTGAGGAAAGGAGCTCCAGAGACGAAATGTGCAGCTTTGTAAGAGGGGGAAAATTGGAGGACGGGGGAGACACCGATGGACAAGGCATCGAGCTGAATGCTGTGAAAATGGGTCACAGTGGTGCAACTCCGTAGCAGGAGAGCTTCCCTTCTAGACGGTAAGGTCTTTTTAGGCAGGGAATGTGTCTCCCAACTCAGTGAAATTATACTCCCCCAAGGGTTTAGGACAGTGCTCTGCACATACTAAACACTTAGTAAATATGATTGATTGATTGATTGATTGAGGGGACCAGCTGAAATCTACCCAGACCTCATGTCTGTGTCAAGACCTTTTCTCATCTCAGACTCTTTCTGAACTCTGCAGAAGGGTTTTCTCTGGGCACTAATCCTCAGTCTTAGATTACTCATATTTCCCAACTGTTATTCAGAGACCCTTTGCCTGAGGCTGCTGTTTTCTCGTCCCCAGTGCCGCTGGATGAAGGGAGACAGCAACGTCAAACATAACATTTCTCCGTCTTGCAAAAGCTTGTTATTTTCTCCCCGCTCTTCACGGGGAAAGCCCTGCAAAGAAAATGATGGATAGTGGTGCTTTTACTTGCTTACCATAGGCCAAATATTGGACTAAGTGCTTGGGTAGATACTAGAAAATCAGATCTGATGCAGGTTCTGTCCCAGTTGGGGCATGCTGTCTGAAGGTGAGGGAGAACAGTTATTTCCTCTCTTTTTACAGATGAGCAAACACAGAAAATTCTGCGACATGGGGAATTTGGGTGACTTGCCCCATGCCAAGGTCACACGACACCACCAAGATTAGAATTCGGGTGTCCAAATTCCCAGTCCTCTGTCCTTGGGTGAGTCACTTCACTTCTGTGCACCTCAGTTCCTTCATCTGTAAAATAGAGATTTAGACTGTGAGCCCCCAAGTGGGACATGGATTATGTCCAGTTGGAGAATTGTACTTTCCAAGCGCTTAGTACAGTGCTCTGCATACAGTAAGTGCTCAATAAATATGATTGAATGAATGATCTTTTTATGAGATCGTGCTACCTCTGCAAGAGAGATTAAAAATTCCATGTGTCCACACTGTCTGCCAGGTCACGTCGCTAAGTCAACACTTCACTCAGCCTGGATCATTCTTTGTTTCTCTCCCTTTCAGACTTTCCATTTTCCCCATGGCGGTTCTTAGCAGTGACTCTGGGGTTGCTCTTCATGGTGTTACTTGTGTCCATCCAGCTACTTCAAGCTAAATGTAAGTGTTGGGGAAGAACCATTAATAATCTTGGGACGTTCAGCATTTAACCATTTGTTGATGAACAATGAGGACAGTGAGCCACGCATTTGAAAGAAGCCACCCCTCCTGCCCTTCAGAGATCAATTACAAGATTATCCCTTCCTCGTTCCTTGGATATATTTTAACTTATGTTGGGGAATCAGGACAGAGGGCATATTTGAATATCACAAACTGTTGGAAGGGCTATCCACCATCCACACCTCCTACTGCTCCCAGAATGGTTGTCTGGATTATTGAAGGGGTGTAGCATGAATGAGGTTAAATGGGACATTAACAGATTATGTGATGATGGGAAAAGAACTGCAGTGAAGTCTGGAATTTCTAGAAGGAAATTACTTTTACTGATATTTTCTGAGTCTGGGTGTTGGGCTCATGGGGGAAGTTACCAGTGTGATGATTTGGGGGAGCAGCTTCAGACAAATGTTGGATCTAGTGGGAAACCAGCTGATGATTTTGAAGATCAGGGATTGAGGATAAAGGGCTAACGTGGCAAGAGAGGGGACAGAGATCACGATAGAAAGTGCTGGAAAATTAGCAAAAACAAGCTATGTGTTCTAGTTTTTATTTTCTTTTTACTGTCTCCTGCACACCTGTACCTCCGTTTCTTTCTTTGCCTTTCAATTTCCACTTTATTTCTCTTTATCACTCTTTTGGACACTGTGTCTCTCAATTTTTCTCCTTAACTGTATGTATGTGAGTTTATTCTATGCAGCCATGATGGAGAATGCACCAAACGGTGCTTATGCTCCTCTGGGAAACTTTTCCATCTCAACCGACTCTGTGATTTATGCAAAATCTTAGGAACAGTCAATGGTCTACACATAGCTCTGTCCTAGAAATGGAGTGATAGTGGAACTTCACTTCAAAAATGCTGCTGCTCACCGTGCGATTGCATATGTGAGTACGGGCATCTTGGAGAGACAGTCAGTCTCCTGTGCATTTCTAAACTGTGTCCATGAGTAATAGTAGAACTAGTAGAACTTGTAATAGTTAGCATTTTTTGAGAATCCATTTTGCATAGTGTACTTTATTGGGCACATTTATTAGGAATGAGGTGATACCTTCCCAGTCAACAAGGAGGCTACACTCTAATGCAGAGACAAAAGTAGAGAAGCAGCATGGCTCAGTGGAAAGAGCACGGGCTTTGGAGTCAGAGTTCATGGGTTCGAATCCCGGCTCGGCCACTTGTCAGCTGTGTGACTTTGGGCAAGTCACTTAACTTCTCTGTGCCTCAGTTACCTCATCTGTAAAATGGGGATTAAGACTGTGAGCCCCACGTGGGACAACCTGATTCCCCTGTGTCTACCCCAGTGCTTAGAACAGTGCTCGGCACATAGTAAGCGCTTAACAAATACCAACATTATTAAACCAAAGTGATCAAAAATAAATGACTGAAGCAGATATGTATAAATAAGAATGAGTCGGAAAATGTTTAAGGCCCTTGTCATTAATCTGAGCCTGATGAGTCTGGCATTGGAGACAGAAGGAACGCCTAAAGAAGAACAAAATACTATGTCAGCTCACACCAGAGAAACTGTGCACATAATTAAGATTCAAGTCTTGGGAAACAGAACTGAATTACGACACTTAAACAGACCAGTTACCAATGATGCAACTCTAGACAAGAAAACATACGATCAAATCAAGAAGGCCAATACCTATTAGAAAAAGTGAATCTCCTTCCACTGAACACTTCAACACGGGTTTGCTGGGTTGGACATGGGAGTAGAATGGATGACAGATGGATAGCCAAGCAACTGCTATGGAGCATGCTGGAAGAAAATACCAAAAGCAATCCCAAAAGCAAGGAAAAGAGAGAAAAAAAATAAAGTGTAAAGTAAAACAAAACCACATATTATACAGCATCTTATCTGAACAGTGAGAGAAAAACTTTATGGATAGACCAGCACTGTTCATTGTGCTGAAGAAATGAGCAATATTTTCCAACAGAAGCTTTATAAATGCCATGAGCAAGGGAAACACCAGTGAAAGCAGCATGAAGAATACAACCAATATGGCAGCACAACTAAGGACAGTCTTTGTTTGGGGTCACTGTGGTAAGACTTTGGGTTTTCTATTGATCTTTTTTAACCACACATGCACAAATAGCTATAGTTTTCATCAGTAGAGTTTTCTTTGAGCACTAAGACTATATATGCATATATACATGTGTGTGAATATACATATATACACATGCATGTGAATATATATACCCACACATATGTATACTCTTTTCTCTTTTGTCTAATAGTCATATATCATATACATTTTTTCAAGAAGGGTAAAGCGTATCTGTTGAGGGAAACAAATGAGAAACAGAAAGTGAAATGATTCAGGAAGCAAGAGACAAAGGAGAGACAATGAGAAGTGGATTAAGGAAAAGGAAAAAATAATCCTCTTCTCATCGAAAAGAATGGATTTTAGGAGTTCACTTGGAATCCAGGCCTGCCTTAGTTTCCGAATAATACATTGTAGTTAAGTTCATAATTTTTTTATTGTTCTTCATATCATTAAAATCTCATTGGGATGACCAGCAATTTACTGTTTTCATGTCTAGTTACACTCTACTGGGAGAAAGGATCAGTTGGGATTCTCATCCAGTACCAAAGTTTCCCATGAACACTAGTTTATTTCTGAGCAATGACATCAACACTACAATCATCTACCTCTGCTGATCCTCTCTTCTTATTAATGTTGAGACAAGGAGCTTCTCTAAACACTTGGGAGCTGGCTGGCAGCCATCCTGGAGGAGCTCAGAATCAGAGATGGAAACGGCTTTGTCTGACAAAAGAGTACACCATAAGTTGGGGACAGAACTTAGAGCTCAAGTGCTGAACTCCATCCACTTTCCTCCCTGCAAGATCTTTCCTGCCCGTGGCTTTCAGTCAGCTGGATTGATTTAAATCATAATAATAATGAATAATCATGGTATTTGTTGAGCGCTCAATATGCGCCAGACACTGTACTAAGCACTGTCCCATTAGGTTTGCTCTGTGAGCCAGCCTATCTTCATGGGACCAGGTACTCTTCCACAATCCCCTTTTTCACATTATTGAATGGGTCTGGTACAAGATGGGGAACTGAGAGCCTGGTCTGTGAATGACGTGAGCTGTCTCTAGCAGGGAGTTATTTCGAGCAGATTTGACCTACTTCTTTGTGCTGGTCTGGGCTCAATCTGTTCCATCCTGCTATTGGAAGGAGAGGAGACAAAGCCAGAGCCAGGCTGAGTTTCAGCATTTAGGCATGTGTGAAAATGAGTTTTGATCCTCTGATCAAATAAATTCCATTAACTGATGCCAATTTTGTGCAGATCAATATGCTAAGCACTTTGGAAAGAATACAGAAGCAAATAGTCTTTGCCCTCAAATGGAGCCATGCAGACGAAGATTATTCCCACATAACTGTTGACAAATTATTCACAAATAATTCACCTGAAACAGCTTAGCCCCAATGTGGAGCATAGGCCTGGAAGTCAGAGGAACTGGGGTCTAATTCTGGCTCTGCCATTTACCTCTGGGGGATCTTGGTTAAATCATGTAACTTCACTTTGCCTCAGTTTCTTCATCTGTGATATGGGGATTCAGCACCTGTTCTTCCTTCTCAAGACTGTGGGCCCCATATGGGGCAGACACAGTGTCTGACCTGATCATCTTCTATCTACTACAGTAGTAGGCATGTAGTAAGTGCTTAGCAAATACCAACGTTATCATTATTAAATTTAGGGACATTCCAGGAGGAAGAATAAAGATAGAATTGCAATAACAAGAAAATGGAGCCTAGAATTAGGTGAGCAAATGAGTGAATAAATGAGAAAAGTATGATGAAGATAAGTATATTTCGGAATTGTTCTTTGATGTGCCTTGAGTGAGTTGTGTACAGAAGTCAAAAGGGTGAGACACACGGCCAACCCCACACCATGCACCTCACTGGTTATTGTGTGTCTCTCAAAACCACGTTTCGCCGAGCAAGTTTCTCCTTTGCTGTAGCTTTGTGTTTGCCTGCTAAAGAGTGACTAGCTGATCTGACACCAAGATGATCTGCCCAATCTCCCAAGATCAAGCACTGATGGAACACAACTTTAATACATCTTTTCTGTTTGTTTTAGGAAGGGTAAGAGGTCTCCTGGCCTAATACAATTTTAAGCTATTAGTGATTTAGAAATGTTCTTCTGTGCGTATTGTAATGATCATAATTTTAAAAATAACCTAGTAATTATGACAATAATGATGACTGTAGCATTTCTTAAGTAATTACTATGTGCCAAGCACTCTACTAAGAACTGGGGGAGATCCAAGATGATCAGGCATCTCTGTCTCACTCAGGACCATTCACGTCATTGTCATGACGGCTCTCTGGCCGTGAACATTGGTCACTGCTTGAGACAGTTGTCACTGTCTGAGTGTATGAACATCCCACAGAGCAGGAATAGTTATTTTTTCTTTGAATTCCTAGTGCTGAAGTGGATGACCAGCTGGTTGTGGCTAGCCAGCATCAACAACATTGCAAAAACGAACAGTGAAAACTATTTTTTCTTATTTTCTTTCCTTTCTCTGGATGGGGTGAGCAGAACTACTTTGCCCTGCCTGAAGGATCTATTAATGATGCATCTGCTGGGCAACTATAAAGTACATCAACTTTGTGGAGACTTAAAATCTTACTCATGAGACCACTGACAGACTCAAATTCAAATCTTTCTGCTCTTTCATCCTACTCACTGACTAGGTGCTCGCTCTGAGAACAGCTTGATGAATATGTTTCACTAATTGTCATTTAGCCATTGGCCACTGACATCTGTTTTACCAACTTTTCATTCATAGTTTCAGGTGGAACTTAAAAGTATGGTGTACAACTTGTGTTTCTTCCACTCCCAAGTCCCATGAAAAGAAAATAAATGACTCATAGATAATATATAACTGAATATATCTTTTCATTTACAAATTCTTCAAATATTTACTAACTAAAGGAAAATGGAGATCCATGAAAAGGTTCTGCAGTTTACCTGTATGGGATGTACTGAAAAGATCATTCTTATTGAAATCACCCTGTTCTCAGACGTCTCTATTTGTGTTCAATGACATTTTTTCAATAGCCAGTCTGGAAAGACTCTGCTTAGGATGTGGTAGGTTTCAATGTACTGAAGGGTCAATCTCTGATGGGAAACTGACTGATTAGGATATCAGTGAAATATTGCTGCCACCTTGGCAAGATTCCTTCCCTCCTTTCCTGTGCTGAGGCAAGAAGCATCTTTACTCTCTAGAGGTGCCAAGACTACTGAAGGCTATATATATTGCTCAAGAAAGTGCAGAAATCATTCGCTCGATGGTGGTCTGTAATGCATTGGATCTCTTCCAAATTAGCCATGCTAAATTACCTAAATTTGCCATCGTTTAGCTTCCCTTGTCTGAATCATGATATAATTGATTTATTAATTTCATTCCTGCCCACAGACCTATCTCAGAGTAATTGTTCTTGATCCAATCTTGGTGACCCCCTGTTCAATCCCATTACCCTGACTGCTGCCTAGTAGCCTGGATCACAGAAAAATGTCCATCCGCTATTTCATGGTTGGTCGAGGTAAGAGTGCCTTCATCTGAAAGGCCTAGTGCAAATTATTGCTGATGCAGACTGTACTGTTGTTATGGAAAATTTGCTATAGGTTCAAAGATGACACTATTGAGTGGAGATTTTTATCAGCATGTGTGGGTGCAGCTGATAAAACCAGTGAGGAGCTAACAAAGCCTTCCACAGTGGTTGTCTATAAACACAGCCCCTTGCTGACCTGTTGCATTTACTGCCCATGGTGACTGATTTTCAGTATTTCATAGGAGCCAGAAGAGGAAAACATAGGAAGCCAAAATCACTGGCCTATTCCATCTGTGTCCTGGAAGTTGGCTATGATCTTCCCTATAGATATTGCTCCTCATTCACCTGGGCGCCCAGGAAAGAGAAGTGAAGTTTTTCATAATAAATAAGGCCAGAGAGATCATGTTCCCCTGCCCTGGTGGTCCCCGGTGGGTGGGGCAAACTACAAATCAGCAGCAGCGAGAGAGCTTCCTGTGCAGTGTCAGCTGGACCGTCTTACAGTAAGCAACTGCTCCTCTGTCGGCTCCCAGGATGGTTGGGCAGAGCAGCAGAAGGTCTCTGGGCTCATTGGTCTGGATTTCTTTCTCTTGGGGGATTTGATGCCATGGATGGCTGAGATCTTCTACTGCTCATTGGAGTTCCTGGCTTCCCAGTCCTGCTGGTCTCCCAAACCCAGGCCCCTGGACAAATTGTCCCTAGAACACCTCCTTCAAACAGGTATTTTTTTTGCTTTTTTCCCCCTGTCCAGACTGACCTGGAGCATCAGCCACTCCATGTGTGCATTAGTGTGTGTTTGTGTATGAAAGAATGTCTAATTATTCTGTTAAAATAATTTCCCATCAATTCAGAAATAGAAGTTGCCCATTATGAGATTCTTTATTTCTAATGTTCACAGGTACTTCAGATAATACGTTCAACTAGAAACCTCTTTCTATCTTTAATTCATAGTCTATTCACTCATCACCCAGTCAATGAGAGCAGAAAATGGGAAAGGTTGGGAACGAGGAATTGTATTTCTGTTTCAGATCACAAATTAATATTTTAACATGTGACTCAGGGAAAGGGGAAGAAAATTCTCATAACATAATTACAAAGCAGAAGGCAGTGAATTGAACAGCTATTTTTTAAATGTTCAAATGTCTATAAATAGATCAATATGAATTTGGAAATGCATACCATACGAAGTTTACTGTGGGTTACTTTATGCAGCGCAAGACGATTTTAAGCATAATTTACCCAGCTGTTGAGAGACATGAATAACACTTAAACGTACCAGGCTGAGAAGTTTTTCTCCTACTTTCCTGGCAATTGTCAGACCTTGATGACACTCCTTGATCCATTATTGGCCTCTCCAGGGGTCAAAATAAGGGAGAGAGAGAAGGAGAGCTATAGTGCCAGAGAAGGTTATTGAAAAAGGTCTCAGTTCAGAGGAGCTGGAATTATTCAGCCAGTAGAAAAGAAGGCTGAAGGATAAGGTGATAGGATCTTTAGGTTTATGATACTATGTCATCTGCAGATAATGATCAGCTATTCTCCATCTATCCTGGGACAGAAGAAGAAGACATGAGTTTGCTGCAAAATTAGTTGTGTCACTTGTATTGCAGCTAAAAAAACTGGCAGCAATAAATATGTGAAAACAGTGACTGAGAGAGGGATATGTCCGTGATTTTCTCTGGAATAAAATATTGGTCTGATCCAGTGATGACATTTATTTTGTTCCTATTCTGTCTTGATTACTTTTTCCTCTGGATATGAAGGTTTAAGAGTGCTCCTGCCTCAGTATGTGTGGATGGAGCAGATGAGAGTGTGAGGTCTTTGCCAGCTCTGGGATTAAAATAACCCCTAAAATCTCTTGGGAGGCAGCAAAAGGCCTGAACACCTTGACTTGTCCCTCTCGTTCACCCCACACATCCTATCCGTTACCAAGACCTGCCGGTTTCACCTCTACAATATCGCCAAGATCCGCCCTTTCCTCTCCACCCAAACAGCTACCTTACTATTACGGGCTCTCGTTATATCCCGGCTAGACTACTGTGTCAGCCTTCTCTCTGACCTTCCTTCCTCCTCTCTCGCCCCGCTCCGGTCTATTCTTCACTCCGCTGCCCGGCTCATCTTCCTGCAGAAACGATCTGGGCATGTCACTCCCCTTCTTAAACAACTCCAGTGGTTGCCTATCGACCTCCGCTCCAAACAAAAACTCCTCACTCTAGGCTTCAAGGCTCTCCATCACCTTGCCCCTTCCTACCTCTCCTCCCTTCTCTCTTTCTACCGCCCACCCCGCACACTCCGCTCCTCTGCCGCCCACCTCCTCACCGTCCCTCGGTCTCGCCTATCCCGCCGTCGACCCCTGGGTCACGTCCTCCCGCGGTCCTGGAACGCCCTCCCTCCTCACCTCCGCCAAACTGATTCTCTTTCCCTCTTCAAAACCCTACTTAAAAATCACCTCCTCCAAGAGGCGTTCCCAGACTGAGCTCCTCTTCCCCCTCTACTCCCTCTGCCATCCCCCCTTTACCTCTCCGCAGCTAAAGCCTCATTTTCCCCTTTTCCCTCTGCTCCTCCACCTCTCCCTTCCCATCCCCACAGCACTGTACTCGTCCGCTCAACTGTATATATTTTCGTTACCCTATTTATTTTGTATCGCCTTGATTCTATTTAGTTGCCATTGTTTTTACGAGATGTTCTTCCCCTTGACGCTGTTTATTGCCATTGTTCTTGTCTGTCCGTCTTCCCCGATTAGACTGTAAGGCCGTCAAACGGCAGGGACTGTCTCTATCTGTTGCCGACTTGTTCATCCCAAGCGCTTAGTACAGTGCTCTGTACATAGTAAGCACTCAATAAATACTATTGAATGAATGAATGAATGAATGAAATTGATGATGGGCGTGATGTGATGGCTGGTTGTGAAAAGTCCACAAGCTGATTTTAGAAATAGAGCAGGGGAATGAGGGGAAATAGGAACAGGAAGTTAGAAACATGAAGAAACTACATCTACCAGAAGACCAAACTGTATATTTGCAGGATATACAGTTGAAGTCCCCTGGCTATCACCTTCCTATTCCTGCTTCTGAACCCTTGGTCTGGCTTTCCCCTTCCCACCTAACTGGATAATACCTGCTTTAGTGATTTGTTAAGCTAGAAAGTGTTCATTTTTCCAAATAAATCTCTTTTGTGAGGTGATAGGGACTGGACTGTTCAGATTGGGGTTCCTATAACAGAGATTTATTTGTGAGTTTCCACCAACCTTTTTATGGTATTTGTGAAGGGCTTACTATGTGCCAGACACTGTACTAAACAATGGGATAGATACAATTTAATCATGTTGGACATGGTGCATGCTCCTCATTGGGACCCACAGCCTTAATCCCCATTTTGCAAAAGGGGTAACTGAGGCACAGAGAAGTTAAAGGACTTGCCCAAAGTCATATAGCAGACAAACGGTGGAGCTGGGTTTAGAACACGGGTCTTTCTGAAGCTCAGGCCTGTGATCTATCACCACATTATGCTGCTTCTCATACCTTTTACTCATGTGTCCGTGGATACTAATTTTCCCCTGAAACATTTTTACATAGAGACATCTTTTTGAGGTACAATTCTATTTTGATAGAAACTTGACGTATAATTTCTTCTCTTTGAAATCTCTTAAAACGTCCCCTTCTTCCATGCTGTATACTTCCCCTTCTGTAATTTATGTTAATGTCTGTCTCCCCCTGTAGACTGTCAGTTCCTCGCGGGCAGGGATCACATCTGACAACTCTCTTGCATTGTACTATCCCAGTAACTTAGTACAGTACTCTGAACATAGGAAGTACGCAATAAATTTTATTGATTGATTAGTTATTGCTTATGGCTAGTACACTGGTTTGCTACATATAGAGGGGATGGAGATCGTAAGAGAATCTCAAAGTCCCTCCCACTGTTCTGGGACCTGACTCACCCATATCCCCTGTGATGCACTTGAATCCTAGAGAAGGATTCTTACACATCCACTAGGGATGAGGAAGGCTGTACCAGATCCTGAAAGTTGCTCCTGGCTCCTGCTTGCTTTTCACCTCATCATCTCTCCCCACACAAATGGAATCTGTACTTTCTGTCTCTCATTCATCTCCCCTCTGCAGAGATGAGTGAACAGCAAGTTTTCTACACAGAGTTGAACAAAAAAAACCTCTCTCAGTCCCAGCACAATAGACCAAACAACAACAGGAGCAAAAAGTCAGGAGAGGAGGAGGAATTGAACTACACTGAGTTGAAACCGCATAGGTCTTCCGAACAGAAGAGCAAACCAGAGAGACTCAGTGGCAAAGGTATGGCATACCACCTACAGTTGACCTAGTGGGGTTAGACTTTTTCTTGGCCTTAGTTCCAGCAGACACTGGAATGGGTTCTGGGAAGACAGGTTTAAAGGGCCCGATTGGCTAATTCTCACAACGCTGGGCTCCTCCCTTAACATTCCTTGCTCTTGGGCATTCCTGTGGAGCTCCCATTTTCTGGGAACATCACTTTCTCTCAATAAGGGCCTGCTCCCAGACTCCAGGCTCAATGGCTCTTTGTGATACTGACTGTTAATGATTATGCTCCCTGCTCTCGGAAGGCCCCTTTATCACCGATGCTACCAGAGTCCCTGAGCCCAGCTCTGTCCTGGGAATCAGGAGAATTCCACTCATGTTGGAACATTCCCAAAGACTAAAGCTTTCCCCTGGCCCTCAGTGGCTCATGCTTCTTCCTGGCCTGGGGGGGTGGGTGTGGCAGGGTTTGATTGTTGGTGATTCTGCCTATGATGAGTCTCAAGTGCTGCCCTGCTCCTCTCTATCCCTTGTCAATGAGATGTCATTTGTCAATGCCATTCATAAAGTCTGCAAAATGCCTGAGGAAAGAAGAGACTGTCAGTGAAGTGGATGACTGAGGGGCCTGGTGGGAATTCCAAAAATGAAGTCTATGAATCCAGGCTAGATTCACATTTCTCAGTGGAACCTGGCTCAGGATCCTGTGTCTGATCATCTGTTACACTCCCAGTTCCTCAGTGAAGTGATTGGGGAAATTGCCTTGTGGTTCATGTAAAAGCCAACTATTCAAATCAAGGCTGAACTCTGAGCTGTCTCTTGGCTTGACGGGGACAGCTGAAGTTTTCTTTGGAACCTCTTTCTTGGCCTTCGTTACCTTGGGGCTCATTTTGCATTTCTTGTTCCCCATTTGGAGCATGTGGAGGATCTAGAAATGACAACGGGCCTTACTCAACCCCAGAACAGAGCTCTTTCTGACAAAGGGATTCTCTGGCGTCACCCAGTACTAGAGAGACTCTCATGCAATAATGCACAGGGGCTAGGACTACCCCTGCTATTTCTGGCCCCTCAGCTCTCCTTCTGCACAAACGCATTGGCCTTCAAACTCTCTCTCCTGTTCATCTCCCCTCTGCAGGGACACGTGAGCAGCAGGTAACTTATTCAGAACTGAACAAAGCAAGTCTTGATCTGCCATGGAAGGACCAAAAATCAAAAGGCACGAAGGGCAGAAGATCAGTGAGTGAGCAGTCAGTGACCTACATAGAGCTGAAACTGCATAATCAACCACAGCTGTGCAGCCCATCTGAGAATGCCAAAGCCAAGGTACCACAGGCCACCCGCTCTGGGATTAGTCATTCATATTATTCCAACAGATTTTGATATTTTACTATTCTTAGCCAACTGGACCCTGCAAGTTGAAATTGAGAAGCAGCGTGGCTCAGTGGAAAGAGCATGGGCTTTGGAGTCAGGGCTCATGAGTTCGAATCCCAGCTCTGCCACTTGTCAGCTGTGTGACTGTGGGCAAGTCACTTAACTTCTCTGTGCCTCAGTTCCCTCATCTGTAAAATGGGGATTAAGACTGTGAGCCCCACGTGGGACAAGCTGATTCCCCTCTGTCTATCCCAGCGCTTAGAACAGTGCTTGGCACATAGTAAGCGCTTAACAAATACCAACATTATTATTATTGAAATTGAATTTTTGAAAAATCCTCTTGGAGAAATCCACTAAACCCCATTTCCCCTATAATTACAATTTTGCTCATTTTCAGATATTTCCAGCAAAGGTACCCTCTTGGTGTAAGCAGCACTGACTCACTGGTGGTTCCCAAAGTGGATTTTTATCAGTTGTACTCTTTCAGAACTGTCTCTGGAATTTCCTAATAGACTTGCATGGATATGTCCTTACTACTATTTATCTTGTTATCTGATACCTTTATTGAGCCAAATCAGCCCAGGGGCACCCCAAAGCCACTCCAGTGGCTGACAAAGCTGGTTTCTATTGCCTCTCTAATTAGTAAGGAGCCTTCCTCACCTGGAGGAAACCGTAGCTTGTAGGAGACCCGAGAGGATGTGGCTGCTGTGAAGAACTAGAGACCAGCCAGTCAAGTTGCCCTGTTCTTGGTCTTCCTCTCTCCCCACACAATGGCAGTTTCAGCACCAGCAGGATCAGGGAGAGGAGCATCTGGGGAGCTCAGTATCCCCAAGCAGACCGTGGAGGGAAGGTATAAGGGGGTTACAGGCTATCACAAACTGATGAGAGGAAAATGATACTCCCAAGTCACGGTCATAATTACACGATGCATATTTTATTCCGATAGGACACTCACATCCCAAGCTGTGTAGGGAGACCTGACGGTGACTGGGGAGCTGGGGGAGGTGTCTCTTGGCCAGTCCCCCAACATAGTAGGGGCTTAAAAAATACTATAAATATTATTATTATTGTACAATATAAAGGAAACAAGCCTATATAGCACATCGTGACATTGGTATGAGGGAAGTGCATAGCAACCCAATCTATACACAACTCAAAGCCGACAACCCTTCCTGGGGCTTCCAGCTTCAGCATCTCCCTACTCCTGGCAGCTGGTACATTTGACCCTCATCGCCGGAAAGTCCTCTTGGAAACTGGTATGGGGACAAACACAAGCACCTAACCTCCTCACCATTCTTCAGCTCTCCCTATCCCATAAGAGAAGGTAACTGATGATTCACCCTCCTACTCACAGCAGACTCACAGTGGGCATCTGCCATCTGTTTCCACTCCCTTAACAACTTCTTCCCCTGCCTCAGAGTGAGCAAATGGTGTTGGTATAAGTTGTGGATTCCAAGTGGCAACCTTAAAAAGTTCAAAGATTGACAGGTTTTCAAACTGAGGATCACACAGTGGGTTTTTTTGAGTAATTCAGCAAAGAAATAAAGAAACCTCAAACCACAACACAGCCGGCACGCAGTGGAGTTTATTATAATATGGCAGCTACAAGTACCGCTCTCCTACAGTCCCACACACCCCCTCTCTTTCGTCAGGATCTACCTTCAACCTTATGACATCGCTGTGCAGCTATATTCACACCTAGATACTTTGAAGCCTTACAGAATTTACCCTCTCAAGAGCAGGGTCAGTGTTTACCATCTCCGTCTTCCTCTCCCTTGTGTTCTACACACTCTAAGACATTGCTTCCCGCCTCTGTTTTATTCCCCTTCAGATTTTTCCATGACTTCCCAACAATTTGCACTCCCACTACTCTGAAATAAAGACTAGGTTTGGGAACATATTTAGATTATAAAAATGGCTCATTTTAAGAGTAGCATCACTCAGTTGTAGTCAATCCCTGCTTCTCCACCCACCCTGTCCCCTCCTCCAGATCATTAAATCCTGGAGTTCATGTCTACTTTCTGTACTCTCTCGAGTGTATTGTGCAGTGCTGTGCACGAAGGGCTCAGTAAATACCACTGTTTGATTAATGTTTCCTCCTTTCCAATTCTCATAAACATATGATCCAGAAGAAGACGTAGGTCAGATCAGAAACTTTGATAGTGTGCACAAAATGAAGGTCTGTTTTCTTTGGATTTTAATGTTTTTCCTGGGGTCTGTGAACCTCTTCAGCCCTTTCTGATCTCTCCCTCTTTGACTCTTTCTCTTTTATATTACTCTTGACCTCTGACTATATTTCTCTCTTCATGTAGTACCTTTCTC
The DNA here is from genome assembly GCF_004115215.2 of Ornithorhynchus anatinus. Taxonomy (NCBI): domain Eukaryota; kingdom Metazoa; phylum Chordata; class Mammalia; order Monotremata; family Ornithorhynchidae; genus Ornithorhynchus; species Ornithorhynchus anatinus. The sequence goes on along the minus strand of NC_041744.1, from coordinate 43,642,064 downwards.
TATTTCTTTCTTAGCCTATATGTGTCTTGTTTGTGAGTCAAAATAAGAAATTGAGGTTCAGTTAAAGAAAAAAAAGAAAACGTAAAAGGAAGGCAGTCTAACGGTCAGACTTCAGGAAAGATAACTGAGCTAATAGCGGAGACGAGGTAAAAGGTGAATGGAGAAATGATTTCACTTGGTGGCGTCAGGGTTTAGGGAATGAATTAACATTTTGGGGTATTTTGGGGGTTTGAGCATTGGAATATTTTTTCTGTTAAAAGGTTTATCATTGATTGCATTATTATCACTACTAGTAGGTTCACAAAGTAAACTCTGGAAGGTCACTGCACTGAGTCTGGGGATCTTCTGCCTTGTGTTACTGGTCACAGCAGGTTTCTTGGCTGCCCAAGGTAAATAACTTTACTGTCAGTCCTAAAATAGTGAACAGATTCCCCCTTATAAATGACTCATATTGAGGAAATAATCTAAATAGTGCAGTCCTGATAACACTGCTCATCTGATTTCTACAGTGACCCAGCAGCAAGGAGTTTCTACAAACCCCTTTCCAAACACCATCAATGAGACAGGTAGGTGCTAGCACTATGCAGCCTCAATAACCATCCTAGAGCAGCTCAAACAGAGATTGAAACTGCTTTGTCTGAGGTTGCAGGGCGGGGGGGTGGGGGAGAGTGGGGTCAGAACTCAGGGCCCAGGAGCTGTTGTGCTCAGTTCACATCCCTCCCTGAAAGAATGTTAATGGAGTTGATGAATTCTCAGTTTATTGTGCTTTAATATGATAAGTCCCTGTTGGGGGTAGAGTGGTTATATTTATTTTCCTCAGTTCCCCAACTATTGGTTATTGGGAGTGGAAGGAGGAGGTATTAGAAGAGAGGCCACTCCCATCTGAGGAGCTCTGAGCCGTGGAACCAAAGTCTTTCTGTGCATGAGAGAAAGAGGTGGTAGAAACATCGACAACCAATGCTCAGGAAACATCTGATTCTGCGCATGACTCTTAACCCATTACTTGTTACCTAGGATGTGACTGGGGCCCTTGTCCAGGGGACTGGATTGGGTTCAGAGACAGCTGTTACCTCTTCTCTAATGACAGAAAGAACTGGAGAGACAGCAAGTCAGCCTGTGCAGCTCGGAATTCCAGCTTGCTGTGGATAGACAACCAAGAAGAGCAGGTAAGTTACTCTTCTATCTAATTTACAAGCTTTCACTTGAAGGGATTGTCTCTATTGCTGAATTGTACTTTCCAAGCACACACAGTAAGCACTCAATAAAACAATTGAATGAAAAAGGCCAAATGTTGGGTCAGGATGGCACATGGACAGGCTCCTTGTGCTATGGAGCTCTAGAGCTCTAGTCTTAACTCTGCTCAGAAGCTGTTGAGTCATGTTGGGCTGGTCATTCAGTCTCCCTGGTCTTCATCTTTTCCATTTGTCATTCATTCAGTAGTATTTATTGAGTACTTAGTATGTGCAGAGGACTGTACTAAGTGCTTGGAATGTAAAATTTGGCAACCATTAGAGAGACAGTTGGAGGGACGAGCTCCTGCCATTTCATTGCACTGTGAGGCCCTGTGAGATAATATGTTTTGGATTCTCCAGGTGAAGTGTGACTCAATCACAGAACTTTGTTCAACTCTCTTTGACAGCTGCAGGGTGTCCATTAACAAGCATACATTTAGTATGAGACTTTTTAACTTCAAATTGTGCACAGCCTGAGCCCTGCCTCCTAGCTGCCTCAGATAGACATGGGAATATTTACCTAGGCCACAATTGCAGTATGAAACTATAGTTAGAGCCCCAGTGAAAGTCATTCAATCAGTGGTATTTATCTAACAGTTAATGGAGGTAATTGTAGAAAGTGTTTGGGAGAATACAATAGCATAAAGTAGTCATGATTCCTGACTTACTCTCTGGAAGGGGACTGATTGAGTCAATGTCAGGGTGACAGAAGGGTGGAGTATCAGGATTCAGGCTTTCGGAGCCTTGAGACAAGATATTCTCTCATCTCCATCTCTTGCAGGAGAACCAAGGCTGGGCTTGCTATGGTGGGACATAATAACAATAATGTTGGTATTTGTTAAGCGCTTACTATGTGCACAGCACTCTTCTAAGCACTGGGTAGATAGAGGATAATCAGGTTGTCCCATGTGAGGCTCACAGTCTTAATCCCCATTTTCCAGATGAGGGAACTGAGGCACAGAGAAGTTAAGTGACTTGCCCACAGTCACACAGCTACCAAGTGGCAGAGCTGGGATTCGAACCCATAACCTCTGACTCCCAAGCCTGGGCTCTTTCCACTGAGCCATGCTGCTTCTCTATGGCAGGTGCTGGTCTCCAAGGAGGGAAAGACTCAATTTTCAAGCCAGTGACCTATGTCAGAGTCTCAAATTCCTAATAAGAGTAATAATAGCATTCACTGAACACCCACTGTTCTAAGTGTTCCTGACCCCATATTCTGCCTAAGGAAGAGGGGCTAGAAGGTGAGGAGAGAAAGACAAATGGAGACAATGACTGTGCCCTGGACTCAAACAGACTTGGAACAAGGTGGAATGGGTTAGGAGATTTTGTTTTCTCTCAGCTTGGAGGCTGGGAATCATGGATATTATTGAGGGATTGGGATCCCCATGCCTCTCTGAGAAAGCTTTATGCCTTTTTGGTCTTCTTGTAATTCCCCATAGGTTTTCCTGGAATTCTTTTCCCTCTATGCATGGATTGGATTGTCTCGTAATGAACCTGGTAATTCCTGGAAGTGGGAAGATGGCACAGATTTCTCCAATCATCAGTAAGTCTCGGTCTCTGAAAGACTGTCTTTTCCACCAAGGGACTGTCTCTTAGCTCCCCTTCTGTGCCCACTCCCAAGGTTCCTGGATGCAGGGAGGTGCCTGGTGTCTGGGACTTGAGTTTGGGTAATGGAGTTGGGCAGCTCAGTCTAGTATGGCTCCAGCACCAGAAGGAACCGTGTCTCTGGGGTAATCCAGCTCCATGTACCCTTTGTCCACTCTGGTTTCCTCCCCGGAACAAGAGCAGGGAAGCAGGGTCTCTGCCCTTCACCTAGGCCATGACCCAGGGTGCAGGGGCAGGCAGAAATTTATTGGGGCAGGTCTGAAAGGCAGGAAAGATGAATCCAAACTCTTTGTTATGAGGTCGTTCCCTACCTGTCTCAGCACAGGTACTCCATACCCCTGGAATTCTAATCACTGTCTCCCTGTTACCTGAGATTCCCAATGGAAGCTGCCTTCCAGCCCTTGGGCAAGGTCATGTGGTGACATCATTAGCCAAAGTGAATTGAATTGAGCAGTCAATACTTAGGACTCTGCAAGCCTTCTTCTCTACAATATGGAAGAAGGGTAATAATAATTTTGGCATTTAAGTGCTTACTATGTGCCAAGCACTGTTCTAAGTGCTGGACTGAGTCATGTATTCTGTTATTAAGGGCTTTGAGATGCTCACTTCTATGAAGCTAGAAAATATATCCATCTGCATTATCATTATTACAATCAATCAAAAATATGTATTTAACACTGTGTGGAGAGCACTGTACTAAGAGATTGGGAGAGTACAATATAGCAGAGCTGCTAGGAAATGTTTCTACCAAATCTGTTATAATGTGCTTTCCCAAGTGCTTAGAACACGGTCCCTGCTCATGATGAAGTTACAGTCTAAAGGAGGATATAGACATTAATATAAATAAAGTTTCGATATGGAAATTAGGGGCGTGTGAAGAAAGGGTGCAAGTCTAAGTTCATTGGTGACACAGAAAGGAGTGGGAAAAGAGGAAATGAGAGCTTAGTCAGGGAAGGCTTCTTGGAGGAGATGTGTCTTCAATAAGGCTTTGATGGTGGGGACAGTGATAAGTGATACTGTGAAGAAGTAGGGAACTCCAGGTCAGAGGGAGGACATGAGCGAGGTCAGTGGTGAGATACACAAGCTCGAGGTACAATGCGTAGGTTGGCATGACAGGAGCGCCTCCTCCTACCTCACCTCACTTCTTGCTTCTCCTCTTCAACCCAGCCTGTATACTTTGCCCCTCCAGTGATAACCTCTTCACTGTACCTCAATCTCCCCTGTCTCGCCACCACCCCAGCCCACGTCCTACCTTTGGCCTGGAACACTCTTTCTCCTCAAATCTGACAATTAGTCTCCCCACCTTCAAAGACTGATTGAAGGCATATCTCCTCCAAGAGGCCTTCTCTGACTAAACTCCATTTTTCCTCATCTCCCACTCCCTTCTTCATTGCCCTTACTTGCTTCCTTTGCTCTTCCCCCATCCCGGCCCCACAGCACTCGTGTCCATAACTATAATGTTACTTATTTGTAATGTTTGTCTCTCACTCTCTAGACTGTAAGCTCATTGTGAGAAGGGAATGTCACTGTTTATTGTTGTATTGTACATTTCCAGGCGCTTAGTACAGTGCTCTGCACACAGTAAGTACTCAATGAATATGATTGAATGAATGAATGAATGAATGGGTGAATGATGTTGGCTGGGTTGTAGTAGGAAATCAGGGAGGTAAGGTAGATGGGGGCAAGGTGATTTAAAGCCGATGGTAAGGAAATTATCTTTGATGAGGAGGTGGACAGGTAACCACTGGAAGTTTATGAGCAGTGTGGAAACATGAACTGCAGAGTTTTGTGGAAAAATGATCCAGGAAGAAGAATGAAGTGTGAATTGGAGCAGGGAGAGACAAGAAACACCAAGGAGGCAAATGTAGTAATCAAGGCAGGATAGGATAAGTGTTTGGATTAATGTGACAGCAGTCATTAATCGAAAATCATCTCTGTTCCCCATCACAGGTTCACTATCATAAAGATACAAACGGAGGGTAATTGTGTCTTTCAAAGTGCACGCTATTACTATGAAGGTAACTGTGAGGATCTCGAGTTCTTCGTCTGCAAATGGAGGACTCATAGTTAGTCTATGAAAAGCCCCAATACTGGAATTTCATCTCAATCCCATCCCAGGTACCTCCTTACAGAGAATTCTGGTTGCTCATCTGGTCAGCTGCCCTGATTTCTTGGTCACCATTGTTTCTACAAGTAAAAGTGTTCCTGGATAGAACTGGACATTGCAGATCCAAGACAAGCAGTGTCACCAATATTTCAGGGCCTCATGAGATATATCCCGTCTAAATTCAATGAATCCCAGTTGAAATTTCAATTTGATTACAGCTTCTTTAAAAAGATAGTGAGATCTCTGTTATATAATACAACACCTCTCACCTTACACACTTGGACACTGTGCAGTACTGTGCAATATCCTGTGGCCCACCACAGGTAAATAATTATGGTTGAAAATGAAATTGTTAATGACATACACAGATCATTAAAACATCCATCTCCCTTCAGTCTCATGGCTTCATGAATCCTGAAAAATGTTTTGGGAAAAACGGGGGGCGGGGGTGGGGGTGGTGGCTATTGTGAAGTAACAGCTTTTGACACCTTCAAAATGGTGTGAAATTCAATCAAAATGTCAGAAACAGACAACAGGGAAAGGAGAATTTTTCACACTCTGAATGGACCTCATGAAGACATGGCTCCTGCCCTTGGAGCAATCTCCTAAAGGAGGCAGACACATATTGCATACTTCTAGTAGGACATTGGGGAAAATATGAATATGTGTTAATTCAAGCAGTGAATGGAAAAATAAGTGGTTGAAATAAATAATTGCACCTACCTACTCTGTTGTCTTGTAATTTCCTAGGTACTAAGTACAGTGTTCTGTATCAAGTCACCTTACCCTCGCCCACATCCTGCCTCTGGCCCTGAATGCCTTCCCTCCTCAAATCTGACATATAGTTACTCTCCCAGCCTCAAAGTCTTATTGATAGCACATCTCCTCCAGAAGGCCTTCCCTAAGCCCCCCTTTCCTCTTCTCCTATTCCCTTCTGCCTCACCTGACTTGTCCCCTCTGTTCTCCCCCCTGCCCCAGCTCTATGACACCTGTGTATATATCTGTAATTTATTTATATTAATGTTTGTCTCCCCTCTTCTAGACTGTAACCTCGCTGTGGGCAGGAAGTGTTCCTGTTTATTGTTGTATTGTACTCTCCTAAGAGTTTAATACAGTGCTTTGCACAAAATGCTCAATAAATGTGTTTGAATAAATGAATAATAAACACTCAATTACCACCACTGAATGATTGGTTGATTGCCGAGTACATAATAAGTGCTTCACAAATAGCACTATAATTACCTTATTATTGTTGTTATACTGAAGCTTTCACATAAAGGGGTTTCTGAAGCCGTCTGAGCAGATGAGCTCCCTGAGAGAGTGTCACCAAGATAAATACGGGACCCAGAACTTATCCCTGTGGGATACCTGCAGTAGGTATTTGCAGGATGGAAGAAAATCCAAAGATCACATCTGAAAGGAGAGACCAGTGAGTAGGAAGAGAACTACTTGGGTAAAGTCACTGGCAAAACTGAGACCTGATATAGTTCAAGGAAGATGGAGCGTTCCAAAGCATCAGAGGTGGCTGAGCTTATAGTCTCTCGTGGTTAACCTACTGAATCAGCATCATCACTAACCATCAGCATTTTTTTCTTCAGTGCTTACATTATGCAGGGCGATATACTAAGTGCTTAGTCTCCTATTCCAGATTCCCCCCTCCAGTTTTAAAACTGCCCAGGTAGCAGAGGGCAATCAATGACTATTCATTATCCTTGCATCATGCAGACAGTTCTTACCATTGGCTTCAAAACTCTCCTGCATCAGTTACCCGCTTGCATATCTACCATCTTTATCTCCTCAGAAGATTCCATCTAAATTAATCTTTTCACTGTGCTGGATCTTTTGACTCTCCTGCCTTCAAACCCATGCTTACCCCTTCTTCATCCCCGGAATTCCCTTCCACTTTCAATTTAACAGACCACCACATTTCTCCCCATTAAGTATACAATGTCTTTTATACATAGAGCAATTTTCATAGTATATGCATTTACTTAATTTCATTTGGGATGTTCATTATATCTTTGTGATATTCATATTCATTTCATTGTGATATTCATAGGAAAAGAGCATGACAGTGGAAAGAGCTCGGGCTTGGGAGTCAGAGGCCTTGGCTTCTAATTCCAGCTGTGCCACTAATCAGTTGTGTGACTTTGGGCAAATCACTTCAACTCTCTCAACTGTAAATGGGGATTAAGTCTGTGACCCCCACTTGGGACAACCTGATTACCTTGTGTCTTCCCCATTGCTTAGAACAGTGCTTGGCCCATAGTGAGTGCGTGGAAAAGAGCCTGGGCTTCATAGTCAGAGGTCATGAGTTTGACTCCCAGCTCTGCCACTTGTCAGCTGTGTGACTGTGGGCGAGTCACTTCACTTCCCTGTGCCTCAGTTCCCTCATCTGTAAAATGGGGATTAACTGTGAGCCTCACGTGGGACGACCTGATTACCCTGTATCTCCCCCAGTGCTTAGAACAGTGCTTGGCACATAGTAAGCACTTAACAAATACCAACATTAAACATTAATAAATACCATTATTATTAAATGTTTAAAAAATTTGATAATCAAATTATTTATTAAATGCTTCATATGTGTCAAGCACTCTTCTAAGCCCTGGAGTAGATACAACATATTCAGGTCCCACATGGGGGACACAGTCTAAATAGGAGTTAGAACAGGTATTAAATCCCCATTTTACAGATGAGGAAACTGAGGTACAGAGAAATGAATAGACTTGCCCAAGATCTTGGCTAAAACCCAGATCCTCTGACCCCCAAGCCTCTGTTCTTTTCATGAGGCCACACTCACTGAAGTAATTATTTATCATGTGCAAAAAACCTGGGGTAGATACAAAGTAATCAGACCAGACACATGCCCAGTCCCTCATGGGGCTCACAATGAGAGACAGTAGCAACAGGCATTAAATCCCCATTTCACAGACAAGGAAACTGAGGAAAGATGAGGAAAGACTAAATGACTTGCCTAAATGTCACCCTACAAGACAGTGGTAGAGCTGGGATTCCTTGTCTATTACAACATCTATCTTCTCTCTCATTCTACTATTTGACTTTTCATTCTTTAATCTAAGCTGGGTCCCCTACAACACCTGTTGGAAAATACTTTTATTTTCACTCGTCTCCCCCTTTAGCCCATAAAACTGTCAGTGCTCTGCAACTGGATGGATTGACTGAAGGCAGTGACTATTTCTTTTACTTCGATTGTGCTCACCCAAGTGCTTAGTAGACTCTATAGGCGTTCAGGAAATAATGTCGTTGTTTTTGAAGTCAACCAAGAGAATGATGATGACCACGATGGAGATGAGGATGAAGATGGTGGTGGTGGTAATTCATTCATTCGTTCTATAGTATTTATACAGAGCACTTATCTGAAGTACCTGTGTTGTATAGAAACATGGAAATCTGTTCTGAGTCCAACATGGAGTCAAGGTCTTTGATTGCTTCTTGTTACGTCCCACAAAGTCTTGCCAAATCCCCCCAGATGAGAAGGAACAGAGCTAGTAAAGTGCTCTGCACATAGAAAGCACTCAATAAATACTATTGAAATACTATTGAACAGAACTCAAAGACCAAGGACCCAGTAGAACTCAGCTCTTAGAAAGATTACAGAAAAAAAAGTCTCCATGGGATACAAACTGATTCAATTTTTACTGAAGTTGACATTTTCTTTCCAAACACAACTGGTTTAGAGGGAACTGATCTGCTTTATACATAATGTTATATCGCTTTTTTTAAAAAAGAACAATAGATTGAAAAACATTGGTAGAAAAAGACTACTTCACAAATGTTAACTGTGGTGCATGGCTTAGTGGAAAGAGCACCGGCTGGGGAGACAGGCGAAGTGGGTTCTAATACCGGCTCCCCCAATTGGCTGCTATGTGACCTTGGGGTAAGCCACTTAACTTCTCTGTGCCTCAGTTATCTCATCTGTAAAATGGGGATTAACCTGTCAGCCCCACTTGGGACAACGTGGTTACCTTGAAACTACCCCAGTGTTTTGAACAGTGTTTGGCACATAGTAAGTGCTTAATGAAGCAACGTGGTTTAGTGTAAAGATCATGGGCTTGGGAGTCAGAGGTTGTGGCTCCGCCACTTGCAAGCTCTGTGACTTTGGGCAAGTCACTTAACTTCTCTGTGCCTCAATGACCTCACCCTTAAAATGGGGATTAAGACTGTGAGCCCAAAGTGGGACAACCTGATTTGCTTGTATCTACCCCAGTGCTTAGAACAGTGCTTGGCACATAGTTATTATTAGACCATCATTATTATTAATTTTAGTGATTTCTGATAAATCATGTTAATAAATGGTGATGGTCAGCTATCAAAAATGAAATACACTGTGTGTTATTTTTGAAGGGCAGTGCTTTGTCTTTTAACAAATTGTTTTGAATTCTACCCCAGAAACTTGGCTGAATGTCAATTACACATTTCTTGTGGGAGTTTTGATGGGTCACCAAGGGCTTGGAAAATATTTCATTTCTCAACCTTATTATACTTCTCCACTATGGCTTCCTGTCATTTGAAACAAGTAATCGGAGTACTATGCTGAGAAAAAAGCACACCTAACCCTGGGGATGTGAGGATACAGGACCATTTTTGGCAATCTCTATGGGGCAGGGGGTGGGAAGGGTGTCTCAAGATGTAGTCATTTCTATAGACAATGGATTCTGAAGAAAGAGGCTAACAGATCCTGTGTTTACAGTTATACTTCAAAGAAGGTGAAGAGTCTTCCTCATACTCTGAATAGCTGCCTCCATAAATGGCACAATCATGCCCGGATGGTCACCTCTGTTAAACCTGGGTCGAGGGAAAGATTATTTTCATCAATAGATATCCACAATACACACTTTTCACAAGTGAAGAAAGAGAGAGAGAGAGGACTGCTGAAGACTTTCCCCAGGGTGGGAAGTGGACTGAGTCCACCTTCTGAGCTTTGAGTTCTATACCCAGCTCCACCCTGCATGTGGTCTCAGACAAAGCTATAGCAAAGCTCTTTGTTATAGGAAGAAAATTGAGGCATCAAGAAAAATGCTCTACCTACCTGAGTTTGGAAGAGATGTTTGGAGAAGCTCCTTAGCCCAGCAACTCTGGAAAATTCGTAATCAGTAGGGTTAGCAAAGTTCTTGCCTCCCAAACAATCCTTATTTCTATAGTTCTCTACTGAACAGTTCACCACATAATATGTACCTTTAAAAGCATCTAAAACAGATTCATAAATTTAATAAACAAGATCCTAAATACATGGTTTAAGGGAATGAGGGCAGGCCTGCGAATTGGAGGAGCTGGTTGTAATCCCAACTCCACCACTTGCCTGTCATGTGACCTTGGGCAAGTCACTCAAATTCCACATTCCGTTTCTCAAGCAGGTTCAGCAAGTCATTCAAAGGTCAATATTCAATCAATCTTATTTAATGAGGGTTTATTGTGTGTGCAGAACATTGTACTAAGTGCTTGGGGGAGTGGAATACAAAGAATTAGCAGACATGTTCCCTGCCATAATGAGCTTACGGTCTAGAGGTCTACTCAATATTAAACAGCAAAACAAGATCACAAACGATTAAGCTCTGGTATATAGTCATTCTTTTATCAAAGCCAGGCTTAACTTCACACAGCTACGCTGGGTGGGACATATGACGGGAATGAAGTCCCCAGATACTTTATGGAGAACGGGAATTAGGAAACCATAAGCAAAGAAAGCAAAGAAAATGCTATGAGATCAAAGCCTCAAAAAACATTGCACCCTGCCTGAAAACTGGGAGTCAGCTGCTGAAGGTAGACCAAAAGGCACACTGCCATCAAGAGAGGAGTGGCTCTCTTTGATAAAAAGCTTTGAATGGAGCAAGAGATAAGGAGACCAAAGAGAAAACAGTACCAGGTGCTGCAAACGTTAAGCATAATACACAACAAGGGAAAGTCTTTTCTTTGCAAACCATGAACGGGACTGTGGGTCCTGTATTGGCTTTTCAGTCACATATACACACACATAGGTGAACTTCACTATCAATGAAGTCTATTTCTCATACAAAGCACCTCTCTATCTCTACATATATATATGTACATAGACACACACACACACACACATATGCACCCACTCTAATCAGAAATGATTCAACTTGGAATATACAATTTCATTTTATCCCATAATAGAAAAAACTACTCACTTCCAATTAAGTACATGTATATGTACTTACTAGACACATTTATTGACATATAGTTTATACATATATATCCTTTTTATATTATGGATGAAATGAAATTTCAGAAGACTTAACTGGAATTGATCTATATCTCAAATCCGACAGCAGTTGGTCACTTACTCAGGGCACCCAAAGCACTTGCAGTAGCCAGAAGCACAAGGCAGAAAATCACCAAAGTCACCAAAATGACTAGCTGCAAACTTGTTGGTGAATCTATCAGTAATGACAGCAACATTAGCATCAGTAAAAATATTAACAACACCGAAGCGTGCCAAAACCAGAACAGTCTTGCATTTCTGGTAACTCGCCAAAATTTGATACACCAACAGGAAAGTATTTCATTGCTCCACTGACTTTTTCCCACTGCTGTTTGGCCTGTATTTTTTAAGCAATTGACTTCTCCCCCATAAGGCCCAAACCTGATATCACCCTGAAGTAATTGGATATTCATCCAGCCCCACAGCACTTTTTAGATATCCATATGTATTTTAATATCTCGCTTCCCCCACTCATCTGTAAGCTCCTTGTAGGGAGGCATACTGTCTACCAATTCTATCATAGTGTACTCTCCCAAGTGCTTAATACAGTGCTCTGCACACAGTAATTTGCAATAAATTTCATTGATTGACTAAATGATTTCTTAGGGGAGAGAGAAATCATCTCAAAATAACTAAGTCTTCTTCTCCCAGCAAAAACTACAAAGACCATATGAAACCACGATGGGAGAGTCACTTCCTTCTTTTTCCATTTGAGTGACTGTCACACATCTTGGTGGAAGATGGTAATAGTTTTAAGAGGACAGTGGAAAATGTTCAAACCAATTTCTCCCTCCCAACTGATGCAAAAATATTTCAAAATTCATCTTCCTCTACCAATGTCAAAAAAAATATAGCCAAGTTCATCTTTAATCTTTTCCACAAACTTACCCTTTATCTTCAGTAACCAGAATGACCCCGAAATTACCACACACAGAATTCCTAGCATCACAGTAATGAGCCACCAGATGAATGAGGGAGAATCTAAAAAAGAGGAAGGCAGAGGAAGGATCGACCTAGCAGAGTGAAAACCCGGACTAGGGCAATGAACCAGAAGGTTGTGAACACACATTCTTGTCTCTCTACTTTATATATACACATCTACTTCTCTGAATATTACTCTCTTTCTTACATTATCTCTGCATCTGCTTACCTCTTGCTCTCTAGTTCTCCTTCTGGAAGGAGAGGAAAGGGGTGAAATATAAATCATTGTTATATCTGATTGATCCTCTCAGATCAAATGCTAGTAAATCTGTCTTCCCAAATGATAAATGAACGCTGCTATATATAGGTCCATATATTTCTCCTTGCATTTCTCTTTCTCCCCTTTAGACCATAAGCTTGTTGAGGGTAGGACATGTCTATCAACTTGTTTCATACTTTACTCTGTCAAGTGCTTAGTACTATGCTCTGCACACAGTAAATGCTCAAGAAATATGATTGACTGACTGATTTCTCCTTCACTTCCTTATATCTGTATTTGCTTTTCCTCTCTCTCTGTACTTACACCTTAATCCACAAAGAGAGAGAGAGAAATGTATTATTATAATGAAATTATTACCTTCCCTCTCCCCTGGAAGCAATCGCATACCTCTGTATCCATCTGGGAAAGAGAAGAAATTATCTCTACCCTATCAACACAGAAACAACTGAAAACGTATTTTTCTTCCTCAGCGGTGAAACAATCAGTAGTCACAGAATTCTTATTGTTTCTTCCACAAAACTTACAATTTGCCTCCATTAGCCAGTAGTAAAGTCATCACGAAGAAAATCCCCAGAGTCACTGCAATGAACCACCATGAGAATGGAGAGTCTAATGGGGAGGGAAAGAGAGAGAGACTAAGAGGTGAGGGATAGACCCAAATGAGTAAAGCCTGCAGTCGGCCAGTGGGTACATGTGGATGTACTGAGCCTTAATGATGGCACATGTGGATGTATTTAGCCTTAATGGCAGCTTTGCACTTTCTTTTTCGCCACAAATGCAGAAAAGGAGACTGAATCTGAAATCACATCCCCTTACCTCTTGCTGGATCTAAAGAAAAAAAAGCAAGACTTTAAAACCCAGCATCCACTTTCTTTTGAATGTAATCCTTGCTATAGCAGAGTAGGATGCACTCGGAAGAGTAACAATGATCAACATGATTTTCCTCAGTTCCCTCGTCTGCAAAATAAAGATTTAATACCTCTTCTCCCTCCTACTTAGACTGAGAGCCCCATGTGGGATCTGCTTATCTGGTATTAACCCCAGGGCTTAATACAGTGTTTTGCACATAATAAGCACTCAACACGTACCACAGTTATTATTGCACAAATTAACTGATAAATTATGTGACAACAAGGTCACCCAGCAGACACGGGTTAGAGCTGGGATTAAAACCCAGGTCCTCTGGCTCCCGGGCCCCTGACAGCATTAAGGATTTGGGCTGCGAGTACAGAGCTATGCAGATCTAGCCCGAGGTTCGATATAAAAAGAAGCCATGAAGTAGAGATGTGAACTCTATGTAGACAATTTATTACTCCCTCTATGGCAATCAAGTTCCATCTTTGTATTCTTCAAAATTCTAAATTACACTATTCCCCCTTAATGAGGAAAATCATGTCGATATGAATAAATCTGCCTTCCTGTATGAAAAATAATCCTGCTATATATAGGCACAGCTATTTATCCCAGTATTTCTCTTTCTCTCATGATGATCATTGTATCTGCTTCCAGTAAGCCTGTTGTGGACAGGGATTGTATCTATTAATTGCTGCATTATACTTTCCAAGCACTTAGTACAGTGCTCTGCACACAGTAAGTGCTCAGTAAATATGACTGAATGAATAAATGAATGAATGAATGATCTGATACCACGAGGACTACATTCAAAAATAAGTGGTCACAGGTGCTACAAATCCCCTGCAAAACTAATAAGAGTTCAATAATTGTTGTTGCAGGATGAATAACGATTAGATTGTGAGCTCGTGATTAGACTGTGAGCCCATCACTGGGCAGGGATTGTCTCTATCTGTTGCCGAATTGTACATTCCAAGTGCTTAGTACAGTGCTCTGCACATAGTAAGTGCTCAATAAATACGAATGAATGAATGAATGAATGAATGAATGAATGAATGAATAACACCTCAATCCAAAAAGTACTCTCTCTTTATTCCAAGCCATTTGACATTCAGTTAAAATATCAAAAGTGAGCATTTCCCTCTTAGTATTGCTTGACCACAAATCATGTCCATTGGGAACAATTCTTCCTGGGTTCTCCTCTTAATCACCTTCTGCCACAGGGTCCTGAGGTTCGATTCCCAAAGTGGCCTCAGCTACCTTTCGCAACTGATCCATTTGAGAAATGGATCCATTTGTGAAATGGAATTGATCCATTTCCTATACTCACCAGGACGGCACAGAACAGAGATCTCAGTCCGTCGTACCTACCTGTGTTGGAGCCTGGATGTCGACCAGGAGAGCATGGCATTCTGGAGGGCTTCTTGAAATGTTTTGTAAATTCTAAGACAGAGGACAAGCTGCTCTTTATGTTAGAAATGTCCAGGGAAGAGAAATCTTTTACTACAAGACACTGCTAGCTGCTGTGAGTTGATGCGGCAAAGCCAAAATGAGGAAATACTCAGAAGCAGCAAAAGGTAGGGTTTTTTTTTTTTCATTTTTACTTCTCGAGGAAGGAAATCACATTAATCGCCACCCATCTGTTGAGCTCTTTCAGGAAGAGAATCCACTGAAGGGCCACACTGATCTGTCCAATTCACCCATCCGACATAAGCCACCTTCAGATCCGTTGGATGCCAGTATTTCCCCTGGGTGTCTGTCAATTCTCTCTGACGTCAGTGCCCTTCCAAGATCGACTGGTGGGGCCGGCCTTACTCCTGCTACTCCCCTCCAACCCATTAGGATGTTTCCTGAAGCCGGTCTCTCCACCCTGACAAAAACTTTTTGTCGCCAAAAATTTTGAGTGAGATATGTTCCACGCAACCCTTATCTAGGAGCTCTGACGTTAACCCCTGTAAAGCATAGTACACAATTACACATTTTGTTATATGCTACAAGTCCACACCCTTAACTAGAGCTTTGCAGGTCTCTAACAGATTGAATCCTCCTAAAAAACACTTCTTGAAAATTTGTTATTGCAGGCTTATAACAAACCTCATGGTACACAATTACTAACTTTGTTGTTGCGTATGCCTACAAATATCCTTGTAGAAACCACACAGGAAACTCCCATGACTGTCACATTACAAAGTTCACCTCTCTATTGTACCCATTAGAGATCTACTGCGTTTTTAACCATAGACTGTATCTTCCTTATGATCAGAAATCATGTCTAACAGCTCTGTCATATTTTCCTAAATACAACAGCTTGCCCTGTATACTATAGTGTGCTTTTTTATTTTCCTAAACACAACAGATGCTCTGTACACAATAAACACTAGATAAATACCTCTAATTTATTGATTGATTTTAATTGTACCCAAGTTCAAATTTTTCTCTTCTCTATGAATCTGTTTCTCATGCCCTATTGGAAGTCCTTCTTGATTTATTTACAGCACCAGAGTCAGTCAATCTAAAAATATAACTAGCATTTATATGTTCTGGTGATTTTCTCAACACTCACATAACTTTATTTATTAATTTGTTTCATCATTTTTTTCTGGCCTTCCAAAATGACACACTGAAAGTACAATCTGTCAAAATTCCTATACTATACTATGCTAAACTATACTGATATTATTATTATATGTAAAGAATTTCTGTCTGTGCATATACATATATATATACATATACATATATATATATATATCTTTATATCATAAACTCTCAAAGGAGGAAACTTGTCTTGATTCTGTTTGTACCCTTCCAAGAACTTAGTGTAAGGCCTTATGCTCTGAAGGTGATGAACGCATTATTATTATTGTTATTATTATTAATGGTTTATTATTTTGAATCAATATCATTTTTATTAATATGTTTGTTTAATACTTATCATGTGTCAAGCACTGTTCTAAGTGCTGGTGTAGATACAAGTTAATTAGGTTGGACAGAGTCCATGCCCACGTGGGACTCAGTGTAAATAGGAGGAAGAACAGGTACTGAACCCCATTTTACAGGTGAGGAAACTGAGGCACATTCTGATTAATTGCTGGATTGATTTGGCTTGGGTGCTCCGGAGGGCTCATGAGGAAGTTTGGGGAGAGAGGAGGAGCTGGATGGCAGTAAACTGGGGATTTTAATAGACCAGCTTCTCTCCTCTAAGCTGTCAGCTTGCTGGAGGTGGCGAATGTGCAAACCGTGTTGTATTGTACTCTCTGAACTTCTTAGTACAGTGCTCTGCAGGTGGTAAGCACTTAATAAATGCCACTGATTGATTCCTGGCCCAAGGATCTATCGGTAAAATATGTACCGAACCAGTCATTCAACCAGTTATCTAATGGATTGGTTTCCAGTCTTCAGCAGGTTAAATGTTGGCAAATCCAACTGTGAACAGGAGGTGAAAATCCCAAAGAGTTGTGTTTGTGTGGCTGTCTCTCTGCAGACAGTAGTTTTTCCCAGTCATTCAGCCAGTTATAGCTGGCAGCGTCACCTCTACTCTAAGAGGCAGAATGGGGCTGTGAAGCTCTCAGGAAACACACAAAGCTTGGGTGATTTAAGTCCGGTATCTTCCCTTGCAGCTTTTCTGAAAATCCAACTTGCGGATTGGTAACATTCTGGGCATCGGAATTGTCGGTCATTGGAATTTGCCTGCAGGAATTACGATTTGTAGGGAGGAAATCCTACTGGAGCTGGCTGTTCAGGCAGATTCATTTTGATCTGTTAAACAGCATTTAAACAGGAAGTGACGAGCACCGACTCCATGAAGAGGTGGTGGCCACCGCCCTCAGGGTAGCTTAGTGGCAAGAGCCCGGGTTTGGGAGTGGAGTCAGAGATCGCAGGTTCTAATCCTGACCCCGCCACTTAGCTGGTGGCTTGGGGAAAGTCACTTAACTTCTCTGTGCCTCTGCTACCTCATCCATAAAATGGGGATTAAGTCTCTGAGTCCCACGTGGGACAACCTGACTACCTTGTATCTACCCCAGGGCTTGGCACAGTGCGTGGCACATAGAAGGCACTTAACAAAATACCATCATTATTATTATTATTATTGACATCAAGGGCATAAAGTCATTAGCGTCAGCCCCACGATCTTTTTGGTTTTGGTGGCAAGACAGTCCAGTTTGTTCAAAGTGGCAGCTCAGATATTTCTTTTCTTACAAATACACTCCTTGAGAGAGGTCACGTCTTCTTTATATCTTAGATATATATCCAAGGTCCCGATTGACTCTGTAAGAGCAGTGAAGAAAAACCCATCACTACTGATGAGAAGCAAGTCAACCACACGACCTGCTCATGGTAGCATCCAACTATCTCCTCCCCTCAACCTAAGCAACAGTACAACATAGGTAAGAGACAAAGGATATTGTTTGTCTTTGGTTATTTTAGAGTCTCTGAACAAAAGTACTTAGAATGCCTTAATCACCTCAAATGAAAAAAAGCCCCACATGGTCCCCCCAAAGTTATCTTCCTTACGGACTCATCAGAGAGGGACAACAAGATCTAGTGAAATGTGCAGGAACTGGTGGTCTAATCTGAGTTGTGCCACTGATCTTCTAGGTCACTTAGTCTTTTTGGGCCTCCTTTTACTCATCTGTCAAATGGGGATAAGAAAGCTACTTTCTAAACCTCTTAGGTTATGTGTCTCACGTGGAATGGACATTGTGCCTGACCTGATTCACTTTTACATACAACATGGCTTGGCAATTCGGGAAATACTTGATGAATGTAATAATAATAACAGTAATAATAATAATGACCATCAGAGGACCCCCACAGGCGGGTTTTGTATCTTATGACACTCTAACAAATCCAGTAATATCAAAGTCTAGCAAACTGCTGATTATATGGCTTTTAAAACTCAGAGGTTGCCCTGGCAAACTACATACAATATGCAACCTTAAATGGGTGGACAAAATCTCATTGATTCGATTTAGCTCATCGTGACAAACAACAGCCAGAGAAAACTGGCAGGAATCCCGTGACCTGTCACATCTTGGCCCAGCAGACAAGCTTAGCTCACTAACACCGGAGGGGCCGTAAGTGAGCGATAGAAAGCAGATGGCTGAACGGAAGCAGATGGCTAAACGGACACACCCCGTACCTAATCCCAGAGGATCCCGGAGATCTTCTTGGAGGCCTCTGTTCTGGAGCCCGAAATGGGAAAGCAAGAGAGAGGATGATCAGTGCTGTTGTGTGTAGTGAAAGACCAATCACATCTTAATTGGAATCAACGTTTTAATGATACAAATGGAGTAGAACTCACTTTGCCCAAATTCTCAGGGTGTGAGATTGGTGGTTAGGGTCACTAAGAAGGAGCTCCAATTGGTCGCTGATTAACTCTGCTGAGACGGGGGAATGGGTTCAATCTCATCTCCTTGTGTGGGTGATGCAAAGTTGTTGGTAGCAAAAGTGAGGATGACAAGGAAATACAAGCGGGAAAGCAACACGGGCAAGAGAGGTCAGATTTTCTTTGCTACAAGTGTCTGTTCTGGAATGGGTAACGGTCTGATTTCCATGAATTCCCAAGAAAGGGGCTAACGGCTGCTAGATTCGCAGATATATCTCTCATCCAATGAACAGTTTTTCGCATATACTACATTTCCTGAATGTAAAAGTACACAGGTCCAACGGGCATTTGAAAGACGAACCTCCAACCTGTAATGGAGATAGATAAATTTTCTATCAATTGATCAATCATATTTATGGAGTGTTTTCTGTGTGTGGAGCACTGTACTAAGGACTCAGGAGTGTACTTTATAACAGAGTAGGTGACATGTTCCCTGCCTATAATGATCTTACAGTCTATTATTTTTGTGTCCTAATTCCATGGGACAATTCAAAACAGCGATGACCTTAGGTGGTGACAATCTGATTTATTTGATGAAGGTTGTTAACTAAAGCCACAAGCTATAGGGATGAATTGATTTCATAGTGTGGACAGGACAAAGACTGGAGACACGAATGGGGACGTAGCATGGCCTAGTGGATAGAGCACAGGCCTGGGAGTCAGAAGATCTAGGTTCTAATCCAGCTCTGCTACTCATCCACTGTGTGACCTTGGGCAAGTCACTTCATTTCTCTCTCAGTCAACTCATCTGGAGAATGGGGATTTAGACTACGAACCCCATGTGGGATAGGGACTCTGTTCAATCTGATTAACTGTATCTCCCCTACGGCCTAGAACAATGCCCGGGCCATGGTAAGTGTTTAACAAACACCATGAAAAGCAGACAAAAAACAATTTAATAGTCACTATCTCCAGTCTTCTGTGAGTGAGATCTGAGTGGAAGAACTGGCTTCTCTTTTAACAAAGTCCCCATGGATCGGAGAAACTGGTGACTAGAAAGCTTTTGGAGCTGGAACCTAAACCCACAGCTAGGTAGGTTTCTGAGAAACCACTTCACTGGGCCTCGACTCTGTGCTGTGTGTTTGATGGGTTTTATATCTGGTCCCTGGCCATGTGGGCCGATGAATTCCTATTCTGATCCCTTACAGAGAGTGAGGGAAAAACAGGGGAATAAAGAGGTTTGCCTGGGGCTCCTAGATAGAGGGACCCAGACCTCTCTGCTCTTGGAGCCCTGGTAGGGCAGGGGGAAACACAGGGTGACATTGTTTTTTTGCCCTCATTTTATCCCCTAAACTTGGTCTCCGGTTCAAAGGCTCACACCTTACCCACATTCTGCTAACTCTAATCAGTCAGAATCTCCTATGATCTCAGTCTTTGGATGGAAAAAACATGCTACCCCTCCTGAAGGGGTAGTCAGCCTCTCAGTTGTGAACAATCTACTCAGGAATCCTGACTGTTTCTGCTCTTCCCCTTCACCCAAAATGCTCCTCTTCCCTGGGGCAATGGACCTGCACTGAAGATCGAGGTGACATATCACTCCAGAAGGAAGATTCCTAAAGAAAAACACTCGGGGAATACTCCACAGACACTTACAGATCAGAGGATAGCGGTGAGCCATCTGTCCACTGCCAGGACTTCGCATTTTCAGGAAGAGAGAGTCCTATCCAGTAATGAAGAGATAATAATTTCAAGAAATCCTGTTGGAAATACAAACAAACCAGAAAGAAACATCAGACCCCAATTGTTCCATATGTGCAGGGATATAGGAGCAGCAGCTTTATGCCAGAGGCTCTTTGACCTAGAAACCATACAACTGGTCAATTATACTTCTTCATTGGAGAACCCTCATTTGGGAAACTCACCATTCGGCCCTGCTCATCACTTCTGTTTTGGTGCACGGAGAAGTTATGTGTTCTGTTCTCTCAAAGGGTCCTGTACGCAAAGTTTGAAACTGAGTGACCTTTGTTTGGAAGGGATAAACGACTCTCTTTCCAGGGCTCAGGCCTCCCTTCCTCCCAGAATTGCAGGCTCAAAGGGTCTGTAACAGAGGGCCGGGGCCCGGGCTGTGAATCCATTATTCCAGGATGCCAACCAGGGCTCCATCACCAGCTGACAGGAGCACTTTCTTTGTAGTCTTTTGTAGTATAATTTTTTGGTACGGCAGTTGGACAAGGTTCTAATAGTTTGATTATTATCTCTTCCCTACTCAATGGGTTGTTTCTACTGGAATTTGTACTGAAAATATGCTAATGGAAAGTCAAATGTGGCATCCATATTAATTTGAGATTTTTGTAGCCATGAAGAAGGTTGGCACTATTATTACTATTATGATTATTATAAATAATAATAGTTGTTAAGGGCTTATTAAGCATTGTACTAATCACTGAGGAAGAGTCACTATAATCAAGTTGAATACGTAAGGGCTCCTCACAGGGAGTAGCAGGGAGAACAAGTATGGCTACAGGGGTAACAACATGGCTCAGTGAAGATAAGTGACTTGTCCAAGGTCACACAGCAGGCAGGTGGCAACCCGGGTTTAGATTCCAGGTTGTCAGACTCCTTGTCCTGTGCTCTTTCTACTAGGCCATCGCTGACCCATGACTGCCCTACACACCTTTCAGTTCTGGCTGAATCCTGAAGCCATTTTGATGCCATCCTCTGGATGTAATGGCTGTTGTGATTAAGCTCTCTACCTTCATGACTCTTTCTGTACAATTGAAGAATATCATCATCAACAATGGTAAGGGAACTCAGAAGCGACCTTAATCTCCGGGACAGTAATGCTGATCCTCGTTTGAAAGTTACATCTACCAGTTCATAACCAGTCAATCGATCTATAACCGACTACTTTTAATACTTTGCATTGAAGTGATTAATCAAGAAGGCAAATGACCAACGCTGAACCTGTGATCCTCAATTCACACCTTTTCTGGATGGCACATGAGAGGAGAGTAGCCAACAGCGGGACATCCAAGTACTAGTGTGTGGACAGGGGAAGGGTGTTTAGAAGTCTGCCCTTCCCCCTTCCTCCTCTTTAGAGACCCCACAAGTGGGGTCTCCAAGGTCACGTGATTGATGTTTCTATCCAAAAACAGGTTCAAAAGTCAGGATTGGCATGGAAATGAACCATTCTGGACCCTTATCAGGAAAAAGTAAAGCTTGAATTTTACAGTGTTGTGTGACTGGTTGGCAAAGGAAGGTATGGAGGTGTTTGGAAGGGAGTGGTAGCTGGAAGACAGGTTAGGTGTCAGCTGTTTAAGGCAGGGAATTGTTATAAGATTATGTAATGTTGATTTGTCATGTAGAACTCGTTTCTCCCCAGAGTCTTTCTCCACTTCTTCCCCTCATCCTGATTCCCCCTGGGGATAAGGGGGCGATTTCAGTAGATTCACCTGTCCCTGCACTATTTCATGTGGGATTCCACCCAGACTGTCTCCTCCTCCCTGATTCTGCAGGCCTGGACCCTACAGAAGGTAGAGTGCAAATGAATGAATGAATGAATGAATGAATGAATGAATGAATGAATGGACCTACCCGCTCTTCCCTGCTATCTATCTGCAGGAGACTGGAGTTCTGAGCGGCACAGGTGGTGCGGCTTCCTTCCCAAGAGGCCGATTCCTTGGAAAACAGGTAGCAGCGGTTCCTGTAGGCTACCCAGTTCTCTCGACATGGACCACTGTGACATCCTAGAGAAAGAGGAAGAGTTATTAAATTGGGCAAGCCCTTTATGAAATTTAAAACAGGTCACAGGGTTCCAGTCAATCTTCTCGTTCTTAGCAGAGTGCTTTAGCCAGCTCTGTTTGGATTTCTCTTGCTTGTAAATAAGTGAAGGCCATTGGTCTGTTTTGCTTTTCCCAGTTGCTTAGTACAGTGAATTGAACCCAGTGTATTTTCAATAAATATTTTTACTATTTCTGCTACTGCGATTCTTAGTATTATTAGATGTCATCATATCTTCTTTTTATTTGGGATGATTCTGTCAGGGGACATCTCACCCAGGTTATCGCAGTCTGGCATAGTGCAGGGTCGGGGCTTTGAGTTGATGCTGCCCGGCTGTTCTGTGAATGGCCCCTTGTGGAGACAATGGTCTGCCTCGAGCTGTCTACCTCCCGTAACATGACAGCACCAGTTGTGCCACTGTTTAATGTGAAGCAGAACGTAGAACTACACAAGTCTTGGTCACACGATTGCATTTCTGCCCTGCCCACCTAAATGAATAGGGTCTTGCCATCGGTTGCATTAGTTCCAGAAATGAAGGACTACTATCCATTCCTCTACCATCTATCTGTCAATCTGCCTTTCTGTCTGTCTACAGTGCGGGACTTCAGTGTAAGCTCATCAGCAGGGAGGCAGTGATCATTTCTCATGACAACACAATAAAGTGGCCTTTTGGGAATTCAAGATCGATGCCAAAAGACATGAAAATTCATCTGTGTGGATAATACTAGCAACGCAGGATAACATTTCTTCAGCATCCTGTGCATCTAAATATTACCCTCTGCTGGATTGTAGCATCTGCTTGCCAGTGGACCTGGTGCTGTTTGAACTCAGCATACAGCAGTTGTTTGGCTCTCCACTTAACAAATGAGTGATGGGACCAGTCTAAATCACTTAGCTTCACTTCTGGTAGGCTGACTGCATCCTAGAGGCTCACGGTCTCTAATCCTGTTATGCCATCTGATGATGAGCTGGACACATAGGTGGCATAGATGGAATTGCCCGAGGAGTCATACATTGCCTTAGTTAAATCCGGGTCACACGGACTTTCCAGACTTGCTTCACAGACTTGTAGTTTGGGTTGAAGTTTCGAGCTAAATTGGCATAACGTTCTGTCGCTCTCCCAAAGGACAGGCAGACTTTCTGGATCTATATTTCTATCTCTTTGCATTGAACATAAAACTGTCAGGAATACCATCCTTGGTTAGGGCAGTGACCCAGCTAGTTCTGAATTTTTCTTTAATAATAATGTTGGTATTGGTTAAGCACTTACTATGTGCACTGTTCTAAGCACTGGGGTAGATACAGGGTAATCAGGTTGTCCCACGTGAGGCTCACAGTTAATCCCCATTTTACAGATGAGGTAACTGAGGCACAGAGAAGTTAAGTGACTTGCCCACAGTCACACAGCTGACAAGTGGCAGAGCCGGGAGTCAAACTCATGACCTCTGACTCCGAAGCCCAGGCTCCTTCCACTAAGCCACTCTGCTATGAAGTAACATGACAATAGGAAACTTAGAGAAAGTATGAGAGATGCTGTTTTCCTTGATAACCATCCTCATGGCAATGGATGCACATTCTGATATTTCTAATGCTTTGTTGCAATGACTCTCATTAAATAATCTAGTAGCAATAATGTGGTGTCTGCATTAAGAGAATTCCCCTAATTTGTTTTAGACATTCTCGTTTTATCTAACAGAATGCGTGATCCAGATGTATAGAGAAAGGGAAAGTAAATCAGTGTGTTTATCTCTTGCCTGAGCTTCTGAAACAAAACTTTTCATATAGCCCCAGTAAAACAGAACCCAGGATTGGATTTTGTCTAATTCAGGAACATGAACTTCAAGCTCTCTCCTCACAGCAACCCTGCTGTGTTCTAGACTGTTCTAGCTTCTTCTAAACCCTAAGCCTGGCGTGGGCAGGGATTGCCTCTCTTCATTGCTGAATTGTATTTTCCAAGCAGTTAGTACGGTGCTCTGCACATGGTAAGTGCTCAAAAAATCCGAATAAATGAATGAAGCAGCCTTCCTGAACTACCTGCAGTAATGTGAATCAAAGGAATTGCCATCCGCACACTCCCCGATGAAATCAACAGCAAATGAAGCTAACCTACCTTTCAGGGATGTTACATTGTGGTTTGATGTGGTAGTGTTGTTATCTTCTTGAAAGCCACGTGCTAGAAGGAGGATGGAGAAGCAGTGTGATTCTCATTGCAACATCGCCAAGATCCGC
The DNA here is from genome assembly GCF_004115215.2 of Ornithorhynchus anatinus. NCBI lineage: Eukaryota > Metazoa > Chordata > Mammalia > Monotremata > Ornithorhynchidae > Ornithorhynchus > Ornithorhynchus anatinus. The sequence continues at coordinate 43,617,485 of NC_041744.1, read as the reverse complement.
CCTTTCCTCTCCATCCAAAAGGCTATCACCTTAGTACAATCACTCATCTTATTCCGACTGGATTACTGCATCAGCATTCCCTCTGATCTCCCATCCTCTTGTCTCTCGCCACTTCAGTCTATACTTCACTCTGCTGCCCGGAATATCTTTCTACAGAAACGTTCTGGGCATGTCACCCTCTTCCTCAAAAATCTCCAGGGTTGCCTATCAACCTTTGCATGAAGCAAAAACTCCTAACTATTGGTTTCAAAGCTCTCCATCACCTTGCACCCTCCTACCTCTCCTCTCTTCTCACATTCTACAGCTCAGCCCTCACAGTCTGCTCCTCTGGTGCCTCTCACCTCTTCAGTGTGCCTCGTTCTCGCCTGTCCCACCGGCCTACCACCGGCCTAGAATGCCCTCCCTCCTCAAATCTGCCACACTAGCACCCTTACCCTCTTCAGAGCACTACTGCAAGCTCATCTCCTCCAGGAGGCCTTCCCAGACTAAGCCGCCCTTTTCCTCTGCTCTCCCCACATCACCCTGACTCATTCCTTTTGTTCTAATAATAATAATAGTGTTGGTATTTGTTAAGCGCTTACTATGTGCAGAGCACTGTTCTAAGGGCTGGGGGAAATACAGGGTCATCAGATTGTCCCACGTGAGGCTTACAGTTAATCCCCATTTTACAGATGAGGTAACTGAGGCACAGAGAAGTTAAGTGACTTGTCCACAGTCACACAACTGACAAGTGGCAGAGACCGGATTCAAACCCATGACCTCTGACGCCCAAGCCCGGGTTCTTTACATTCTATTCCCCTTCCTGCCCCATAGCAGTGTGTATTTATGTACATATTTATAATTATAATTGTATTTATTTACATTGATTCTATTAATGCCTGTTTACTTATTTTGATGCCTGTCTCCACCCTTCTAGACTGTGAGTCCGATGTGAGCAGGAATTGACTCTATTTTTGGCTGAATTGTACTTTCCAAGTACTCCGCTCTCCACACAGTATGCGTTCAATAAATACTACTGAATGAATGAACAACATTTCAACTCTCTTGTTCCCTATCAATCAGGTAAAAGATGTGTAATCACATATATTAACTGTCTCTGATCCTCGGTCTAGGTCATAGAGGAATGAGGTCCCTAGAAAGAACAGATTCTCAAGGTGGGAGAAGGGAAACTTGGTTTTAGTCCGTCAGTTTTATTTATTGAGCACTTACTGTGTCAGAGCACTGTACTCAGTGTTTGAGAGAGCATAATATGACAATATATGAAACACATTCCCTTCCCGCAGCAAGCTTTACAGTTTACAGGGAGAAATGGACATTAATATGAACAAATTATAGATATGTACATAAGTGCTGTGGGGCTGGGAGGGGAGGGATGAATAAAGGGGAAGAACTCAGGATAACACAGGAGTTGAAGAGGAGGAAAACAGGGCTCGGTCAGGGAAGATCTCTTGAAGGAGTTAATCCATCAGTAAGGCTTTGAAGGGGGAGAGTAATTACCTGTTGGACATGAGGAGGGAGGGTTCCAGGCTAGAGGCAGGACTTGGGTGAGAGGTAAATGGTGAGATTAATGAGATCCAGGTAGAGTGAGAAGGTTAGCATTAGAGGAGCAAAGATTGCAGCCTGGGTTGTGGTAGAAGAATAGAGAGGTGAGGTAGGAGGGGTGAGCTGATTGCATTATTTAAAGTCAATGGTGAAGAGTTTCTCTTTGATGTGGAGGAGGATGGACCACGACTGGAGGTTCTTGAAGAGTGGGGGGAAACAAGGCCTGAACGTTTTTGTAGAAAAATGATTTGGGCAGCAGAGCGAAATATGGACTGGAGTGGGGAGAGACAGGAGGCTGGGAAGTCAGCAAGCAGGTTGATACAGTAATCAATGGAGGATAGCATAAATGATTGGATTAAGGTGATAGCAGTTTGGTATGGAGGAAAAGGCTGATTTTAGTCATGTGAAGTTCGAACTGACAAGATTGACTCATGGATCGAATATGTGTTTAGAACAGTGCCAGTGCTTGGCACATGGTAAGTGCTTAACAAATGCCATCATCAAGTGGGTTGAATGAGAAAGAGGAGTCGAGGAGAACCCCAAGGTTATGGGCTAGTGACACATGAAGGAAGGTGGTGCTGTCTAAAATGACGGGAAAGTCAGCAGGAAGACAGGTTTTGGTTGAGAAGGTAAGGAAATCTGTTTTAATAATAATAACGTTAATAATAATAGTAGTAGCAGTAACCATAAGCTATTATTGTGCTCAGAGCACTGTGCTAATCTCTAGGATAAAGTACACAGGTAGTAATTAGACATGGTCCCTGGCCCTTAAGGGACAAACCATCACTGTAAGGAGAACTGACATCTTTCCTCACTCCCCTCGGTTCTTTGAAGGGGTTAGTAAGCATACATTAGAGGGGAACCAGTTGACATAATATATTTAGATTTTCAAAAATCCTGAGATAAAGTTATACCCAAAAGCTTCCTCAAAAAACCTAGCCATCAGGGATCTGAAAGGATTGGATTATCAACTAGCATCTGGGATCTGTATATCTGAGTTCCATCATTTTGCTCCTGCCTGCTATTTTGGAAATGAAACGTTGTTTATTTTATACTAAAGTGATAGATTAAAAAAGCTCTCATAAACAAAAATACATTCAAATATCTTACAGTGAAAACCTTTTTAACCTTTTATCTGAGTATTTTGGGGCTTTTCCCCCTTACCCTTTTCCTAATCCCATACCCATCTGCTCATCTGCCACTAAGAATTTCCACATTTTTGCTCACCCAACTAAAATTAATACTCAGAACATGTTTTGAACATAGGTTCCTCATTCTTGGCTTTTCAAACAAATCAAAGACTCCTTTGATAATGGTATAAGTCTTATTTCTCCATAAAACACATCCCTGTCTTATCTAGATATTTGATTTATTGTTTTCATTTTTAATGCCAACTTAAAACCAGTTTGTGCTATTGTCCCTCACTGGTTTTCTTCTCCTCACTCCCTGCTTGCCTTCGTCTATTATGTTTTCCTTTTTCTCTTTTATGTCTTTTTTTCTTAAATGGTAATTAAGTGCTTCCCATGTGCCGGACACTGTATTAAGCTCTGGGGTAGATACAACATAATCAGGTTGGACACAGTCTGGGTCCCACACGGGGCTCACAGTCTTAATCCCCATTTCATGTATGAGGTAACTGAGGGACAGAGAAGTTAAGTGATTTGTCCAAGGCTACAAAGCACACAAATTGAAGAGTCAGGATTAGAACCCTGGCCCTCTGACTCCCAAGCCCAGCAGTTCCCACACCGCTTTCTTTCCTTTTTTTCCAGTGGTCTCTGGGATGACCTCTTTGCCTCACTTCCCTTGTCAGACCTCGGCCAGGCGGACACGGGAGAGGAGAGAGTTGAGGACTTTGCTCCTCCATCTCCCATTATTCTTTTTCTCCGCCATTTCTATCTGCTCCAACAATTTTTGATTTTTTTCTCCCCTCAGTTTCCCTAAATCTTCTCTTGGCTTGCTTTTTTCTTTTTTTTTTTCTTTTGCTTCTGGCATTCAACTTGGGTAAAGTGATCTTCTGTTCTCTTCCTTTGATTTCCTTTCTGGGAAAATTTAGTCCTGCCTCTCTTCCTTCCTGTCATGCACACCTGAGTACTGTCTTGTGACACCTCCCACATTCCTTCCTGCCCCTTTGCAAGATAGTTGGCCGTGTTACCATGAGAGGCATCACTCCTACTTGCTGCTCCTCACCTCCCTCGCTTACTACCCACCCTGCCCATGTCCCTCCACTCTTATTCTATTGTTCCTTCTGTTTCCTCCTTCAAATTGTTTTCTGTCTGAATTTCCACCTTCTTTCTCCATAGGAGTTTGCTGTGCACAGTTTGCTGAGGAAGCAGCATGGACTAGCTGGATAGATCATGGGCCTGGGAGTTGGAAGGACCTGGGTTCTAGTCCTGGCTCTGTCACTTGTCTGCTGCGTGGCCTTGGATGAGTCACTTCACTTCTCTGTTACTCAGTTACCTCATCTGTAAAAAGAAGAGTAAACTGTGAGCCCCATGTGGGGCACGGACTATGTCCAACCTGATTAACTTGTATCTACCCCAGGCCTTTCTACAGTGCCTGGTACATGGTAAGGACTTAAAAAATAATATTAAAAAGAAAAAAAACAACAACATGTTATTACTCCTACACACAACACATGTTTCTCTGAAAACCTTACAATTTATTTGGATGTTGCCATTATAACCTTCTTTAGTTAGTGTAATAATTATAATGGTATTTGTTTGGCTTTTACTTTGTGTCAAGCACCATTCTAATCCCTGGTGTAGAGGCAGGATATTTATGTTGGACACAGCCCCTGTCACACAGAGCACTCACAGTCGAAGAGGGAGGGAGATCAGGCATTGGATCTGCATTTTACCGATGAGGAAAAAGAGGCAAAGATAGGTTAAGTGACTTTTCCAAGGTCACACAGCTGATGGGAGGTAAAGTGAAGATTAGAACCCAGGACCCAGGGTAGCGCTCTTTCCACTAGGTCTTGCTGCTTCTTGGGGACTTCCTCCTCCCTCTACCCCCACGAGGATGGGGTTACCCTAGGAATGGCAGGTGGGGAGGGAGGGAACTGTGCAGTAAACAGAGGTGGACCATGGCGGTTAATGCTAACTGCACTCCTACAACATTCCCGCCGAGTTGTTGATTAGAACCCAGGTTCTCTGGGTAATACCATTTGGGCTCACCCCAGGCAGATGATCCTCCCATTCAAACTAGGCTAGCAGGAGACATGACCTCTCAAACATGGACAGATGGACACACATGAAGTAGAGAATTTCACGCGCTTAGAAAGAACTTCAAATACTCACTCTTCACAATCCTGACTGTCATAGATCCCATGGTGGCCAGTAGCCCAAGGCACAGGATACCCAGAATCCCAGTGACAAGCTTCCATGGGGGGGATGGAGAAACTGTCAGAAAGGAAGAAAGAAGATGCTTTGAGTCATAGGATGGGCAGAGGGAGCAGCTGGGCTGGAATTAGTGAGACAACCCCAGGCCTGGGACTCCAACAATAAGAGATCAGAGCTCTGAAGGAGAAAGAACTCCGCGAGTTTCTTGAGAAGCAGTGTGAACTAACGGAAAGACCTCAGGGGTGGGAATCAGGAGACCTGTGTTTTATTCCTGCTTCACACTTTGCTGACGGTGTGATCTTGGACAAGTCACTTAATTTCTCTGTGTCTCAGTTTTCTTGCCTGTAAATCAGAAACTAAATACCCTTAGATCATGAGCTCCCTGTGGGACAAGGACTATGTCTGATCTGATCAGATTGTGTCTGCCACAGTGCTTGGCCAATAGCAAGCATTTAACAAATATCCCAACTCTCATTAATATTATTAGCTGTCAGAATCGGGCACTCAAAGAATCCGGATATGGTTAACCAGGCCCATGACATCACTTTCCCGCTCACGTGAAGAGTCTTTATTTCACGGCAGTGATTCCCTCATTGAAGTCTGCTTGTAACCTGCCATACCTGTGGTCTGCCCAGCCTCACACTTCCCTGGTTGCTGGGCACGACCGTGGAGGGTCAGCTCCGTGTAGATCAGTTGCTGCTCACTTGCTGCACCGGTGCGCTTAATGCCCTGAAAATTTCTGTGCTGCCGTAGTTGAGAAGGCTGGGAATTTTTCAACTCCGTATAAGTCACCTCCTGCTCATGACCTTGGGCTGGTACTTTCCTGGCTCTTCTATGATGCTGCTGCTGCTGCTGAGAAAGCTTGGAATTTCTCAACTCCGTGTAGGTCACTTGCTGCTCACTGGAGGCATCTTTGTTCTTGGGTTTCTTAGGTCTTCCTTGCTGCTGCTGGGTTGATTTTTGATGGATCAACTCCGAGTAAGTTACCTGCTGCTTGCTCATCTCTGTGGAGAGAAGGGATGAAGGAGAGAGAAGGAGAGAGGGAGGGAGATAGAAAGAGAGAGGTAGTTCAGACTCCAGAGTTTTAAAACTGATGTTGGGACATGAAGCACAGTGAGAAAGTCAAATGGGAATTCTTGGAAGAGAGGGAAACCCAGCCCTGCATCTCTTCTCCACCATGCAATCCAGAGTCCCCCAATATTGACAGGGATTTTCCAAACTAAGTGATTATATCACTGATTAATAGCAATGATAACTGTAATATGTGTTAAGCACCTATTTATGCACCAAGCACTATTCTGAGCACTGGAGTGGATATGAGCAAATTGTGTTGGACACAATCCCTGTCCCACAGTGATCTCACATCCTCAATCCCCCTTTTATATATCAGGTAACTGAGGCACAGAGAAGTGAAGTGACTTGTCCAAGCAGACATGAGGCGGAGCCGGGATTAGAAGACATGACTTTCTGACTCCCAGGCTCTTGCTCCCTCCATTTTGCCATGTTGATTAAGCACTTAAGGTATGTGAAACACTGCCCTAAGCATTGGGTAGAACATATGGATAAGCATTGGGTAGAACATACGGATATTAACTCAGTAGCAGTTAACCACTCTCAGTTATCAGCCATAGCAAAGGCTGGATGAGGGCTCAAAAGATGGGTCTCTGAGAAGAATCCCACCCTTCCATCTCCCCTTCCCAAATCGACCCCTCCACACCCCCCGCCCCCAACACCCCCCCCCGCCCCGAGTCTTTCATCCTTGACTCTGTGAAGGAGAAATCCCCCATATTATTGAAAGTTATAACTGAAAATTATCCCTCAAGGAATGGCTCCAGGGCAAGCCAGTGAGGGAAAATCGAAATTCCCAATATAATACATTCAGTCCATAGTATTTATTGAGTGTCTACTGGTTGCAGAGCAGTCCATTGAGCATTCAGGAGAACACAACAAAAATCAAAACTACAGCACCCCCTCTCGAGGACCTAGGGTGCACTTTAATGACATTGTGAGAGGATGATCAGTCCTCCATCTATCGATTCATCTGTGGAATGCATTGACCATTTACCTTGTGCAAACTATGAAGTGCTTGGGGAAGTATAATACGATAGAATTGGTAGCCATGTCCCCTGTCCACGAGGAGCTTACAGTATAGAGGAGGAGGCAGGCATTAAGAGAAACAACTTTTAGATATCAGTCAATGGAATTTATTGAGAACTTACTGTGTTCAGACTCAGCACTTGGGAGAGTGCAATACAATAGAGTTGGTAGATACATTCCATGCCCACTGTGAGCTTGCAATCTAGATATATAAGTAAGTGCATGGGGCTGTACTAAGTGATGGGATAGATAAGTTATATAATTTAATTTTATATAAGTTAATAGAGAAGAAAAGACTAAAATAAATAGAGGAAAACAAACCATAAACAATCTGGATTAACACATTGGGCAATCTGGAAATACCGGTCATGAGTTCTAATTCTGCCACATTCATTCAATCCTATTTATTGAGCCCTTACTGTGTATGGATCACGGTACTAAGCGCTTGGAAAGTCAATTCGACAACACATAGAGACAATCCTTACCCAACAACAGTCACAGCACACAGTCTAGAAGGGAGAGACAGACAACAGAATAAAACAAGTAGACAGACATCAGTAGCATCAAAATAGAAAAACAGAATTATAGATATATATATACACATCACTAATAAAATAAAGAGAATAATAAATAGATACAAATATACACAAGGGCTGTGGGGTGGGGAAGGGGTTAGAGCAGAGGGAGGGTGTAGGGGTGTTGGGAAGGGGAGACGGTTCAGAGGCAAAGGGGGCTCAGACTGGGAGGGCCTCCTGGAGGAGGTGAGCTCTAAGTAGGGCTTTGAAGAGGGAAAGTGAGCTAGTTGGCGGATGTGAGGAGGGATTTCAGGCCAAAGGTAGGATTGGGGGCTAGGGGTCGACGGCAGGACAGGTGAGAACGAGGCCCAGTGAGGAGGTTGGGGGCAGAGGAGCCGAGTGTGCGGGGTGGGCTGGAGAAGGAGATAAGGGAGGAGAGGTACAAGGGGACAAGGGGATGGAGAGCTTCAAAGCCGACAGTGAGGAGTTTTTGCTTCATGCGAAAGTTGATAGGCAACCACTGCAAGTTTTTTGAGGAGGGGAGTGAAGTGCCCAGAGAATTTCTGTAGAAAGTCAATCCGGGCAGCGGAGTGAAGTATAGACTGAAGCGGGGAAAGACAGCAGATTGGGAGATCAGAAAGGAGGCTGATGCAATCATCCAGTTGGGATATGATGAGATATTGTATCATCAAGGTACAACACTTACCTGTTGTGTGATCTTGGGCAAGTCACTTCACTTCTCTGTGTCTCAGTTACCTCATCTGAAAAACGAGGATTGAGAGTGTGAGTTCTACATGGGACAGGGACTGTGTCTGACCTGATTTGCCTCTATCCACCCCAGCACTTAGTGCAATGCCTGGCGTGGTAAGTGCTTAAACACCATTATCATCATTATTATTATTATTTATTCATAAATCCTCAAACGACAGAAATGTAACCACATGCATTTTCTAAATTTACCCAAATGATAGAGATTTTCTCTAGGTATTGAATGATTAGAATGCAAGGAATAATGTAAGAAAATTTAACTTCTGAAGATATTTCGGCTTTTCTCCCATGGAAATACATCATTCATTCAGTAGTATTTATTGAGCACTTACTGGGTGCACCCACTGTACTAAGTGCTTGGGGAGTACAATATAACAACCAACAGACACATTTCTGCCCACAACCAGCTCACACAACCAACATTACCCCCAACATCATCTATAACACTATTAACAAGCTTTATTAAACCCAAATTTTGAGGTGGTCAGTGTGCCAGACAAGTGCTCGGCAGATACTAAGCGCTTAACAAATACCATCAGAATCATATGGGAATCTGCAGCAAAAGAGATGCAATCCCTGCCCTAGAGAAGTTTATGATTTCATGAAGGAGGCAAGCAAAGAGAAAATACCCAGTATAAAGAAGAGAAAGGTTAAAGCACAGATAAAAGGATGAAGCCAGAATTAAGCAATATAATAAATAAGTAGCTGTAAAAAGATGCATACATAAGTATAACTAGAAATTTACTGAGGGCATTTTAATTTTGAATAAAACCATGTTCAAGTATGAAGATCTAAGGCAAGAATAACTAAGACACCAGTCCCCGGAATTTTTATTTCCCATCTACGACAATGCTTCCTTCCCAAATAAATTAAGAAACATTTCAGAGGCAACATAGTAATTCAACTCTATAATCCAGTTATACAGAAGATGCCGTAGACAGTGGCTAGCTTACAGATGAAGAGTTTAGGGTTAAGGAAACAAAAAAATGATGAGAAGATAAAGAAGAAGATTTATAATTTGAACCTTCAAATGTCTGTTGAATTTTTTTACTTATTAATTTATTATAGGCCTCTTCAGGACTTGTGTACGTATGTGCGTTTGATCTCTTTTGTCTTTCTTCCCCATTAGAGCATAAAATCCTTACCTTATGCTTATTTTGTGCTTCTGATATATATTCTAAATACATAGAATAGTGCCCTGCAGTCAGTAGATGATCAGTAAATACCATTTCTACGACCACTTCACCATTTCACGACACTATAGATGTTCCCCATTGTAATCCGTACCTGTTCCGAGAAGAGAGTCCAGTCCCTTCGAAGAAAGATGTGTGCATGTGAAATCATGAAGTTCTGAGGTCTATCTTGGGTTTCGTTGGGAAGATCCCTATAGGAGATGCCCCTGACTGTTGCACGTGGATACCCCACAACAGGCAAGTAAGTTCTGATGCCCACATCTGACTGTTCTGTGAGCAGCGTGCATACTGAGCCACCAGTAGAAAGAAATTCATGTGTGTGTTGCTTCCGATCAGACAGCCCAGGAAACGACGATGTTGCTGCTGGTGTGAAATCTCTCCCCGACCTGTGCCCCTCAGTCTGGGAGGGCTTTGATCTTTCTGCCCTTGAGATGAAGGGAGAATATGTAGGTCATCTGCCTACGTATCTAGATGAGCTTGTATAAATGCAGATAAGCTGGAGAGGCAAGCTCTATGGTTCGGAACTCAGTAAGAAATTGAGACTATTCTGGACATTCAAAGCAGTTTCCAGTGACTTCTTTTTTTCTGATTTCTAACAGGAGGCTCTCTCTTCGATCAATCTCTCTCCTCCCCACACTAATTTCCACCCCACTGTCATTTCACGGTAAGCACTTGTGGGCAGGGAACATATCTACCAACTCAGTAATCTCTCTCAAAGAACTCAGTGCCCTGCACAGAGTAAATGCTTAATCAATATGATTGATTGATTGACTCTGCTTCACCTAAGGATTTGGTCCTTCACTCACGCAACCACTGCATTTCCCTCTACTCTATTGTTCATTCAATCATTCAACCATATTGAAAACTTACTATTGTCCTTGCTATTGCTTTAGTACCTGGAACAGTGCTTGGCACATAGTTAGCACTTAACAAGCGCCATTATTATTATTATTATTATTATTATTTCTTCCGCTACCCTGTCTCCCTTGCTAGACTATAAGCTTCCTGTTGGTAGGGGTCATCTCTTCTAACTTTATGCTACTCTCCCAAATTCTTGCCTGCACAAAGTGCTCATTAAGTTCTATTGATTGATGAAGTGATCGAGCCTGGGATGAGGTGAATAGTAATAATAATAACTATACTAACCACAATAATAATAATAATAATAATGGAACTTATTAAGCACTTACTATGTGTCAAACACTGTATTAAATGCCGGGATAAATACAAGATAATTGGGTTGGACACACTACCTGTCCCAAATGAGGGTCACAGTCTAAGCAATTAGATATATTGCTTATAAATTGATTCTATTTATTGCTGTTGTTTTAATGACATGTACATCCCCTTGATTCTATTTATTGCTATTGTTTTTGTCTGTGTGTCTCACCCGATTAGACTGTAAGCCCGTCAGTGGGCAGGGACTGTCTCTATCTGTTGCCAATTTGTACATTCCAAGCGCTTAGTACAGTGCTCTGCACATAGTAAGCGCTCAATAAATACTATTGAATGAATGAATGAAGATCAGTTTTTCTAGTCTGTGGTACTAAGGCATCCACATGATTGAATGCACTGTAGCTCCTACTTTTCCCAGATATTCCCCCAGAATAGAACCTGCAACACACATCTCTGCTCCTCAGTGTACACTGGACAAGTATAAGAAATATGTCACTATTGTCATAAGACCACAAGGAGTGGAGTGGCTTGAACCAATTAACCAATTAACCAACATTTGTTTCCCCTCTAGACCGTAAGCTCATTGTGGGTAGGGAATATGTCTACCAACTCTGTTATATTGTACTCTTCCAAGTGATTTATACAGTGCTCTAAAAATAGTAAGAGCTCCATAAATGTGACTGGTTTATTACCTCGATCTCATCTATCTCGCCACCAATCTCTCGCCCAGGTCCTGCCCCTGGCCTGGGACATCCTCTCTCCTCAAATGTTACAGACAATTACTCTCCCCACTATTTAAAGCCTTACTGGTCATGGGTTCAAATCCCAGGTCTGCCACCTGTCAGCTTTATGACTGTGGGAAGATCACTTAACTTCTCTGTGCCTCAGTAACCTCATCTGTAAAATGGGGATTAAGACTGTGAGCCTCACGTGGGGCAATCTGATGACCCTGTATACACCCCAGTGCTTAGAACAGTGCTCTGCACATAGTAAACACTTAACAAATATCAACATTATAATTATTACTGAAGACACATCTCCTCCAAGAGGCCTTCCCTGACTTAGTCCTCCTTTCCTCTTCTCCACTCCCTTCGGTGTCACCCTGACTTTTTCCCTTTATTCATCCCCATTCCCAGACCCACAGCACTTAGGTACATATCTGCCATTTATTTATTTATATTAATGTCTCTCTCCCCCTCTAGACTGTAAGCTCCTTGTGGGTAGGGAATGTATCTGTTTACTGTTGTATTGTATTCTCCCAAGTGCTTACTACAATGTTCTGCACACAGTAAGCGCTCAATAAATATGACTGAATGGATAAATGACTGAATGAGTGTAAGCTTCCCTTAAGGATGATTTCTCTTCAAACTTGGAGGGATAAGATCTAGTAGGGGGCGGGCGGCACTGGGAGCTCACAGTAGGGACTGAAAACCCCTCCTGATCCTGACACCCGCCTCCCCTTAATCAATCATTGTTGTGGGCAGGGAACATGTTATATTGTATTCTCCCAAGCACTAATACAGTGCTCAGAACATATTAATAATAATAATAATGGCATTTTTAAGTGCTTACTGTGTGCAAAGCACTGTTCTAAGTGCTGGGGAGGATACAAGGTAATCAGGTTGTCCCACGTGGGGCTCACAGTCTTCATGCCCATTTTACAGATGAGGTAACTGAGGCACAGAGAAGTGAAGCGATGTGCCCAAAGTCACACAGCTGACAACCAGCGGAGTCGGGATTTAAACCCATGATCTCTGAGTCCCCAGCCTGTGCTCTTTCCACTGAGCCACGAAGCGCTAAATAAATACGATTGATGGATTCAATCAACTACAATTTGGACAGAATACCTACTGTGTGTAGAGCATGGAAAAACCTGTTTGATTAAGTACACCAGAAATAAAAGATTCAAAATTCACCCTTTTGGGGTCTGCAGTCAATAGGAACTTGGGGAAGCTTTGAGGGGTCTCAGGGCTGGCTAGAATTTCTTGAGCCAGTGCTGACAGGTCTACCCTCAAGAGGCATGGGCCGGGAAAACTATTCTGGATTACAGTCTCCTGGGATTGACCAGACCTAGGACTTCATTGTCAGGAGACCGCAGTAAGGAAGGTCCCTCGATCTATTTCTCTTCAGACTTACTCTGATCAGGACACACAACTCCAAGTATTGTGCCGGAGCCAGGAGTGTTACAAGGGATCGAACCATGGAACTAAATGTTAAATTTCCCAATTATTCCTCATATCAGTGGTATTTATTGAGTACTTCCTTTGGGAAGTTTAAGAGAGATGGTAGATATGATCTCTGCCTATAGGGAGCTTATAGTCGTCCCGGCTTCCTTACATATATAATGATAATAATAGCGATGGTATTTGTTTAGCGCTTACTCTGTACCAAGCACTGTTTTAAACGCTGCTGCTCCCCCAGTGGAAGAATAAAACTCCAGGAATGAGAATCCACAGCGGAACCTGTGGAACCTTCTTGTCTGTCCGTCTCCCCCGATTAGACTGTAAGCCCGTCAAACGGCAGGGACTGTCTCTATCTGTTGCCGACTTGTTCATCCCAAGCGCTTAGTACAGTGCTCTGCACATAGTAAGCGCTCAATAAATACTATTGAATAAATAAATACTATTGAACCAGGGAAAAGAGAATGCGTTCCCACGTACCAGGGCTCTTTTCCCGGACAAGAGAGGGCAGAGTGGGTGAACAATGAGAGCAGAAGGAGGTAACCATACAGAAAGAGAGAAGCATGAAGTCTGAAAACATGGGGCTCACTTGGGATCTCTGTACCTGTGACAATAAGAGCTGTGACAGGACAGAAGCAAACATAACATGTCACCTGTCACCAATCAAACATGGGGCAGATTGAGGTACAACAAATCCATGCTACTGATGATACGATCTGAAGTCCAGAGAGAGACAGAGAGGTCTTCCTGGTGGATAGTACCTTTCTCTTCACAGACAGCAATATCAGGAAGACAGGGGCTGTTGATTCTGCTTCTGTATGTCTGTGTTTATGTAATTATTCCCCAGTAAATATTCAATCAAAAGTATTTACCGAGTGCTTACTGCATGCATAGCCCTGAACTGTTTGGGAGAGTACACTACAATACAGTTGGTAGACATGATCCCCTCCCACTCCCTCCCGCCAACATTACACATACATGTACTCATAGAGGCACCCAGAAATAAACTTCAAGTCAAGAAAATTTACAGTATATAAAGCTGTCTGAAAGTTCACTGCTCTCTGGAATTTCAGGTTCTTCTATCCTTAATTTACTTTGCAGGAAGGAGATAGTTGCTTGGCCTGAGAGAGGGGCTTGGGACTAAGGCAGGTGATAGAAAAAATCTACCTCAGAGACTGTGTGGAAAGAACCCGGCTGTGAAAGTAAATAAAAGATGTGGGTCAAAAAAACTTGGCTTCATTTCTGTACCACTTTGCTGATCATCACTTACAAAATTCTCATGTAACAGTGACGCAGAGAGACGATACCTCAAGCTCACACTTCTGCTGCTTCTGTAACTGTGGCTGGAAACAGTTGAGTCTGTGGTGGAGGTGGGCTTCAGTTGTGATTAAATCTACACATGGCAGTGGCCGAATGGTTGGACGTGTTGCGTACTGGTCGGCAACGCACATGGGATTATCAGGGAGCTGTGAAATGGCTCCCAACCTACCTAACATCCTTAGTGTAAAACGTTTCACGTGGTACTAAGTAACCACAGATACAAACCTCTTGAGGCCAGAGATTATACCCTTTGCTTCTATAATGGATACATCTGCCGCTGAACACGTGGGGGTTCTAACAGTACCTTCTACTGTTCATTGATCAATTATGGTTATTAAAACACCTACTCTGTGCTACGTACTTGAGAGATCATTATAATAATGTCGGTATTTGTTAAGTGCTTACTATGTGCAGAGCACTGTTCTAAGTATTGGGGTAGATACTGGGTAATCAGGTTGTCCCACGTGAGGTTCACAGTTAATCCCCATTTTACAGATGAGGTAACTGAGGCACAGAGAAGTTAAGTGACTTGCCCACAGTCACACAGCTGACAAGTGGCAGAGACGGGAGTTGAACCCATGACCCCTGACTCCGAAGCCCAGGCTTTTTCCACTGAGCCACGCTGAGGCCAAAGAAATAATCTCTAGCCTCTCTAGCCTCTAGAAAAGGTGCCCTGTTCCCCTAGGTTTTTCCATAGTTCTGTAGTGGCTATAACCCAGTCAGAAAAGTTCCTGTAATGTTCAGGAAAATTATTACAATTATTAATATCAATCTAGCAATTCCTCAGTTAACCGTTTCTCCAAACTCTCTTGGGCCACTAGATTCTCAGAATGATTTTTTTATATATATATAGCTGGCAGAACCCCAACTCATGCTCGCAACTCATTTTGGGAAGGGAAGGTGCCTGCTAATTCTGTTGTACCGCACTCTCCCACACAGTTAGTTCAGTCATCTGCACATAGTAGGTGCTCAATAAGTACCATTGATTGATTGATTGACTGCAAATATGCCACATTTGTAGTGCCAACATCAACGCTGGACAGCAGCAGAGTAGTTTCTACCGATGTAGAGGAGGAGTAGAAATGTACTGCTTGGTAGCCACTGAGTACATCCTTAGGCCCAGACAGCTGCCTCATTCTTTGAAAACTCCTCACAGTTAGTTTTAAAGCAGTCAATCCTGTGTCTTCTACCTCACCTCACTACTCTCCTACTACAACCCATCCCGCACACTTCCCTCCTCTATTGCTAACCTGCTCATTGTGCCTCAATCTTGTTTATCTTGCCGCCAAACCCTTGCCCACATCCTGCCTTGGCCTGGAATGCCCTCCTTCCTCATATCTGACAGACAATTACTCTCCCTCCTTCAGAGCCTTATTGAAGACCACCTCCTCCAACAGGCCTTCCCTGATTAACCCCCCACCCTTTGTCTTCTCCCACTCCCTGACTTGCTCCCTTTTATCCTTCCCTTTCCCAGCCCCACAACACAGCATATGTACATATCTATAATTTATTTATTCACATCATTGTCTGTCTCCCCTCTCTAGGCTGTAAGCTCATTGTGGCAGGGATTTTGTTCTTGGTTGTACTGTACTCTCTCAAGTACTTAGTACAGTGTTCTGCACATAGTAAGTGCTGAGTAAATGTCACTGATTGATTAACTGACCTGGAGAGATTTATCCTACAGAACCGATATCTATTAAGCTGATTCTCCTGAGAGATTTTACCACATAAATAGGCAATGACTGTCAAACGTGTAGTGAAAGAACTGGAAAACAGCAACTGCTTTTTCAGGTTCAGTGAATGTGAGAAAAATCCACCAACATAACATTTTCTTAGTGAACAGGAGAAAGTCATATGGCATACACCCATGATTTAAGCTTTGTCACGTTTTTGCTTAAGTTGCTTTCTACCAGTAACATCTAATGGCTTTTCAAACTTTCTGGTTATGCTGATCATTATCTGTGACATCTCAAGCAGTCTCTCTACCACAAATGTATCACAATATGGCATCCAAAAGGTCAAGGTGGCTGAATATTTTAGACTGTAAGCCCCATGTGAGAAAGGGACTGTGTCACACCCGATGATCTTGAATCTATCTTAGCGCTTAGTAGATGCTTGACACAAAATAAGTGTTTAACTAGTATCATTTTAAGTAAAAAAAAAAAGGAACAACCACCTAAAATATAAAGAACTAGGCAAGGAAGAAGGGTGGCTGAATGGATAAATAATGGACCTGGGAGTCCAAAGGACCTGGGTTCTAATCCTGACTCTGCCACTTGTCTGCTGTGTGACCTTGGGTGAGTCACTTGAATTCTTCATGCTTCAGCTCCCTCATCTTTCATTCATTCCTGTGTACTGAGTGCTTACTGTGTGCAAAGTTCTTTACTAAGTCCTTGGTAGAATACAGTATAACAACAAGCAGACACATTCCCTGCCCGCAAGAGCTCACTGTCTAGAGGGGGAGACGGACAATAATGTACATAAATAAATGAATAAATTACAGACATATACAGATATATGCATATCTCATCTGCAAAATGGGGATTAAGGCTGTGGGCCTCACAAGACACAAGAAATGTGCCCAACTTGATTTGCCTGCATCTCTCCCTGTGCTTAGGTCTCACACAGAGTAAGCGCTTCACAAATACCATTTAACAAGCAAACAAAAAACATTAAGAGAACATACCTCTCCTGCTGTGAGTAATCTGCACCTCCGCAATCAACAATTGAGTATTTCTGCAGGATGCTTTCTATCAGGCAGCCTTCATGAACAGGAGGATTTCAGGACTGCAGTGATGAGGATGACTAGGAGATGGAGAACTTCTTGCCACCAGAAGCTGATCCTCACAAACCTGACCAGCCTACACCGTGGCAAGCTAAGAAGTCTGGGGGAGAAGTTGTAGAATGTCAAGTCTGAGGAGAGAGAAAGCTCTATAGACCAAAACTAAATGGGGAGACTATCTTGGAGTAGATTTCATTTGGACAGTGATCCTGAGAGGAAGAAACAGCGTTAAGCACTGTGGGTAACAATTGATTTATCATATTTGTTGAGCCCTTACGGTACGCAGAATGCTCTACTAATCTCTTGGGGGTAGACAACACAACGGAGTTGCTAGACATGTTCCCTAATGCAGTAATCTTTACACGATGACCCTGCAAAAGGATTTTCAGTTAAGCATTGGTACCACACAAACTGACAAAATCTCATTGTTACTACTGAACATAATAATGTCGGTATTTGTTAAGCGCTTACTATGTGCGAAGCACTGTTCTAAGCGCTGGGGTAGATTCAGGCTAATCACGTGAGGTTCACAGTCATCCCCATTTTCCAGATGAGGTAACTGAGGCACAGAGAAGTGAAGTGACTTGCCCACAGTCACACAACTGACGAGTGGCAGAGCTGGGATTCGAACCCATGACCTCTGACTCCCAATCCTAGGCTCTTTCCACTGAGCCATGTTGCTTCTATAATAGAGTGATATTTACAGTCTGCTCTAGACTGTAAACTTGTTGTGGACAGGCAATGTGTCTACCATCTCTCTTGTACTGCACTCTTCCAACTACTTTTTATAGTACTTTGCACACAGTAAACGCTCAATGAATACCACTGATTCATTAAAACCTTTTGCTGCAATTTCTAATTGAAGAAGTTGAGTTTGGAAGTGAGGGTTTATTTTGATTATAGTTCTTCTTTTATGATTGTTATCTCAGTTACCTGAGCATCCAGGCAGACAAACGATTACATAAAATAAATGGCTGAATTGGAATATTCATTTAAAAAAGTAAATTGAAAGTCTTTAATTGCCCACACAAAAAGAACAGCGGTTCCACCTGAGCAACACACCTTCTTCTCTGCTGCTCTTTCTCCCAATCACAGGGAGGGGCTTTATTGACCTGATCAAGCAGGGAAGTTCACATCAGACAGTAACAATGAATTCTCCCACTGTGATCAGGGATAAGAAAATAATTTGGCCTGTGATAATCTGAGGCTTCCTTTAGCTCAGACCAGATGAGGCTTAATCTGGCTTGACTGATCAACAAACCTGAAAGCCTTATCCAGTTGGCAAAGAGAAAAGCTCGAGAGTGAAATGTTGGGATATTACACTGTAAACTCCTTGCGGGCAGGAATGTTCTAGCAACAGTGGTATTCTTTGAGTATCCACTGAGTGCACTGAACCATATAAAGAACGTGAAAAGTACAATTGTAAACTAAGGCCCATTTCCTGGCCTCAAGGATCTTACACTCTAATAGTGGAAATAAACATGAAGATATTTATGAATAATCAGAATAATAATTGACAGTATAATTGATTATACAGATAGGCACAAATGCTAAGATGCGGGATAAATGTATACGTTAAATTTCAGAGGTGGATTTCAGCTTTATAGGGCATCATGAGTTGATAGTTCATCATGGAAGACTTTGGGGATGAAATGGGAATTAAAAGGGCTTTGAACATTGTAAAAGCTTTTGGGTATAAGGGAGGGGGAAGTTGCCAGGAGGAGACAGCAACACAAGTGAGGGGATAGAGGTGGAAAAGTTGGGAACAGAATACTGTTAGAAGGTACGTTTGGTAGGAATGAGGAGAGCAGGATGGAGAGTGTCGGGTGAAGTGAGTACATATGTAATGTAGGGTGACTTGGTGGAGAGCTTTGAAGTTAATCATGAGGTATTATTGCTCGATGTGGAGGGAAATTGGGAATTCAATAGAAGTTTTTGAGTAGTGGAATAATGTGAACCAAGCTATGCTTGGAGATGTTAGTATTTGTTAAGCGCTTACTATGTGCCGAGCACTATTCTAAGCGCTAGGGTAGACACAGGGGAATCAGGTTGTCCCACGTGGGGCTCACAGTCTTAATCCCCATTTTACAGATGAGGGAACTGAGGCACAGAGAAGTGAAGTGACTTGCCCACAGTCACACAGCCAACAAGTGGCAGAGCTGGGATTTGAACTCATGAGATGATCTGTGAATCAATCATACTTACTGGGAATTTACTGGATGCAGAACACTGTATTAAGTGCTTTGCTGAATGCAATATAAAATAATTAGTAGATACATTTCCTGCCCACAAGGACTTACTGTCTAAAGGGAAGCAGGGTGGCGCAGTGATAATGCATGGGCCTGGAAGTCAGAAGGTCATGGGTTCTAATCCCAGCTTTGCCACTTGTCTGTTATGTAATCTTAGGTAAGTCACTTCATTTTTCTGTGCTTCAGTCACCTCATTTATGAAATGGAGATTGAGACTGTGAGCCCCTCGTGGGACAGGGACTGTGTCCAACCCAGAGCTTAGTACAGTCCCTGTCACATAGCACTTAAATGCCAGTATTATTATTATTATCATTATTATTAATAATAATAAAGGGAAGCAGCATGAAGTACAAATTGGAATGGGAAGAGGCTGGAGTCTGGGAGGCAAGTAAGGAGGCTGAAAACTTGTCTGGATCCAGTATGACAAGAGCTTGGATGAGGATGAGCTTGGATGAAGACAGATAAGCTAGTCTGTTGAGAAAAATTATAGAAGAAGAAATGGCAAGATTTTGCCAAAGATTGGATGTGAGAGCTGAAAGATGGTAAAGAGTTGGGGATAACAAGGTTGCAATATTATGAGTGGGGGCATGATGGTATTATTTACAGAGCTGCAAAGGTTAAGTGGAAGAATGGATTCAGGAGGGACAAATGAATAAATAGTTTAATCCTAAACATGGGGAAATTGAGGGCTCGGCCGTACTCCTAAAGGAAAGGTGTTATTGATGTGGAGGTTAGATGGATGAGAGGGAGGGGACAGAGACCTAGATTTGGGAACCGGCCAAACTGAAGTGGTAACTGAAGTCATTTGAGCAGAAGTACTCCTTGAAAGAATGAATATACAAATTTGATCCTAGTTTTGGTGAAGGAACAGTTGAACTTCAATATCTGCAATTGGGAGAGGATCGTTATATTGTCACTATCACACCCTCGTCACTCTGGCCTCTCGCCATACTATAGGGCTAGAGTATCATGGGAACTTCCTGTGTGTTTTTTACAAGAAAGTTGTGCAGTGAATTGTTTCTCTTCCCTGGACTCATGCATCACATTTCTAACAGAAATAGCAGTTTGCCTCGCTGTCTCGGGATTTACAAGACATTTCAAACCCTCTTCTAATGCCGGCCCATTGCCAAACCAACACAGGTAGGAACTGACCACTCTCTTATCGCGGTTCTTGCGATCATGAGAAATGGATCCATTCTAGCTAACAGCAGTGCAGAGGAAGGACTAGGCAGAGAAGTCAGGACTCTCAGCTCTGTTATAATCACTAGAGTCATTCAGGGAGAAATGTTCAAAGGAAAGATGCCACCCTCATTGAGCAGTGGGAGCTGGGATAGGACCACATCCCATCTTTTGATTCCTGGACAAGACAATTGTTTAAGGAAAAGGGCTCTTTGTGGGAAAAGGAACTGTAGGAAGATTGGATTACCTAACTGGGAAATAAGTTTAATCACGAACAACAGCACGTCAATTGCATTTTTGATGTGTGCTAGTTTTGGTTTTGTTATTTTTTTTCCTATTTTGTTTTATGAGATTTGTAAAGTGTTTACTGTGTGCCAGGCACGGTCCTAAGCACTAGGGTAGATACAAGTTAACCAGGTCTAACATGGGGCTCATAGTCTTAATTCCAATTTTCCCGAATGAGGTAACTGAGTTTGATGGTACCCGACTTTGGTTACACCTGTCTCTGACTGCCTGATTGTAGTCCTTTGGGGACATAAGTAGGGTGAAAAGAGTAATTACATCGCAGTTAGCAGCATTTTACTCAAAATCAGGAATGGTCTATTGTGAGTTTCTGAACAACTTCTTTCCTGGGCTGATAAAGAGATGAGAAGGAACTGACTGTGGAATTGGGTTACCACGTTTGAATGAAATGATCTGAGTCAGATTTGCAGAGCTTTAATTCAGTGAAAATACCAGCCCAGAATGATTCCTAAAGGAGTCCTGCTGCATACATAGAGGTGCAGCACTTTAGATTCTCCAGTTCACAACAGGTAAGAAATTACTTCTCAAATCAGTATCTCCATAATGATTGACCAGTTCTAGACACAGAACAAAGTCACAGGTTCTAGGAACAACTAAAAAAATACAAAAGACATGATCCCTCTCTTCAAGGAGCTCATCATCTGATGAGGAAAATGCAGATATTAACTTTATTTTTTAATACATAGCCTATAATCTCCAATCAAATTGGAAATAGAGACTGTTGATGAGGATAGCTAGAAATGAAGATTAAATCATACTCCCTCCTAGTTAGAATGGGAGCCTCATGTGGGACAGAGACTGTGTCCAACATGATAATCTCATATCTACCCCAGTGCTTGGCACATAGTAAGTCCTTGACATGTGCCATTAAAAACACCAAAACAAAAGCATAAAGTAACTCAAATTCATTCAGGGTATAACAAAAAAGGAACATTCTAAGAAATTCACAGGCAAAAGAGATGTTCCTATCTCTTCCAGCAGAAGAGATATTCATTTTATATTACAATCAGCTCTGAATAAAGGAAGAAAAGGAAATTTTCCCTGGTTCCCTGAAGCGGGCTTCTTTGGCTGCCTTTGCTAGGTAAGAAGCAGATATGCCCTGCCAATGTAACCTAAAAAAAATGTGATTTAAGTCCATTTCAGTATTATTGAAAATGAATCCCAGGAATTCAGGAACTTCTCACATTTTTTTTTTTTGAAATATACGTTTCAGGGACATAATAGTCAGACTGTTACAGAACTCAGTAGAGAATTTAAGGTAATTTGAGAATAGTGGTGGGACTTAGAAGTTTATACAGAGTTTGTTTCTCTGTTCAATGGCTTCTCATCTAGGATCTCAGGATAGACTCTGAAGAAAAGGATACTCTGATGTCCGCCATTTGTTTTCACAGTTTTCACAGTGAATTCAGAGATCCAACACCTGGATTTTCTTTTTCTCCCTCTGTTCCAGCAGTGTCCTATGTCAGGGCTTTATTTATCTGTCTTATTTCCCCCGCTGCCTCTCTTTCTTTTAGACTCTTCCTCTTCATCATGGAGGTTCATTGTGGTGATTCTGGGTATAATCTTCGTGGTGCTTTTTGTGTTTGCCAGGCTTCTGCTGGCAAAATGTAAGTGTTGGAGAAGAAACAGTCACAATCCCCAAACTGTGAACCATTTCACCATTGCTGAAAGTGTGTAGAGCTCTATTCTGGTTACCCTTCTTTTCTCTTTCTACAATCTCTCAGACAGTCTTTTTGCTCAGATAGCTTCAGTTACCACCTCTAATTATTCATTAATATATTATTACTATAAATGTCTGTCTCCCACTTTAGACTCATAGTGAGCAGGGAACATGTCTACTACCTCTGTCGTACCATACTCTTCCGAGCACTTAGTATACTGCTCTGCGTATATTAAGTGATCAAAAAATACAAATGATGTGATAATAATGATGATGAGACTCCCAAATCAACCTCTCTAGCTCCGACTTTTCATGTAATTTACAATCCTGCATTTCTTCTTACCACCAGGACATCTCTTCTTGGTTATCCCACTATCACCTCCACACCAGTATGCCTAAAATCAAACTATCTAAACCCACTCCTTCTACCTTTGCCATAGCTGTAGAAATCATCACCCACCATCCTCCCTGTTTCAGAAGCCCATAATCCTGGGAGAGTACAATACTGTAGAGTTCGTAGACATTATTCTTCCCCTCAAAGGACTTACAGTCTAGTGAAGGAGATAGATACTAAAATAGATTACAAAGGAAGTGGTAGAGAATATGAATATGTACATATCCTCCCAAAGGCTTAGAACAGTGCTCTGCCCACATTGAGAGCTCAATAATTCCCACTGATTGATCGGAACAGGGGGTGGGGTGAGTATCAAAATACTTAGGGGATATAAGTGGCATATATAATACAGAAGAGAGGGAGAATAGAATGATGAGATGCAAATTAGTCAGTCAGTTGTATTTATTGAGGGCTTACTGTGTGCAGAGCACTCTACTATGGGCTTGGGAGAGTAAAATATAACAATATAACAGACACATTTCCTGCCCACAGTGAGCCTTAAGTCTAGAGGGGGTAACAGACATTCATGTAAATAAATGAATAACGGTTATGCACTTAAATTCTGTAGGGCTGGGGAGGGGAATGGATAAAGGGAGCAAGTCAGGGAGACACAAAAGGGAATGAGAGAAAAGGAAAGGAGCGCTAAGTCAGGGAAGGGCTCTTGGAAGAGATGGGCCTTCAATAAGGCTTTGAAGGCGGGTAGAGTCATTGTCTGTTGGATACAAGGAAGGAGGACATTCCATGCCAGAGGCAGGATGTGGGCGAAAGGTCAGCAGCAAGATAGAAGAGATCAAGGTACAGTGAGAAGGTTAGCATTAGAGGAGCAAAGGGCTCAGGCTGTGTTGTAGTAAGAATGTAGTGAGGTGAGGTAGGAGGGGGTTAAGATGATTGAGTGCTTGAAAGTCAAAGGTAAGGAATTTCTGTTGATGCAGTGGTGGCTGGGAAATCACTGGGGGTTCTTGAGGAGAGGGAAACTTGATCTGGACCTTTTTATAGAAAAATGATCTGAGCAGCAGAGTGAAGTATAGGCAGCAGTGGGGAGAGACAGGAGGCTGGGAGATAAGCAAGGAGGCTGATACATTAATCGAGGTGGGATAGGATAAGTGCTTGGATTAACGTGATAGCAGTTTGGATGGAGCAGAAAGGGTGGATTTGAGCGATTTCGGGAAGATGGAACCAACAGGATTTATTGATGGACTGAATATGACTTTCTAATCCAGCTTCCCCACTTGTTTGCTGTGTGACCTTGGAAAAGTCACTTGTCTCTGTGCCTCCATTACCTCATCTGTAAAATGAATATTAAGACTGTGAGCCCCATGTGGAACAGGGACTGTGTCTAACCTGTTTATCTTGTCTCTACCTCGATGCTTAATACACAATAAGCCCTTAACAAACACTATTAAAAATTTAAAGAAAGGGAGAATAGTTATTTCATTCCCCATTTTCAGATGAGGAAACTGAGACCCAGAGAAGTTAAATGACTTGACCAGAGCCACACAGCAGACAAGTGGCAGAGCCTGGATTAGGACCCAGGTCCTCTGACTCCCCGGCCTAGGTTCTTTCTACTAGGCCACACTGCTTCCCATATAGAGAACTAAAATGGAGTAGGTAAGTAGGGTGGAGAGAACAATTTTGGTACAGACATCTCCAAGGACAGTCTCAGAAACTGTTATAACCGGGTTGCTCTTAATTTATTCTATAAAAAGCAGAAGGGGAAGGACTGGGCTGCCTTTCTGGCTAACGAGAAAATGGGGTAATGACTGCTTGTGACCATGTGAGTTTTTGTCAGGTTTTTTTATAGCTCCTGTTAGTTTAAATATCTTTGTTACGATAATCACACCTTTAAGCCTTACCTCTCCTCTAGTATCTTTCAGTCATGGACGATCCCATGTTACCCCATAATATCTGAGAAAGGTGTGTGGACTCTTTTTGTGCATTCTGGTTTCAGTCCAAAGTTTAATTTCAAGGAGAAATTTCATTGTTCACTTAGTTTAGGATTTTTCTGTGTAGAGAGTTCAGGGTTCTTGAATCTGCATTAGACAAGAATCTAGTGTACTTTCCCTTTTTAGAGCTCGTTCGATTGTGTGATCGCAACAGTTCAGAAGAATATTGTTACGGTATTTGTTAAGTGCTTACTATGTGTGAAGCAATGTCCTAATCACTGGGGTAGAAACAATTTAATTTGATCAACCAGATTTCCTGTCCCAAATCAGGTTCACAGTCTAAGCAGGAGGGAGAATAGGTATTGCATTTTCATTATTCGTATGAGGAAACTGAGGCATAGAGAAGTTAAAGTGACATTCCCAAGGTTACACAATCAGCAATTAGTCGAGCTGGAATTTGAATACAGGTCCTCTGACTTCCATGCTCTTTCCACTAGGCCATGCTGATTCTTCCTGTGGACAGGGATCATGTCTGCAACTCTGTCGTGTACTGCTTAGTATAGTGGTCTACACAGTGTAAGTGTTCAATAGATGCCATTAATTCACTGATTCATTAAATTGCCCTTCCTTTCTTCCTTTCCTTCCTTTCTGGGTCATGCCTTCTTCTGCTAGACAAAACTAGAACTTTGAAACAGTACAAACCCTTTTCTGTAGAAATATGTTCATTGCTAATAAATCATTTAGTGAGAAGGGGCCAAAGTCGTTGGAATTAAACCACAGAAATATTAGAATGGCGGTCCATATCCAAGGGTGTGGATGCCAAGGAAGCCTTTTTCCATGTTTCCTTTTTGCCACTCTTAGAGAATTAATTCTGGACTGGGTGGTCCATCGGTCCCTTGGTCAGAATTTGCTGACATGCATCTCATAGAGAAAACATATATAAACATTTGCTATAAATTCAAAAGTAACACAGAGTCTTAGTCTCCCTTGTCTAAGAATAACTAATCAAAAAGCAATATAATGAAAACAAGACTAAGCAATTTGGCCTAGTAGGAAGAGCATGAGCGTGGAAGTCAGAAGACTTGAGTTCTAATTCTAGCTCCATGATTTACCTGCTATATGACCTCAGATAACTCACTTAACTTCTCCGTTCCTCAGTTTCCTCATCTGTAAAATGGAGCTTAAATACCTGTTCTCCCTCCTACTTCTATTGTGTGAGCCATGTGGGCCAAGGGACTATACCAGTCCAGATTATTTTATATCTCTCTCAGGTCTTATTACTGTGCTTAGCACAAAGTAAGCACTTAACAAATGTCACAACGTTATCATTATCCTTATAATTATTAGAGATATTAAATCAAAATCCTGGTTGACCTTTAGACTAATACTAATCTCCTTCTGTTTCTTAATTTAAACTATTTCAGGCTCCAAATCAACACTTATCTCTTTTCCCATTGAAAGGCTGTTCTTCATTGGATGGATAGCCCAGACAAGGAAATCTTCAATTCTAAGAGAAGAGAAAATTAACTTCTGGGCTTTCTCTATGCACTTGTTTTACCCTTTTTCTGTCCTCTGTTTCAGTCCAAGCCTCTCCTGCAATAGGCTGAACTACTGAAGATGATACCAAGTAGCCACCCCCTCCAAAACTGACATGCATAGTATAAAGTCTCCACTGGGCCTGGTTCACTTCATGGCAGAAAGTCACAATTTCTCCTTCTACTACCCATGGGAAACTTAGGCAGACCATCATGGCTTTCTAAACTGAATGCACATAAAGATAATTTATTGCTACCCTGATGGTTTTGCTACTGCTAGTACCTGTCACCCTATCTGAATTTACCCTTCAGCTTCTTGCTATTCTTCTCTGCTCAAGGTGGGGTCTCAATCCCCATTTTACATATTCATTCATTCAATCATATTTATTGAGTGCTTACTGTGTGCACTGCACTGTACTAAGTGCTTGGATTGCACAATTCATCAACAGATAGAGAAATCCCTGCCCAACAATGGTCTCGCAGTCTAAAAGAGGGGCACAAACAGCAAAACAAAACAAGTAGTCAGGCATCAATACCATCAAAGTAGATAAATAGAATCAGAGATATATATACATCGTTAATAAAATAGAGTAATAAATAATATATGCAAATATGCACAAGTGCTGTGGGGAGGGGAAGGGTGTAGAGGAGAGGGAGGGAGTAGGGGGAATGGGGAGGGGAGGAGGGGCAGAGGGAATGGGAGGGCTCAGTCTGGGGGGGTAACTGATCCACATAGAAGTGAAGTGATTTGCTCAAGGTTACACAGTAGACAAGCGGTGGAGCCAGGATTAAAACCCGTGACCTTCTGCCACCGAGGCCTATGCTCTATCCACTCCACCATGATGCTTCCCACTATATCATAACTCGCTCCCTTCAACTCTCCACCTATTTACAGTGGCTTCTGTTTTGTCTTCCTGTTTTTAAGGATCCAATCTGGTAGGAGTAGGAGGGATGGAGCAGACCTATTATTTTCCTGGGATTGTCCTATCCTGGCTCCAACCCTTAGTTTCCAACACTCACATCAGATAAATCAGTTTGTCACCATGAATGGTCACTACTCTTTTGAATTTCCAGTGGGATTAGGGAAACAGCATGGCGTGGTGTATAGAGCCCAGACCTGGGAATCAGGAGGACCTGGGGTCTAATCCAGGCTCCTTCTCGTGTCTGCTGTATGACTTCAGGCAAGTCGCTTAACTTCTCGGTGCCTCAGTTCCCTCATCTTTAAAAGAGGATAAAGAATGTGAGCCTTATGTGGGACAGGGACTGTGTCCAACCCATTTAGTGTGCATCTGCCTCAGCACTTAGAACAATTCCTGGAACATAATAAGAGTTTAACAAATGCAATTCATCTTATTATCATTATGATCATCCCAGTGGGGTGCATACTTCATTTCAAACAGTACAGTGCTCTACACCCAGAAAGTGTTCAATAAATTCCACCTATTGAAAGATTCCCTAGGTGAGAGAGATTCCATGTTCATGCTTCCTGGCAGAAATATGGCCTATTGGAAAGACCATAGGTTTGGGAGTCAGAGGACCTAGGTTTTAATCCCAGGTCCTCACTCGTCTGTTGTGTGATATTGGGTAAATCACTTCAACCTGCCCTCTTCTTGCCCTCTCCTCCAAGAAGCCTTCCCTGACTAAACCCTCCTTTGCTCTTCTCCCACTCCCTTCTGCTTTGCTCTGACTTGCTCCCTTTATTCATCCCCTTACCCAGCCCCACAACACTTATGTTCATATCTGTGATTTGTTTGTCTCTCCCTTGTTGTGGGCAAGGATGTGTCCATTACATTGTACTCTTCCATGCATTTAGTACTGTGCTCTGCACACAGTACGTACTCAATAAATATGATTGGCTGATTGACTGATAACTTCTCTGTGTCTTAATTTCCTAATCTGTAAAACAGGGGTACTCTTCCTTTTCTCCCTCCTACTCTATCTGTGAACCCTATATGGGCAAGGGTTTGGATCTGAACTCATTATCTTCTATTTATCTCCACATTCAGTAGAGTACATGGCACACAGTAAGTGCTTAACAAATACCACCTTCACTCCCAGCATCTGGACTGGTGGTGAATCGTATAGAATTAAATGGTAAAACTGCAAAAAAGTGACCAATTTCAATGATGGTAAACCTACTATCAGCAAATCTGCCAAGGGGGCACCTGGAGCTTTGTGTGCTCTGAGAATCTGCCTCCCCCAATCTGCCTTAGACAGTGGTCGAGGCCACCGGCTTCGGGTTGAACCAGTTGAGTGAGTGGGAACACGTCTGTTTGCAAAGAAGCTGAATGTGAGAAGAGCCTCTAAGGATGTGTCTCAGCAACTGATTCTGCCAAGGTTTAAACCCCAGTGGAGAACTAATCCCTTAGGAGAAAATAATTCTAGCCTTATCTGGATCAGGGAGGGAAAGTTTACACTGTCACAATCCCGCCCTTGTCTGGCCTCTCACTGACCTTCAGGGTTAGAGAAATTGCATATCATTATGGTAATTTCCTGGATGGTTTCAACAAGAGCATTGAATAGTAAAGGATTTCTCTTTCCTGGACTCTTTCAGCAAATTTCTAACAGAAATAGCAGTTTGTCTCTCTGTCTTTGGATTTACAGAGCCTTTGAAAACTATCTCCAGTATGACAAGCCCTCTGAGTGGACATTCACACATCGCAATACTTAACAGTGATTCATATTTCACTGTTCTCCTTGTGAGAGGAGAAAATCGATCTGTTAGTACTCTTGGCAGAGAATATGGCAGGGTGATTAAAACCCCAGCAGTCCGTGAACAAGGAGAGGGCTTCTGGAGAATTGTTTCCAAGGAATAAGCTGTTGGCGTAGAGCAGTAGGATTTGAGAAATGGCCATGTTCCATCATTTAATTGCTGATCAATGGATATTAGCATGAGAAAGAGTTATTCATGAAGAGGGATAAACACATACTGAACTTTCTCCCTGTAGTTTAGTTTTTGAAAATTTAAGATGAAGAGAAGCAAGTATCCCCAGGCTACCATTATTTTCTTCACCTCTGAGGAAGAGTGAAATGAAAAACATTGAATGACTTTCTGTGGAGTTGAAGAGGGATGAGGAGAACTGGCTGGGGACTTGGACCTCAGTGTGACAATCCCCAAATTTGAAATAAATTCAAATTATAGCCTAGGACAGGTCCTGAGGGATGAAGGGAAGGATCCAGGGGCAAGCTCAAAGGATGTCGGCTCAGATTCCCCAGAATGTCCAGTAACCAGGACCCAAGGAATGACTCTGGTGGACTCGGCGTACCTGATCAGTAAAGCCTAGAGAGAATCTCAATTCAGTTCAACTGAGCTTTTGTGGGAAGGAAAAATTCAGAAGCTTCTTAGCTTCCATATGGTTGGTCCTATCCCACAGTTTAATGGAAACGAAAATCCTCAAACAATCCAATGATAAAAGACTTATCATTTTTTCAATCAGTGAATCAATCTCATTTATTGTGCACCTACCCTAAGCTGAGCACAGCAATAAGTACTAGAACAAGTATAAAAGAGGTTCCCAATCTCACAAAGCTGAGTTTATAAAGGAGAAGACAAGCAGATGCAAATTATTTAGACCAAAGCAAAGACAGATGTTGAAAGCACAACTGGAACATAAAATGCAAGGAAGTATGGTGCCTGGCCCATTGTAATAAATGTCATAAAAAAGGAAAGGCAAAGGCAATAATTAAGTGAATAAGTCAAGTACATAGATGGATGAATAAATGATGATGATAATCGTATTTGTTAAAGCACTTACTATGTACCAAGCACTGTTCTAAGCTCTGGGGTAGCTACTAGGTCATCAGGTTGTCCCACGTGGGGCTCACAGTCTTAATCCCCATTTTACAGATAAGTCAAAGGAGGCACAGAGAAGTGACTTGCCCAAAGTCACACAGCTGACAAGTGGCGGAGCCGAGATTAGAACCCATGACTTCTGGCTCCCAAGCCCATGTTCTTTCCACTAAGTCACGCTGCTTCTCTAAGGCTAAGGATGCATGAGCAGTGGTAAAATAGATGTTGCGGTGATGTGGAATGGGACTGTAGAATTTTAGGGACAATCAGTTCCAAAGCATATGGAATCTCCAGAGGGCTTTGAAGTTGTGCAGAGTTTGCTCTGACAGATTTGAAGAGATTTGAACAGGGTAAAGGGCATGAGGAATGAATCTGGGGCAAGAAAGGAGAATGCAGAGACAGTAGGAAGGAAACCTGGTGAGGAAAGGAGAGCCCAGGATGAAGAGGGCACCTATGTAAGAAGGGGAAAATTGATGGACAGTGGAGACACGGAAGAACAGTGCATTCAGCTAAATGCAGAGGAAAATGGGTCACAGTGGTACAACTTCATACCAGGAGAACTCCTCCTCTAGACTGTAAGGCCCTTTTAGGTAGGGAATTTGTCTACCAACTCAGTTTAATTGTCCTCTCCCAAGGGCTTGGGTTAGTGCTCTGCATATAGTGAATGCTCAATAAATACGATTGACTGACTGAGGGGATAAGCAAAGCGTACACATAGCTCATGTTTGTGTCATGGCCTTTTCTCATCTCAGGTGCTGTCTGGGCTCTGCAGAAAGGCTTTCTCCGGGCGCTAATCCTCACTCTAAGATTACGCATGTTTCCCACCTGCTGATCCAAGACGATTCGCCCGAGTCTGCTGTCTTCTCATCCCTGATGCCGCTTGAAGAGAGTCAGTAATGTCAAAACCTTCTTGCAACAGCTTGTTCATCTCACCCCACTCTTCGCAAGGGAACTCCTGCAAAGAAAATAAATGATAGGAGTGTTTTTAAGTGCTTACCATGGGTCAAACATTGGATGAAGCAATGGGGTAGATACAGGAAAATCATATCTGACACAGGCCCTGTCCCATTTGGGGTTCACTATCTGAGGGTGAGGGAGAAAAAGTAATTTATCTGCAATTTACAAATGAGAAAACACACAATGCTCTGAGACGGTGAGCTTGTGTATTGTTGTATTGTACTCTCCCAAGCACTTAGTACAGTGCTCTGCACAAAGTAAGCACTTTATAAATACGAATGAATGAATGAATGAATGAATGAATGAATGCCCTCTAAAGAGTGACTAGCTGATCTGACAACAGAATGATCTGCCACGTGGCCCAAAGTCCCAAGCCCAAACATTGATGAAACACATTTCGTGATTAATCTTCAGTACATCTTTTCTGTATGTTTCAGGGAAAGCAACAGGTTTACTGCTCTAATATGAAATTGATACAGCCAAGATGATAACAATAATGACGGTGATATTTCTTAAGCACTTAATATGTGTCAAACACTCTAATAAGCACTGTCTCTCCTTTCCCTGAATTGAGTGAGTGGGGTTGCTCTGTCCTGCCAGGAGGATCCATTAACGATGTGGCTCCTGGACAGTCATAAGACTCCATCATTCTCACACTGCTGCCCACCCACCTGCGGCAGTTTTGTAGTTTAGGCCCTCTGCCTGTCCCCATCACCACAGCCCCCTGCCTCAGGACTTTGGCAGGAAGACTCCAGGACCAAGAAGCTGCACAAAGCGATAGTTTTTAGTGATGGCAGTTTGCAGAGCACCGCGGTCCCTCCCTCATTCCTGTCAGTCCTGTTCCTTCAGGGACATAGAGTGCAACGAGCAGAAGGCAGGCAGGAGTGCAGAACATCACAAGAGTTTGTCTTTAAGAAAACAGAAATGACCACAGGGCTGTCCCGATGATTTTCAAATGGTGGTAAACCAGCACTGCTGCAGTCTCTATCTCTCAAGTTAGTCAGCTACTTTCAGGATGCCTGCTGAGTCGGTCCACCACGTGAGATGTCCTAGGTGATTTTTTTGGTCAAAAAAACCCCCATCATTAATAGCATAGGACCAAGCAGCCACCCCCAACTGTTAGTTATTATCACCAGCTCTCAACCATTGGGAGGTAGGGTGGGATGGTCTCTGTTGGATGGAAGCAGTTGGTATAATAAGTTTGTCTTCCATTTACATCCCAATGGACACTCCACAGGCCCCAACCACTGTAATTCACATTTTCATTTTCTTCCCTTTTCTATGGGGAACACTCGCCTTGCTTTCCTTCACATTTATGTGGAAAATCAGCCCATTCTGGATCAGCTATAAAATTAATTGAGCTTCACAGAATTAACTTCTCTGTGTTTCTAGAATCTGTCCATTAATATGGTATGTCTTTATACCTAAACCTGACTATATATTTTACATTTTGAGTAGACAGGGATAGGCATATGTAAAAGATACATCTATGAACCCAGATCCATGAAGTCTTTTTCACTGGAATCCAGAGAAGACAAAACCTTAGACAACCATAACCAAAAAGACTTATTTTTGCTGACTCCTAGTTTGCAGGTTCACTTTAAGTCTCGACTTAAAGATTCAGAAGATTGATGCTCAAGGAATGGGGTTAAGGGACCGGACTGTGAAACTGTAGAGCTCATTCACCTGGACCATCATCAGTCCATCAGAGATCTCTCACAGTGACTAGTGACACTGACCTAATTCACTAAGCTTTCATATACTGAAAGAGTTAGGTACATCAATTTCTTGAGCCTTAAAATCTTACCCATGAGACCACGACAGACTCAACTTTAAATGCTTTCTAATCTTTCATTCCACTCACTAACTAGATGCTTTCTTTGAGGCTGTAGGGTGAAATATGCATCACTAATGATCGTTTAAACATTGGTGATTGGCATCTCTTAGCCAGCTTTTCATACATAGTTCCAGATGGAACTTATAAGAAGGACATAAACCTTTATCTTCACTCCGGGGCCTCATGAACAGAAAATAAATGACTAATATATATATCACTAAAGATACATCTTTTCATTTGTCAATTCTTCAAATTTTTATAGATAATGAAATATTTACAACAACGAGAACTGGTTCTAATTCACTTCTGTTAAGATACTCTGTTGTCTGAAGTCCCTATCTATTTGATCCCCAAAATATGTGTTCAATGATATTTTTTAAGAGCCCCAGTCCTGAAAGACTCTGGTTAGGATGTGGTAGATTTCTATTTATTGTAGGATTCATCTTTGAGGGGAGACTGCCTCTTTAGGATAATATTGGAATTCTGTTGCCACCTCTCCACGGTTCCCTCTCTTGTTGCTGGTGATGAGGCTGGAGCCATCTTCACTCTCCAGAGGTGATAAGATCGGTGAGAGGGCCACATAAATTACTTAAGGACCACAGAAATCCTTCACACGATGGCGGTCTGCATTGCCTTGGGTCTCTGACACTTGGGTGTCCCCAAATTTAAATAAATTCTAAATTATCCAAATTGGCTGTCGTTTAGCTTCCTTTTATCTGAATCATGTGGTGATGCAAACTATCAATGATGCATCAGTTGCATTCCTGTCAACAGTCCTAAATGTCAGAGTAATTGTCCTTGACCCAAACTTGGTGACAGCCTGATCGATCCCCATGGCCTGACTGCTGCCTAGTAGCCTGGATCACAGAATAATATCCATCCACTATTTTCATGGCTGGTTGAGGTGAGAGTGCTTTCATGTGATAGGTCTAATGCCAATTAATGTTGTTGCAGACTGTACTGTTGTTATGGAAAATTTACTGTAAGTTTAAAGATGACACTATTGAAGCTGAGAATTTTATCAGTTTGTGTGGGCGCGCCTGATAAAAACAGTGAGAATCTAACAAAGCCTTCCACATTGGTCACCTACAAAGACAGCCCCTTGAGGACTTGTTGCATTTACTGCCCATGGTTACTGATGTCAGGGTGACTAGATTAGACTGTAAGCCCGATTAGACTGTAAGCCCGTCAAACGGCAGGGACTGTCTCTATCTGTTGCTGACTTGTTCATTCCAAGCACTTAGTACAGTGTTCTGCACATGGTAAGCGCTCAATAAATACTATTGAATGAATGAATGAATGACTTTTCTCAACATTTCACAGCAGGAGAAGGGAAAAGCAAATAAATACAGAATCACTGGTTTAGTCCACCCATAGCCTGGAAGTTGGCTTTGTTCTTGCCCATAGGTACTGGTCCTCCTGTACCTGGGTTCTCAGGAAGGAGGAGTGAAGATTTCAAGGAAATCTTTGATCTCATATTGGTTAAGGCCAGAGAGATGAAGCTTCCCTGCCCTGGCAGTTCCCATAAGTGTGGCAAACTACAAACCACCAGCAGCAACGAGAGAGCTTCCTGTGCAGTGTCAGCTCGACCATCATACAGTGAGCCTCTGCTGCACTGTCGGCTCCCAGATCGGTTGGGCTGAGCAGCACATGGTCTCTGGGCTCATCGGTCTGGATTTCTCCCTCCTAGGGAAACTGGTGCCATGAATGGCTGAGACCTTCTGGTGCTCAGTGAATTCCTGGATTCCTCGTCCCACTGGTTCCCTCCAGCCACGAGCCTTGGCCCCTGGACCAATTTGCCGTTAGAACGTCTCCTCCAAACAGGTATTTATCTGCTTGCTTGCTTTCCCCTCTCCAGTCTGACCTAGAGTAACAGCACCCCTGTTTTCATGTGTGTGTGCATGCTTCTCAAATAATTTCAAATTATTATGTCAGAAAACTTTCACACAAATGCAGAAATAGAAGTTGCACCTTAAGAGATTCTATATCTCTAATGTCCATAAACATCCAAGTAGTATGTTCAATGGAATCCTCTGTCTTCCTGTCTTTAATTCACTGTCTTTTCACTCATCTTCCAATCAATGAGAGCAGATAATGGGGAAGGTTGGAACTTTGGAAAGTGTTTGGTGCTTCAGATCACAGATTGATATTTTAACATCTGACTCAAGGTAGGGGGACTAAAATTCCCATGACATAAATACAAACCAGAAAGGGGCAGTGAATTAAAGACCTATTTTTTCGATGTTCAAAAGTCTCTAAAATATGCTCAATAACAATTACCATACAGAGATTACTGTGGGTTACCTAATACAGCTGCAAGACAATTTTAAGCCTAATCTACCCAGTTGTTAAAGAGACATGAATAACACTTAAACATACTAGGTCGTAAAGTTTTTCTCCTATTTCCCTGGCATTGCTTAGAACTTGATGACACTCCTGGGTCTAGGACTGGCCTCTCCAGGGATTGAATCAGGGGAGAAAGATAAGCGGGGGCAAAAGGTTAGAGAAGGCTTGGAGAAGGTTTGGAGAAGTGGGTGGAGGAGATGATCGGGCAAGTTCTTTTCCAGCTGTGGGTCTGCAATGATCCTGAAATCCTCTTTAGAGTCAGAAAAAGGCCTGAACATCAGGTTGATGAGGGTTCTGATGGGATGGTTGGTTGTTAAATGTTCACAGTCTGGTTTTACAAATGGAGCCAGGGAGTGAGGGGAAATAGGAACACGAAGTAGGAAAACCTCACTAAGAAACTACATCTACCTAAAGACCAAACTGTATTTTCAGAGGCTTTGTAGATTCAGACTCCTGTCTATCTCCCTCCTGTTCCTGTTTCTGAACTTTTTTCTGGCTTTTTCTTTCCAACCTGCTTGGAGAAGACTTGCTTTAGAACGTTTTTGAGCTAAGAAGTATTTGTTTTTTTCAAATAAATGTCTTGTGTGAAACGATAGGGATTGGAGGGTTTAGACTGTGGTTCCTGTAACTGAGACTGTTGCATGATTTCCCACTTACTTTTTATGGTATTAGTTATTATTATTATCAATAATAATAACTGTGATATTTGTTAAGCACTTACTATGTGTCAAGCCATATTAAGCATGGGGTAGATACAAGTTAATCATGTTGGACACAGTCCATGTCGCACATAGGGCCTAAAGTATCAATCTTCATTTTGCAGAAGAGGTAACTGAGGCACAGAGAAGTTAGGTGAGTTGCCCAAGGTCACTTAGCAGTTTGGCATTTTTATAGGGAGAAATATTTTTGAGGTTCAATTCTGTTTGGATAAAATCTGACCCAATTTCTTCACTTTGGAATCTCTTAAATTGCTCTCTACAGCCTATCCCTCGTCCATTTAACTTTTGTCTGCCACTGTAGATGGTGAACTCCTTATGGACAGAGACTGCATCTAGCAACTCTGTTGTACTGTACCATCCCAAGAGCTTAGTACAGCACTCTGCACATAGCAAGTGCTCAGTAAATTCCACTAATTTATTAAATTAGTTATTGCCTCATGGCTGGTTACAGTATTGGTACATGTAATGGAGATGGAGATCATGAGAGAATTTCAAAATACCTCTCACTGCCCTGTGACCTGACTTACCTTACTCCCCTATGACGCACCTGAACCCTAGAGAAGGATTCTTACATGTCCACTAGGGATCAAGAAGACTGTACCAGATCCTAAAAGCTTGCTGTTGACTCCTACTTGTTTTTCACTATATCATCTCTCCCAGTGCAAAGGTGTCCACACTCTGCCATTCATCTCCCCTCTGCAGAAATGAAGGAACAACAAGTCTTCTACATAGGGTTGAACAAAAAAAAGCTTCTCTCAGTTCAGCCCCTAAGACCAAAAAAACAAGAAGAGCAAAGATTCAGGAAAGGAGAAGGAATCCAACTACACTGAGTTGAAACTGCATGGGTCTTTCCAAAAGGAGAGCAAACCAGAGAATTCAATGGCAAAGATATGACATGCCAAATGCAGCTGACTCAGCAGGGTTAGATATTTTTCTGGCCTTAGTCCCAGAAGAAGCTGGAATGAATTTTGTGGAGACAGAGTTCAAGGGCCCAGTTGGCTGATTCTCACAGTGGTGGACTCCTCCCCTAACATTCCGCAGTTTTGGGCATTCACGTGGAACTCCATTTCCCTGGGAACAACTCATTCTCTCAATAATTTCCAGCCAGAGTGTTCCCAGATTTCACACTCAATGGCTCTTTATGGTTTTGTAAGCTACATTCAGGTCATTAGTCGTTTTGCCCTTTGGCCTCAGATGGTCTTGTTATCAATGATTCTACCAGAACCGCTGAGACCACCTCTCCGCTGAGAATCAACAGAGTTCTACTCAAGTTGGAATGTCCCGGAGACTCCACTTTTCCCTTGCCCTCACAAGGGGCCCATGCCTCGTCCTGGCCTGGGGAGCGGGTGTGTGTGTTTTCCTGTGATTCTGCAATTTATGAGGCTCATATCCTGGCTGTGCCTCTCTGATTCCTTGTCAGTGAGAAGCTATCTGTCAGTGCCATTTAAAGAACCTGCAAAAGGACTGGAGAAAGAAGAAACTGTCAGTGAAATGGATGACCTAGGGGCCTGGAGGAATTTCCTTCTCTAGAAGTCCATGGCTCCAGGCTAGATTCAAGTATATCAGTAGAATCTGCCTCAGGATGAGGTTTGTGAGTCTGAGCAAACTGGAGTATTCCAGTTCCTCAATGGACTGCTTAGGAAAATTACCTTGGGGTTCATGAAAAACCCAGTTATTCATATCAAGGCTGAGTTCTGAGCTGTCTCTCAGCTTGGAGGTCAGCTGAAGTTTGATTCGGGAACACTTTCTTGGCCTTCTCCACCTTGGGGCTCATTTTACACCTCTTGTTCTTCCACTTGGAGGATATGGAGGAGCTGGAAATGACAACAGGCCTTACTCAGCCCCTGACCAGGGCTCCTCCTGACCAAGGACTTCTTTGGCATCACTCGGGACTGGAGAGAACTCTACTCACTAACTGGGAGGAGGTCCAATGGCTGTCTCTATTCCTTTACCTCTCCTTCTGCTCAAGTACGCTGGCTCCTAAACTTTCTCTCTTGTTCACCTCCCCTCTGCAGAGATGAGCGAACAGCAGATAACCTACTCAGAGCTGAATAAGGAAAGACTTAATCTGCCGTGGCAGGGCCAAAACTCGAAGGACACAAAGGGCAGAAGATCAGCAAGTGAGCATTCAGTGAGTTACACGGAGCTGAAGCTGCATAATTGACTTCAGCAATGCACCCCACCTGAGAGTGTCCAGAGAAAAGGTACAACAGGTCTTCTGCCCCAGGGTATTGAATTATTCCAACAGATTTAGATATTTCACTATCCTTAGCCAAGGGGGCCCAGCAAGTTAAATATGTGTTTTTGAAGAATCCATTTGGAGAATTCTATTAAACCAAATTTCCCCATATAATTACAATTTTGCTCACATTCAGAGATTCCCAGCAAAGATACTCTCTTGGTTTAAACAGCATTAACTCAGTGAGGGTTCCCAAACTGGATTTTATTTGTTGTTCTCCTTCATTATGTGTCTCTGGCATTTCCACATGAGCTTGGGTGGGTTTGTCATTATTATTATTTCTGTTGTTGTTGTTCTTGTTGTTGTTTGTTACCTTTATCAGGCCAGATCGGCCCAGGGGCACTCCACTACAATAGATGAAAAGGCTGGTGTCCCATCCCCTCCCTAGGTGGTAAGGAGCCACCCTTACCTGGAGGGAACCATAGGTTGAAACCTGAAGGAAGCTCATGAGGTTGTGGCTGCTGTGAGGAGGTAGAGACCAGCTAGAGCAGCTGCCCTCTTCTTAGCCCACCCCTCTCCCCACATAAGGGTGGCCTCAGCACCAGCAGGGTCAAGGAGGGGAGAACCTGGGGAGCTTCCTGAGAATCCCTGAGCAGACCGTAGAGGGAAGATAACTGGTGATTCACCCTCCCTCAAACTCACAGAAACCATCTATCACCTGTTTTCACCCATTTGCCACTCTTCTTCCCCTGCCCCGGTATGAGGAAATAGGGTCTTTCAGGTTGTCAGTTCCCAGCAATAGCTTTAAAAAATTCTTAGAATGACAGGTTTTCAAAGTGAGGATCACATGGTGGGTTTTCTTGGGTAATTCATCACAGAAATCAAGACACCTCAAACCACAACACAGCCAGCACCCACTGCACTTCATTATAATTTGGTAACTACATGCACAGTTCTCCTACAATCCTACACACCCCATCGCTTTCCTCAGAATCTACCTTCAATCTAACAACATCACTGTGCAGTTACATTCACTCCCAGGTACTTTAAACCGTTACAGAATTTATGCCCTTGAGAGCAGAGATTGTGTTTACCAATTCTGTCAAACTCTCCCATCCTCTTCATGTGCTCTGCTCATAGAAAGGCTTTGCTTTGGCTCGGTTTTATTCCCCTTCAGATTTTTCTGTTATTTCCCAACAACTTTCACTGGTACAACTCTGAAATGAAGACAAGGTTTGGGACCATATTTGGAACTGAAAAACAAAGACTCATCTTCAAATGGTAGCATCAGCAACGTTTAAGAAAACCCTCCCCTCCCCGCCCACCCACTCTCCCCCTCCAGATTATAAGATCCTTGAGTGAAGATTTCTTGTTCATTAACTCTGTTGTACTCTCTCAAGCACACTGTGCAGTGCTTGGCACAAAAAGCTCAATAAATACCACTGATTGATTGGTATTTCCTACTCTCCAGTTCTCATTAACTTATGATCAGGTTAGAAGTTGGATAGAGTGTGCAAAATGAAGCTTTGTGTTCTTTGGATTTTAATGTTTTGCCTGTGGTCTGTGAGCCTCTCCAACCCACTCCCTATCTATCATCCTTTGACTCATTTTCTCTCTATCTTCTTTTTCTCTGTATCTCTGACTATATTTCTCTATTCATATGGGTCCTTTCTCTATCTCCGTTTCTCTTTCTCTTCCTATACGTGTCTCTGTGTGAGTCAAAATGAGGAATTGAGGATGTCAGTAAAAGAAAAAAACAAATTAAATGTTAAAGGAAGGTGGTCCAACAGTGAGGTCTAAAGAGATAGAAGATGGCATTAAAGATAAATGGAGAGATAACTTCACTGGGCAATGCCAGGGCTGAGGGGATGAAACAAAATCTGGAGGCATTCTGGGTGTTTGAGCACTAGGGTATTTTTTCTGTTAAAAAACATTATCATTGCTAGAATTATTTACACTACTAGTAGGTTCAAAATGCCCCCTCTGGATGTTCACTGCAGTGATTCTGGGGATCTTCTGCCTTGTGTTACTGGCCACAACAGGTTTCTTGGCTGCCCAAAGTAAATAACTTTACCGTCAGTCTTCAAATAGTGAAGATACTTACCCTTATAAATGACTTGTATCTAGACTATCTAAATAGCGCCGTCCCGATAACACTGCTTACCTAATTTCTTATAGTGATCCAGCAACAAGCAATTTCTCCAGACTCCTTTCAAAACCCTTCTTCAAACGCCATCAATGAGACAGATAGGTGCGAGCACTGAACAGTCCAAATAACCATCCCAGAGCAGCTCAGAGAGAGACAACCTTCTTTGCCTGAGGCTGCAGTGCAGGGGGGAAGTGGGGTCAGAACTCAGAACTCAGGAGCTGTTTCACCCAGTCCACTGCTCTCCCAAGGGGAGTGTTAGTGTAACTGATGAATTCTCATATAATTTGCTTTAACACGATAAGCCCCTGTTGGGGGAGGGTAATTATTCTTATTTTCCTTTGCTCTGAAGCTCTTGGTTGTTGGTAGCAGAAGGAGGAGGTATTTAGAGAACGGCCGCCCCCGAATGAGGAGCTCTAAAACCTTTACATGGAACCAAAGCATTTTTGTGAATGAGAGGAAGAAGCAGTAGAAACACTGACAATGCATGCTCCAGAAACATTTGATTCTGTCCATACTAACCCTTTCTCGTTATCTAGGACTTGGCTGTGGATTTTGTCCGGAGGACTGGATTGGGTTCAGAAATGGCTGTTACTACTTCTCTAATGAAACTATGAGCTGGGAACAAAGCAAGATGGCCTGTGCAGCTCTAAATTCCAGCCTGCTGTGGATAGATAGCCAGAAAGAGCAGGTACTTTATTCTGCCATCTTAGTTCCGATGGTTCCCATGAAAAGGCCAGAGGTTGTATAGGGATGGCATACAGACAGGCTCCCTGGACTCTGGAGCTCTAATCTTGGCTCTGCTTAGAAGCCGTTGAGCCAACTGGGGCTGGTCATTCAGTCTCCCTGAT
Organism: Ornithorhynchus anatinus; assembly: GCF_004115215.2. Lineage (NCBI taxonomy): Eukaryota > Metazoa > Chordata > Mammalia > Monotremata > Ornithorhynchidae > Ornithorhynchus > Ornithorhynchus anatinus. Next base: position 43,576,546 of record NC_041744.1, on the reverse strand, counting down.
CTTCACCTTTTCCATCTGTCGACCGATGGGAGAAATCCCTGCTGTTTCATGGTACTTTGAAACCCTGTGAGATAATATGTTTTGGATTCTCCAGGTGAAGACAGTGTGACTCAAGGACAGAACTTCATCCAACCATCTTTGAAAGATGGAGGATAGCTATTATTAAGAACCCACTAGGAGTTAGACATTCTAACCCCAAAATTATACAAAGCCTGGGTCCTGCCTCCTGCCTGCAAAAGGAAGACATGGGGATATTTACCTACGCCATAAATACGGTAGCATATTAGAGTTGGCATCCTGCTGAAAGTCAATCAATCAATCTATCAATCAGTGGTATCTTTTGAGCACTTAGTTTATGGAGAGAATTATACTGTGTTTGTGAGAATACTATAAAATTAATAATCCCAATTGCTGACTTTGGAGGGATTGAGTTGGTGTCAGGGAGTCTGATCAGTGGAGGATCAGGATCCAGGCTGGTTATAGGAGCTCTGAGACAAGATATTCTTCATCTCCAGTACTTCCAGGAGAACCGTAGCTAGGCTTGCTATGATGGGATATGGCAGGGGCTGGTCTGCAAGGAGGAAAAGTCTTAAATTTCTAATAAATACAGTAAAAGCATTCATTGTTGTCTTCCTGCCTAAGGATCAGAGAGGGTGGGGGGCAGGAGGGGAAAGAGATGAGAGATAGAAGTCAAGAGAGACAATGACTGTGCCCACGCTGAAACAGACTTGAAACAAGGTGGAAAGTGGGTAGCAGGTTGGGTTTTCTCTCAGACAAGGAGGCTGGAAACTGTAAACACTCTTGGGGGATGGTAACCCCATGTCTCTCTGAGACAGCCTAATGCCTCTTTGGTCTGTTTGTGATTCCCAAAAGGATTTCCTGGCATTGTTTTCCTTCTCTGCATGGATTGGACTGTCTCATAATAGATCTGGTAGTTCCTGGCAGTGGGAGAAAAGATCAGCTTTCTCCAATCTTTTGTAAGCCTCAGGCTCTGAAAGACGGTCCTGTTTCCCAGGGGATTGTTTCAGAGCTCCCCTTCCGTCCCCACTCAACGTTCCTGAGTGTAGGGAGGTCCCTGGTACCTGGGCTCTGGGTTGGGGGGCTAATGGCGATGGGCAGCCCAGTCCAGTCCGGCTCCAGAATGAGCTAGAACCATGTCTCCGGTTTCACCCAACTTGGTTAGCCAATTCTTCACTCTGGATTCCTCCTTGGAACAAGAGTAGCCAAGTTCTCTGCCCTTCACCTAGACCATGATCAGGGGAAAGCAGCAAATTCTTGGGGAAGATCTGAAAGGCAAGAAAAATAAACCCAAGCCCTCTGTTAGCAGAATGTTCCCTACCTGTCTCAGAACAAGTATACCATACCTCCGGGGCTCTAATCTCCGTCTCTCCAGTAACTGAGAGGTTGGCTACAAGATTGACAAGAATGAGATACAATGAGTAGGATGACATTACGGAGGGAAGTGCATGAGCTGGGTTGTAGAATGAATCATGGAGGTAAGGTAGGAAGGGGAGAGGTGATTGAGTACTTTGAAGTCTATGGTCGGGAGTTTCTGTTTGATGCAGTGGTGAATGGGCAACTACTGGAGGTTCTTCAGTAGTGGGGAAACGTAGATTGAACAGTACTATAGAAAAACAATGTGGGTAGAAGAGTGAAGTATGAATTGGAGCAGGGAGAGACAGGAGGCAGCAAAGGGAGGCAGATGCAGAAATCAAGGTGGGATAGGATAAGTGCTTGGAGAAGCAGCGTGGCTCACTGGAAAGAGCACGGGCTTTGGAGTCAGAGGTCATGGGTTCAAACCCCGGCTCTGCCACTTGCCAGCTGTGTGACTTTGGGCAAGTCACTTAACTTCTCGGTGCCTCAGTTCCCTCATCTGTAAAATGGGGATTAAGACTGTGAGCCCCACGTGGGACAACCTGATTCCCCTGTGTCTACCCCAGTGCTTAGAACAGTGCTCGGCACATAGTAAGCGCTTAACAAATACCAACATTATTATTATTATTAATGTGATAGCAGTCATTAATTGCAAATCATATCTATACTCCATCACAGGATAATCATCACCATGAAAGAAACAAGGTTTAACTGTGTCTATCAAGGTGAAAATAAAATTCTATGGAGGCAACTGTGAAGATCTCAAATTGTTCATCTGCAAAACCAAGACTCACTAGTCTCTGTCTATGAAAAGCCCCAACACTGAAATTTCATCTCAATCCCATGCCAGGTACTTCCTCATGGAGAAGCCTGGAGGCTCAGCTGGTCAGGTGCACTGCTTTCTTGGTCATCAGAATGGCACCATTGCCCTTACAAGCAAAAGTGTTCCTAGATAGGATTGGACACTTTAGGCCCAAGAAAAGAAAAGCAGCATTAGCAGTGTTTCAGATCCTCATGAGATATTTCCGGTCCGGTCAGTGACTCCCATTTGAAATCTGATTCAATTGCAGCTTCCTTATAGAGTTAGTGAGATTTCTGTTAGGTAATCCACACCTATCTTCCCCTCTTGAACAGCATGCAGTACTATGCAATGTCTCGTAGCCCACCAAAAATAATTGTCATGGAAGAAAATGAAATTGTTAATGACAATAATTCACAGATTATTGACACATCCATCTTCCTTCAGTCTCATGGCTTCATGCATCCTGAAAAATGTTCTGGAAATAACCAGGCAGGTTATTGTAAAATAATAGCTATTGAGCCCTTCAAAATGGCATGTAATTCAATTAAAAGTCAGAAACAGACAACAGTGAAAGGAGATCATTTCACACACTTTGAATGGACTTTGTTGATTTAACAACAGTTATTGGTTGTCTCCTGTGCACTTTGTCCCTTGAAGAGAACAATCAGAGCAAAACAACATGGTTCATATGTTTCTTGTTATACCCTATAGAGTAAAATTCTGTCAACCTCACCTAGGTAACAGAGTAGAAGTCCAAGGCTACATAGCTCTCAAAAGAAATGTAATAATTATAGTAACTGTGGTATTTGTTTAGTGCTTATTGTATACAAGGCACTATACTACGTGTTGGGGTAGAGATGACCAAGTAGAACACAGTTTCTGCCCCACATGGGCTTCCAGCCTAACTGCAGGGAGAACAGATACTGCATCCCCATTTTGAAGATAGGAAACTAAGGCACAGAGAAGGTCACACAGCTGGTGGTGGTGGAACCAGGATTAGAGCCTAGGTCGCCTGATTCCTAAGCTTTTGTTCTATCCACTAGTCCATGCTCTCAAAGGCCGTATGTGTCAATAGAACTCAGCTCAGGATAAGAAGTTGCAGCAGGAAGAAGACTCAAAGAGTTGTAGGGTGGTTCTCCATTTTTATTGCAATTAAATATCTCCAAATGGATTTCTGATTAACACATTTATCATAATCAAATTTGCTTTTTCAACAATTGTATGCATTTTTCCTTGGATCCTGGAGGATGAAAACGGGCTTTAATTATGAATCTTACCAAACATAAGAACTGTGGCAAAATCATATTAATAGAGATGATGAATTGTGTAACAATAATGTCACAGGGTATTTCTAGTAGTGATCTCACGGACTCTCTACCGAAGCTCTTTTTGAACTAGGTTTGGAATATTTATTCCCACAATGAAATTGAACTACTGGCAAATGACGCTTTGGGGATTGGATCAAAGTAGACTCTGAATTCACTTCCCCTTCCTTTCTAGCTCTAACCCATTATGATGAAACAATGAATGTACCACATTTGAAAATAGGGCACTGAACTCAAAGACATGGTATCCGGGAGACTGTAGGTATTGTCCAGGGGAACTGTGTCATAGGAAGTCAATCTAGTCAATTCTGCAGGCTGTTGGCCATGAAGGAAGTGGATACAGAATCCAGAACTTACATTCATATTTTTTGGAGATGCTGGGTTTCTTCCACATGCTGAATAACTATCTCCACAAAGAGCTTAGTCATCTTCATCGTTTACGTCTTAAATTGAAACTGTGTTGGAGAAAATAATATTTTCATAAATGGAAATCCCCCCAACAAGCACTCTCCCTTGTTTGAAACTGTGTAGAAGGTGTGGATGAGGAATGAAAAGGGAGAAAAAGAGAGAGAGAAATGCAGAGAGGTGGGAGGGAGTTGGAGTAGGTAGAGTTGGCTGAAAACCATGAGCAGAAAGGAGTATTCTCTTGGGAGAGAAAGTGGGTTGAGTTCAGCTCCTGGGCTATTAAACTTGTCCCAAACTCCACCCTGCCCCATGGCCTCCTACATGGTAGTTTCCATAGCTGTGTCTGAGCTACTTCAGGAGGGAAATTCGGCCTATAAAGAGTCAGTACCTTTGACTGTGGGATTTGGAGAAGCAACTTGTTTTGGAATGGTTAGATAACGCAGGGTCAGAAGAGTGAGAATCATGGTAATGTTCTCTAATACTCAATATTACTAGGGCTCACTAGGAATTTTTTTAAGGAATAATATGTACATGTGATTGGCAAATGAATAAAACGATTACCGCAGGACATTTACACTCAAGATCGGTGTCAAATGTGGATGAGGACATTGCAATGCCTGCTGCCAAAGGGGGATCCCAGAGATAATCTGGTCTATGTCCACAGATTGTATGCATCCCTAGCCCAGTCAGCTTTCTCACAATGCTTGCTACTGGTGACAGGAGGTGAGTGAGAGGCTGTGGATGGTTTCACGCAAACTGTCACTACTATCGGAAAAACAACTCAAACAACTCATGACTACCAACTCATAGTCTACTCATGCGGGGGTATCCTCACCCCTAAACAGAAGCCCTCTTCAAAAAACCAGCCTTACCAAAGGACAGTGTCTGATATTCTTCTGCCTTGGGGTGACGATTACCAGCAGCATAACCAAAATATACGTTTAAGAGCAAGCAATGGGACAGACTGGCAATCCTGCATCAATCTTTTCGGCCTCACTAACATACCCAGATAATAGCCATATCTCTGAAAATGAAGAACAGCTCTACTCCTATGCCCAGGTATGGGTTTTTAGTTGCCTCCGTGAAAAATATGGTATGAAATGAAAATGCACTAAATGAAATAGACTTTTCTACTGGGAACATTATGAAGTCCATTCATGCATTTCCAAGATCATAATATTTGCCCAAATCAAAATGAATACAATGAAAGTCAATAATCAAACCCTCAGTGAATATGATTACATAATCAAGTAACAATGTCATTCTGAACCACTAATGAAAGATAGTCAATGTGTGTATGTGTATCTTTACACATTATGTATATGTACGTGTACATTCATAAAAACAAGATATTTAGTTCTTGATTCAAACAAGCTCCTACAGTGGGGTGAATTTTCTCTTAGTCCCTAACAGCTCTCTAGCCAAAAAACCTTGTGAAAACAAGGCAGGGCAAAACAAAGTGTACTTAATTTGAAGTGTTATCTTTATATTTTATTAAGAAAGCTTGTGGTTACATAGTGGATACAACTCACCTATGCTAAATAGATGTCACTATCTACTTTTGCATTAGAAAGGATAAGCAAAGATCATAGGGTCTTTTATTGCAAAAAAATTTCTGACTTTTTACAGGGAAGAAAGGAAAATCCTCCAGGGGAAAAAAAACCAAACATATTGTGAGACTGAGTAACTGAAATGTTCAGATATCACAACCCAACCTACATCTCAATTCAATGTCAACTCTGGAAGCACTGACGATTCATCTCACAGAAACACTAAATTTAGTTGTCAACTATGGAAAAAATAGAATGATTTGTAAGCAATCTAAATCATTTTTCACCATGAAAATATTAACAAAATCTTAAATTATGAAAAATGATGATGATGATGTTGGTATTTGTTAAGCGCTTACTATGTGCAGAGCACTGTTCTAAGCGCTGGGGTAGACACAGGGGAATCAGGTTGTCCCACGTGGGGCTCACAGTCTTAATCCCCATTTTACAGATGAGGGAACTGAGGCACAGAGAAGTTAAGTGACTTGCCCACAGTCACACAGCTGACAAGTGGCAGAGCTGGGATTCGAACTCATGAGCCCTGACTCCAAAGCCCATGCTCTTTCCACTGCGCCACGCTGCTTCTCAAGAAGTCCTGGGTGTTTTTTCTGGTTTAACGGTAATATTTTTTTGTTCAGGGAGGGAGGGCAGACATCAGAATCAATTGGATAAATCCCTAAAACTCAAATGTTATTTACTATTTTGAAATAATTTGTTATGAAAAAACTGGATATTCAGAAAATGACTTGGGCAGCGACATTTACTTTAAGTCAGGCAGGCAAGTTACTGACTGAGAAAAGCCAGGTACCAGCAGCAAGAGGCAGATAATCCCCAGAGTCACAACCATGACTCACTGAGGATAGTCTGATGAATCTATCAAGAATGATAACAGTGTATGTTTGTGTCATTAAAAATGACGTCAACACTGAATTGTTTCAATATTGCCCACCTCACATTTCTAGTGACCCCCTAAATCCTGCTGCTTGCTACAAGATGGAAAATAGATTCATCACTCCTTTCACCTTTGCCCTCGGCTCTTGGGTCAATCACGTATCTTCACTTCTTTACCTTTTCCCTATTTTCTACTTTAGGTGAGAGTCTATATAATAATAATTAATAAATATGGTATTTGTTAAGGCTTACTATGTGCAGGGCACTCTTCTAAGCGCTGGGGTAGACACAGGGTAATCAGTATGTCCCACGTGGGGCTCACATTTTTTCATCCCCATTTTTACAGATGAGGTAACTGAGGCCCAGAGAAGTTAAGTGACTTGCCCAAGGTCACCCAGCAGTCAAGTGGTGGAGTCAGGATTAGAACCCACGATCTCTGACTCACAAGCCTGTGCTCTTTGCACTAAGCCACGCTGCTTCTCTAAATCCATTTTGTGGCTCACACTGACACATGTTTAGACTGTGAGCCCGTTGTTGGGAAGGGATTGTCTCTATCTGTTGCTGAATTGTACATTCCAAGGGCTTAGTACAGTGCTCTGCACATGGTATGTGCTCAATAAATACGTTTGAATGAATGAATGAATGTACCCGGAGAGATACTTGATTACTTGAAAAATACATGATTCCTACTATACATAGTAGATAGAAAGTACAGAAATTATATAGTAAAGTATATGTGCGCGTCTCTCCTATGAATTGACACCTTATCGTGGAAGGGGAGTTTGTACACACTGATGACGCTTAGGGCTGTGCCTTATAGGGTTACCCATAATGGAAAAGTCGGAGGGAAGCAGCGTGGCTCAGTGGAAAGTGCCCGGGTTTGGAGTCAGAGGTCATGGGTTCGAAACCCAACTCTGCCACTTGTCAGCTGTGTGACTGGGCCTCAGTTACCTCATCTGTAAAATGGGGATTAACTGTGAACCTTACGTGGGACAACCTGATTACCCTGTATCTACCACAGTGCTTAGAACAGTGCTCTGCACATAGTAAGCACTTAACAAATACCAACATTATTATTAAACCTAAGCATCAGACAAAGTTGATTCACCTGTGCTGGGCAGCAGCCCCTTTGGGAAAGAGTCAGAGGCGGATGATCAAGTGTTTAAAACTTTGATCAAAGACAATGGCAGAGACCCAAGTTTTTGTTGCACCCAAGAAGACAGTGGTAAACCATTTCCATAGCTCTACCAAGAAGACTCTATGGATACACATCCCAGAACGGTTTTATGACAGAAGGTGGGATTTTCTGAAGAGGGTGTGTCCATGGAGTCATTATAGGTTGGAAACAACTTGATGGCATTTGATGAAGATATATGTGCGTAGATAATAAATACATGCACATGTATTAATTCCCAACTCTCTTTCTCATGCTTCCCCTTTGCTTCTCTTTTCGTCTCCCTATCTCTCTCTTTCCCTCTCTTTTCCCAGAGAGAATCATAATAATTGAGGTTTAGTCTTCCATTGAAAATTACAAGGGCTCTACACACGATGGATGCATGGGTAGGAAATCCCTTCCATCCCTCTGTACCTCCTAATCTATCAGGAGAGGAGAAGAAATTCATTCTTGAAAAACTTTGAAAAATCTTCCATTGGGTCTGGATGCTAATCAACTCGACTATTATTGAAAAATCACCTTGAGAGTCAAAAGTGAAACCATCAGAAAGAGTAGATAATTACAGTTTATTTTCCCGATAGTTGTATTTTATCAGAAGGATTAGATCTGATACGAAAAGCACCATAAACAGGACGCCCAGATTCAATGTAATGAGCCGCCACTGGAAAGGAGAGCCTAAAAGGGAGAAAAGCAGAGGAGGGAATGACCTAGTTGCAGTGAAACGATTGTCAATGAGCATAGGTGAGCATGGTGAATGATCATTCTTTTTTATCAGTTCCCCACCAAGACAGCAAAGGAGACTGAGTGTGCTGGACTAGAGGGAGAAAACAACTGACTGCCATGGGGCCCTGGATAAGTCACTTAACTTCTGTGGGTCCCAGGAATATCGTCTGTAAAACGATAAAACTGTGAACCCCATGGACTCTGTACAACCTGATTAACTTCTATCTAACCCAGCACTCAGTGCCTGGTACATGTTAAGCACTTAACAAATATTACAGAAAATATGGGACAAATACTCTAATCAATTCCTCTGCACAGGTTCTCAGTCCTGAAGTCTCAGAAATAAGGAACAAAGAAACTAAGAACTAGAACTGAGCCCGTCGTGGGCAGGGATTGCCTCTGTATGTTGGTGAACTGTACTTTCCAAGTGCTTAGTACAGTGTTCTGCACACAGTAAATGCTCAATAAGTATGACTGAATGAACGAACTAAGGAACTAGTCCTGAAGTTTCATAACTAGGGAAGCAGCGTGCCCAGTGGAAATGATAATAATAATAATTATGGTATTTATTAAGTGCTTACTATATGCCATCACTATACTAAGCGCTGAAAGAGTATGAGCACTGGAGCCAGAGGACCTGGATTGAAATCCCTGCTTTGCAATCCCTGTCTGCTGTATGGATTTGGTCAAGTCACTTAGAAGCAGCATGGCTCAGTGACAAGAGCCCGGGCTTAGGAGTCAGAGGTCATGGGTTCTAATCCCTGCTCCACCACTTGTCAGCTGTGTGACTTTGGGCAAGTCACTTAACTTCTCGGTGCCTCAGTTACCGCATCTGTAAAATGGGGATTAAGACTGTGAGCCCATGTGGGACATGGACTGTGTTCGATCTTACCCCAACGTTTAGTACAGCTTCTGGCACGTAGTAAGCATTTATCAAGTACTATAAAAACAAAACAAACAAAGGCTTATAGTCCCTATCAGGAGATTTCATCTCCAAAATCTTGGAATCTACCAGATGGGGATTAAGACTGTGAGCTCCATTTGTCTTGTAAACCCCGAGACAGAGACGGACTTCTATATCTTATATAAATGTGTGGAATGAGTCCAGGTAGCAGAAATCACTTATTGTGTGATGACCCTGTTGAAACTACACAGGGAATTTGCATAGTGCTCAAGCTCTGAAGCCCAGTGAGAAGACAGAGTAAAGAATGGGTGATCCAAACAACCTAATATTAATATGAAATTTCCCCTCTCTGTTGTGGATGTTTAGGCTCAGCTACATCTTCCACCAGGCCCAGGTTTACACTGTATTTCACCTCATTTTGGAGGAAACTGACTGTCAAGGGGTCAGGAGAGTAAAAGGTCTGAGCAGATATGGTAGGAGTGAGAAATCATAGGCTCATGCCCCTGCCCATTCTGTGGTCACAAATGCTTTAAACAAAACATTTAAAGAAGTTAACCAGTTGCTTATCAGTCATTCATGAGCAGTCAGTCCATGAGTGGAGAGCTCAGAGCACGATAAGCCCCCATTCTTAACGTTTGTACTTTTTCTTTCAACCTCCTCATTGCTACACTGGTTTGGCCCCAAAAAGAGGGAGTTTCTGTACTGGTTTGGGGGAGCGTGGGGTGTCCCCAGCCTCCCACATCCTGGATAATAAGAAACAGAGTGTGAACGTGTCTGGATTCACCCCGATTTGATCAGCAGGGATCTCACAGGGAGGAGAATAATGGAAGAAGGAGTGACCCAGCAAAACTCAGTCAGGTGACACGCTCTCTATGCATCCTGACTACATTCTGCTCCAAGCCATTTCCCTCAACACCTTCAACCTCTATTACTGTGAGCTTATCAATTAATCATTCGATAGCATTTATTGAGCACCTAGTCTGTGCAGAGCACTGTACTAAGCATTTGGGAGGGTAAAAAAGAGTAAGTAGACACAATTCCTCCTCTCAAAATCTCTGTTTTTTAGACTGTGAGCCTCCCAAAAGAGAATTGTGTCAAATTCCCATCTAAGCATTCTTTCCCAGTGCTTAGTACAGTGGTCAGGAAATGTTTAATAAATACTTTACTAGTACTGCTACAAGGAGCTTACAATCTAGTATTCCCTTTCTACTCAAGTTGTTTAAAAAGTGGTATTTGTTAAGCGCTTACTATGTGCCAAACCTCATACTAAGCACTGGGGTAGATACAGGACAATCAGGTCTCACGTGGGGCTCATGTTCAAGTAGGAAAGAGAACAGATATAGAATCCCATTTTACAGAGGAGTGAATTGAAGCACAAAGAACTTGAAGCGACTTGTATAACATCACACAACAGGTAAGTGGCAGAGCCGGGATTAGAACCTATGTTCTCTGACTCCCGGACCCGTGCTCTTCCCGCTAGGCCTCGCAGCTGCGTGCTCATCATAACCCCATGCTGCATGCTTCTTTCTCAAGACTCGGGCAGGTCTCTTTTCCTGCCTTTCTTCCTCTTCGCCAAACCATGAATCTCACTCTTCACACCCATAGTAAAACTACCTCCCTCGCCATCTCTCCTGGCTTCGATCACTCAAATCATCGCAATAACCACTAGTTACTCATATCTGTGGCTTATCAAGGAATGTTTACTAGATGCTGGGTCTGCATATGTGGACTTGTTCATTTCTCTCCCCCCTCCACCTATTTCTCTCTAGAGAAGCAGCATGGCTCAGTGGAAAGAGCTCAGGCTTTGGAGTCAGAGGTCATGGGTTCGAATCCCGGCTCGGCCACTTGTCAGCTGTGTGACTTTGGGCAAGTCACTTAACTTCTCAGTACCTCAGTTACCTCATCTGTAAAATGGGGATGAAGACTGTGAGCCCTACGTGGGACAACCTGATTCCCCTGTGTCTACCCCGGCGCTTAGAACAGTGCTCGGCACATAGTAAGCACTTAACAAATACCAACATTATTCTCTCCCCACTCCACCTACCCACATCTCTCCCATTCCTCCATTTCTCTCCATTCACCACTCAACTTTGTTTCCCCATTAATTTTTTTTATTATTATACTTAAGTGCTTACTGTGTGTGTCAAGCACTGTCCTAAATGAAGTTACTCACCTAAGACCACACAGCAGACAGGTGGAAGAGCCGGGATTAGAGACCACTAATAAACAAGTCAATTAAGTTGGACACAGTTCCTGTCTCCCATGGGGCTCACAGCCTAAGTAGAGAGAGAACTGGAGAATTAAGGCCCAGAGAAGTGATTTTTCCCAAGGTCACACAGCAAGTATTTGTGCCGGAGCTGGAATTAAAACTCGGCTCATATTCTAACTCTGGTCACAGATTGCAATATTTTCTCCTTTATTCTCTACCTCCCTCCCTCCTCCCCTTCTTTCTCTTCATCCCTTTAGCTTTGCCCTCATTTTTCACCTCATCTGTAATTTTCTTGCCTGCTGTGCAGTCTTGGGCAAGACACTTAGGTTCCTGTTACTTCAGTTTCCTCTTCTGTAACAGTGGGGATTAAAATAAGGGTTCTTCCTCTAAAGCTGTGAGTCCTTCTGGGACAGGGCTCAGGATATTCATGTCTACATTGTTGAAGGCAGCTGAGAGGTCCAAGAGGATTAGGATGGAGGCGAGGCAGTTGGATTTGGCAAGAAGGAGATCATTTGGGACCTTTGAGAGGGTGGTTTCTGTGGAGCGAAGGGACGGAAGTCAGATTGGAGGCCCATATAAGTTACGTGACTTGTGCAAAGTCACGCAACAGACAAGCGGTGAAGCTAGGATTAGAACCCAGGCCCTCTGACTCTCAGGACTGTGCTCTTTCCATTAGGGCATGCTACTTCCCCCACTGCTTTTTACCCTTTAATTTCAGAGGCTTTTCAATAACTATTATATTATTAACTATTGTGATATTTATTAAGGGCTTACTGTGTTCCATTCATTGGGGTAGATGTTGTACAATCAGATGAGACACAACATCTGCTTCATGTGGGGCTCACAGATTAGAGGAGAGGGAGAACAGGCATTCATTCACATTTTACAGGTGAGGAAACCAAGAGACAGGGGAGTTAGGTAACTTTTCCAAGATCTCACAGCAGGTAAGCGGCAGAGCCAAGATTAGGGTCTGCCTGTCTCCAAGTCCTAAATTCTTTCCCCAGAACTTGTTACTTCTCCTGGGATCTAAGAGTTCACGAACCAACAAAAGTCACTGGCAGAGTGGAGGCCCCCCAACTCTATGCCAAGCGTGACATTTTAGGCTTTATTCCATGCATTTTCCTAGCCAAAGTCATCCCGTACCGTTTGTAAGAAACTGGGCTCCCAGGGGAGTCCCCAGAGCCCTAGTAAAAATAATAATACTATTCATAATGATAATAATTATAATAATTGTGGAATTTGCTAAGCACTTACTGTGTGCCAGGTACTCTATTAAACACTGGGGTGGATACAAGCTCATCGGGTTGGACAGAGTCCCCATCCCATACGGAACTCCCAGGTTCAATCCCATTTTACAGATGAGGTCACTGAGGCACAGAGAAGTGAAGTTACTCACCCAAGAGCACACAACAGACAGGTGGAAGAGCCAGGATTAGAGACCACTAATAATAACGTAATAATACCAATAGTAACAATAATTTAAAAAATGAATAATAATCACTGTGGTTTAACTGTTTCCTACCTATCAAGCACTGTACTAAACACTGAAGTAGAAATAAGATAATAAGGTCAGAAATAGTCCCTGTCCCACATGGGGCTCACGGTAGAAGTAGGGGGGAGATAAGTTATCGAATCCTAAATGTACAAATGAGGAAATGGAGGCACGGAGCAGTTAAGTGACTTACCCAAGGTCACTCAGCAGGCAAGTGGTGAAGTTGGGTTTAGAACCCAGGTCTTCTGATTCCCAGGCCTGTGCTCTCTTCACTAGGCCGCATTTAGGTTGATTTCCATGGACTCTTGGAAGTGTCACTCCAACAATTCTTCCTTTAAATAGGAAGGGAGTTCATTTTCTTCTTATTCGACGTCAGGCAGAGTCTGTCACTGGCATCCCAGTTTTCATTCCTCAGTTCATTATTGCTCATCTTCCATTTGTCATCACTTTTCTCCAAACGATTGGCTCCTCCATTCGTATTTGTCAACAGTCTTGATGGTCCACCACCAACTGCCTTAAGGATTTGGGAGTTCTTTGCCTATCAGTGCTGCATTTATTGGACTTGACCCATCTCTCCATAAACCCAGAGGGTACAGAAGTCTTGTTCAGCCTCTTTCTAGTAGTTATGGGCCTACTCCACCTCACTCTGCCCCACCATGCATTCTGCCTGGGGCTACAAGCCGCTTTTTGTTTGATCCCTCAACAGTCCAGTGCACCTTGGCCAGAGTCACTGGAGAACAATGATATCGCTCTCTGCCCAGCTGTCTCAGTGGATCCAGGACATCTAGTATTGCCTCTGCTTTAACCTTCCTTGTACACTGGACTTCCTGGGCCACTGTTGGCCAACTCTTTCTCTTTACATCTCACACCAGTCCTACTCTGCTTATTTCCCCCAGTGTCCCCAGGGGAAAACTGGGTGTCCCCAGTTGCGTGTTCAGTACTACTCATACTATTCTGCATCAGAAGCAGCATTGCCTAGTGGATAGAGCAAAGGCCTAGGAGTCAGAAGGTCATGGGTTCTATTCCCAGCTCTGTCACTGATCTGCTGGGTGACCTTGGGCAACTTCTCTATGCCTCAGTTCCCGCATCTGTAAAATGGGAATTAAGACAGTGAGCCCCAAGTGGGACAGGGACTGTGTCCAATCCAGTTATCTTGTACCTACCCCAGTGCTTAGAATAGTGACTGGCACACAGTAAGGAGTTAACAAATACCACTGGTATTATTGTTATCTACATTATTCACTCTCAAATTCCATCTACTTGGCATGGATCCACTTTTGATTCATTGAATAAGTATGCTACAAATGATCTTTTCACCAAATACTCACTCTTGGAATCACAGAGAGTCATAGTTGCCACGGAGGCCACCTGCCCAACACACAGGATTCCCAGTTCCCAGAGATGAGCCTCCTTGGGGGAAATGGAGAATCTTACAGAGAGGAAGAAGGATATGCTAAGCAGAAGAACAGTCAGACGGACAGCAGTTTGAGGAATTCAGTTTAATTCAATCACATTTACTGAGCATATATTATGTGCAGAGCACTGTACTAGCCCTGGGGAGAGTACAGTATAATAATAGACACAATCCTTACCCAGAATGAGCTTACAGTCTAGAGGTGGAGATAGACATCAATATGAATAAATTACTTACAGATATGTAGAGAAGTGCTGTGGGGCTATAAGGGGAGATGAATAAAGGGAACAAGTCAGGGACACAGAAGAAAATGGGAAAAGGGGAAGGGAGGGCTTTAGTCTGGAAAATGTGCCTTCAGTTGGCAGCACCAGGACTGAGGATTCAGACACTCTGAAGTCAGAATCAAGATTTTTAATTTCACATTAGTAATTCCATCACGAAAAAATACAGAAGGCCTTGAACCCCGAAAAGAGATGAGCAAAGCCTTCAATGATAACTGTTCATAGCCTGCCATACCTGCTCTCTGCCCAGCCTCACCTCTCTCTGGCTTCTGGGAGCGGCTGGGTGGGGTCAGCTCCCAGTAGATCCCCTGCCACTCACTCTCTAGACCCGTGATCTTGTCACCCTTATACCTCATGTGCTGCGGAAGCTTAGAAGGCTTGGAATTTTTCAACTCTCTTAGGATCGCCTGCCGCTCACAAGAGCCATCTTTTTTCTTGTGTTTCTGAGTTCTTCCCTGCTGCTGTTGGGATGATTTTTTTTAATGTTGATGACTGAATAGGTTACCTGCTGCTTGCTCATCTCTGTGGAGAAAAGGGACATGGGAGAGAGAATTCAGAGGTTCAGGCACTAGATCTGATGTTGGGGAATGCAACCCACTGGAGAGGTGCAGGGGAAATCTTAGATGATGAAGGACCCAGCCCACATCTACTGTTGCCTTTGGGGTGTCACGGGGGATAGTTTATAAAATCGAGTGAATCCATCACTGTGAAGTACTGCCCTAAACATGGGGGAGAACATATGGGTATTAAAACAGATATAGTTTACCATTCTCATCTATGAATTGTAGCAATAGCCTGGATGGGGTATCAAAAGATGAGGCTTTAAGAGATATTCCAGTTTTCCCCACTTGAAAGCCTTACTAAGGGCACAGTCAGGTGTAACCTCACTAAAATCTACCTTGTCCCTCCCCAGTTCCTCCCCCTTCCAGCCCCTTCTTCAACTCTCCCATCTTTCCCAGCAGTCTCTCTAGTATCTCCTGCCTCTTCTTAAAATCCACCCTCTCCACCTGCACATCTGACCTCATTCCTTCATACCTTATCAAAACACTTGCCCCCTCCTTTCTTCTCTCCTGGACTGCCATCTTCAACTGTTCACTCTCCAGTGGCTTCTTTCCCCCCGCTTTCAAACATGCCCATGTCTTCCCTATCCTAAAAAAAACCATAACAAACCTCTTTTAGCCTCACGGTTCCCTTCTGTTATCTTTCCATCTCCCTCTTACCATTCCTCTGGAAACTCCTTAAGTGAGTTGTCTACACCTACTGTCTCAAATTCCTCTTCTCCAATTAGCTCCTGGACCCCCTTCAATCTGGGTTCCTTCCCCTTTACTCCACAGAAGATACCCTCTTAAAAGTCATCAGTGATCTCCTTCTTGCCAAATCAAATGGCTTCTACTCCATCCTAATCCTCCTCGATGTCTTGGCTTCCTTTGACACTGTCAACCACCCCCTTTTCCTGGAAACATTATCCACCCTCAGCTTCGCTGATACTGTCCTCTCCTGGTTCTCCTCTTATCTCTCTGGCCACTCATTCTCAATCTCTTTCACAGGTTCCTCCTCTGCCTTCCACCCCTAACTGTGGGGGTCCATCAAGGTTCAGTTCTGTGTCTCCTATTTCTCCATCTGCACCCATTCATGTATTCAACTACTACCTCTCTGTGGATGATACCCAAATCTACATGTCCAGCTCTGATCTCTCCCCCTCTCTGCAGTCTCACATTTCCTCCTGCCTTCAAGATATCTCTACCTGGATGTCCTCCCATCACTTCAAGTTTAACACGTCCAAAACTGAAATCCTTATCTTCCCAAACCCCGGCCACCAATGTGACTTTCCCATCACTGTAGATGGCCCCATGATCCTTCCTGACTCACAAGCCCATAAGCTTAGCATTATCTCAGCTCTGCCACTTGTCAGCTGTGTGACAATGGGCTAGTCACTTAACTTCTTTGTGCCTCAGTTACCTCATCTGTAAAATGAGAATTAAGACTGTGAGCCTCACGGGGGACAACCTGATTACCCTGTATCTACCCCAACACTTAGAACAGTGCTCTGCACATAGTAAGCGCTTAAGAAATACCAATATTATTGATTAGACTGTAAGCCTGTCAAACGGCAGGGACTGTCTCTATCTGTTGCCGACTTGTTCATTCCAAGCGCTTAGTACAGTGCTCTGCAAATAGTAAGTGCTCAATAAGTACTACTGAATGAATGAATCCTTGACTCCTCTCTCTCTCATTCAACACACATATTCAATCCATTATTCAATCCTGTCGGTTCCACCTTCACATCATCACTAAAATCCACAACGTTAATACAATCACTTATACTATCCTGCCTTGATTACTGCATCAGGCTCCTTGCTGACCTTCCAGCCTCCTCTTCCTCCCCACTCTGGACCACATTTCATTCTGCTGACAGGACCATTTTTCTACAAAAACATCAGGACATGTTTTCCTGCTCTTCAGAAACCTCCAGTAGTTGCCCATCCATCTCCTCATCAAATAAGAACTCCTTATCATTGGCTTTAAAACATTCAATCTCTTTGTCCCTTCTACCTCACCTTCTTACCCTCTTACTACAACCCAGCCCGCAGACTTCGCTCCTGGAATGCTAACCTTCTCACTGTAACTCATTCTCTTCTATCTTGGTGCAGACCCGTTCCCCATCTCCTGCCTCTGGCCTGGAATGCCCTCCCTCCTTAAACATTCATTCATTCATTCAATAGTATTTATTGAGCGCTTACTATGTGCAGAGCACTGTACTAAGTGCTTGGAATGAACAAGTTGGCAACAGATAGAGACAGTCCCTGCCGTTTGACGGGCTTACAGTCTAATCGGGGGAGACGGACAGACGAGAACAATGGCAATAAATAGAGTCAAGGGGAAGAACATCTCGTAAAAACAATGGCAACTAATAGAATCAAGGCAATGTACAATTCATTAACAAAATAAATAGGGTAATGGAAATATATACAGTTGAGCGGACGAGTACAGTGCTGTGGGGATGGGAAGGGAGAGGTGGAGGAGCAGAGGGAAAGGGGGAAAAGAGGGTTTAGCTGTGGAGAGGTAAAGGGGGGGTGGTCGAGGGAGTAGAGGGAGAAGAGGAGCTCAGTCTGGGAAGGCCTCTTGGAGGAGGTGAGTTTTAAGTAGGGTTTTGAAGAGGGGAAGAGAATCAGTTTGGCGGAGGTGAGGAGGAATGGCGTTCCAGGACCGCGGGAGGACGTGGCCCAGGGGTCGACGGTGGGATAGGCGAGACCGAGGGACGGTGAGGAGGTGGGCGGCAGAGGAGCGGAGCGTGCGGGGAGGGCAGGCGAAAGAGAGAAGGGAGGAGAGGTAGGACGGAGCAAGGTGATGTAGAGCCTTGAAGCCTAGAGTGAGGAGTTTTTGTTTGGAGCGGAGGTTGATAGACAACCACTGGAGTTGTTTAAGAAGGGGAGTGACATGCCCAGATCGTTTCTGCAGGAAGATGAGCCGGGCAGCGGAGTGAAGAATAGACTGGAGCGGGGCGAGAGAGGAGGAAGGGAGGTCAGAGAGAAGGCTGACACAGTAGTCTAGCCGGGATATAACGAGAGCCTGTAGCAGTAAAGTAGCCGTTTGGGTGGAGAGGAAAGGGCGGATCTTGGCGATATTGTAAAGGTGAAACCGGCAGGTCTTGGTAACGGATAGGATGTGTGGGGTGAACGAGAGAGACGAGTCAAGGATGACACCGAGATTGCGGGCCTGAGAGACGGGAAGGATGGTCGTGCCATCCACGTTGATAGAGAAGTCTGGGAGAGGAAAAATACTGCTCCCAGAGGATCTAGAGTGAGTCAGCCAGTCAATGTCCCAAGTTTCAAGTCCCAACCATATGCATTTATTCAAAATGCTTACTGAATGTCTACTGAGTACAGATTACTATATTAGGCCCATCAGAAATTACTGTAAAAATAATAGCCACGGTGTCTGCCCTGCAGTAGTACTGTGGGAATAGATAGAGAAAATAATCACTGTGGTATTGGCTAAGCATTTACTACAAATCAATCACTGGACTAGGTGTGGGGTGGAAAAAATATTAGGAGATGGAACCCAGTTCCTGACCCACATCAGCCTCACAGTCACAGGGGGAAGAACAGGTATCTTAACTCTTATCTTAACCCCAGTTTTACAGCTAGAGAAACTGAGAGACAGGGAAAACAAGTGACTTGCACAAGGTAAGTGGCAGAGCCGAGTCTAGAACCCAGTTATCCTGACTCCCAACCCATGCTCTTTCCATTAAAACATGTAGTTTTCCTAAAGAGAAGAACCAGTGCCTTCGTTCAAGTGAGACAAAGTTTAAAAGATAAAAAAGGAGTGATATAAATGGAAATAAACAATATCTAACTGTAAAATCTAGAGAAATCTACTGAAGCATAAACAATAGAAATTTAACAGCCTACATTTCAAGATGTACCCAAATGCTAATGGTTTCTGGAGGGGTTGAATAATTAGGGATTAGTAATGAAATGCATTAGTAATTAGTGATTAGTAATTAGTAATGAGAAGCAGTGTGGTGTAGTGGATAGAGTATGGACCTGGGAGTCAGAAGGTCATGGGTTCTAATTCTGGCTCTGCCACTTGTCTGCTGCGTGACCTCGGGCAGCGCACTTCACTTCTCTGTGCCTCAATTCCCTCATCTGTAAAGTGAGGGAATCTGTTAGCCCCACGTGGGACTGATACTATTTCCAACACGATTGGCTTGCAGCTATCCCAGTGCTTAGTACAGTGTCTGGGCCATAGTAAGTCCTTAACAAGAACCATTATTATTATTATTATTATCATCACTAGTGTTTGGAATCAAGTGGAGTTAATACCATTTCTGAAGACCAACTTTCTTCCCCACATGAAGCACCAGTCGTTGCAGTGAAAGCAGCAGCATTAATTAACATCTAATGTGTTCAAAGTATTTGTTATTTAGCGTAAAAGGTGCAATCCCTGCCTTCAAAGAGCTTTCGGTCTAAGGGGTGAGAAAAGCAGACACAAATTGCTAAATCATACAAAAATACACAAAAGGTAAAAGAGTAAGAGTAGTCTTCCAAATGATAAAATCCAGAGTACACTCCATTCTCCTCTCAAGCCTGTTTTTAGTCAGGCAATTTGTACAGATTTCTATGAGGGAATTATGGAGAATTGTTCTACAGCATGAATTGGACTAGATAAAGCATGAGTTCTATCTGCGCAAATAGACGGGGGAGGTTCTGCCCCATTCCTTCTAACAGACCTAAGGTAGAAAACAGAATTGATTGTGGGTATAATTTAGCTATTAACGCTTAACTATCAATCAATGTCATTTATTGAGGACTTATTATGTCCAGAGCACTGTACTAAGCATTTGGAAGAGAACAATACATTAGAGTAGGTAAACAAGACCCTGACAAATAGGAGCTTACACTGCAGAGTTGGCAACCTTTCCCAATCTCTTCTCAGCTTTAAGCATCTGCATATTGCTTATGGAACTATCCTGTATCATTTGAGGCAATTCTACGGGTATCTACCCAGCGCTCAGAACAGTGCTTGGCACATAGTAAGGGCTTAACAAATATCAAAATTATTATTATTTTTATTTATGCAGTAAAATAACACTGAACGTAACCGTAAAAGAGAACATGGTTTGTAATAATAATAGGGAAATTTGCTCTTAAAAATTTTAGTCATTGTGTACCTTTGAGTCATCTACCCTCTAAACTGTTAAATTGGTTTGAATCAATGTTTTCCATAACACAGGTTTTCCATAATGAAGTTGTTCAGATACACAACACTAGCTTTATAGTACGACTACAAAAACTAGTAATAATAGTAGTAGATTGTGAGCCCGTTGATGAGTCAGGATTGTCTCTATCAGTTGCCGAATTATACTTTCCAAGCACTTAGTACAGTGCTCTGCATGCAGTAAGTGCTCAATAAATACGATTGAATGAATGAATGGACAGTAAAGTTGTAGGAG
This sequence comes from Ornithorhynchus anatinus, assembly GCF_004115215.2. Taxonomy (NCBI): domain Eukaryota; kingdom Metazoa; phylum Chordata; class Mammalia; order Monotremata; family Ornithorhynchidae; genus Ornithorhynchus; species Ornithorhynchus anatinus. Next base: position 43,556,046 of record NC_041744.1, on the reverse strand, counting down.
CAGCAGTAGTAAAGTGCTTAGTCAGTCAATCGTACTTATTGAGTGCTTACAATGTGCAGAGCACTGTACTAAGCGCTTGGGGGAATAAGGTAAAACAATATAATAGCACATTCCCTGCCCACAACAGGTTTACAATCTAGAGTGTAGCCCTTACAGTCTGCAGTCTAGGGCTTACTGTGTGCAGAGCAGCAGCACTGGGAATAATAATAATAATAATTATTATAATAATAATAATGTTGGTATTTGTTAAGCACTTACTATGTGCAGAGCACTCTTCTAAATGCTCGGATAGCTACAGGGTAATCAGGTTCTCCCACGTGAGGTTCCCAGTCTTAATCCCCATTTTACAGATGACGTCATTGAGGCCCAGAGAAGTGAAGTGACTTGCCCACAGTCACACAGCTGACAAGCGGCAGAGCTGGGATTCAAACCCATGACCTCTGACTCCCAAGCCCAGGCTCTTTCCACTGAGCCACGCAGGAAAAAATGCACAGTGGGAATTAGACACGGTCTGTTACCCTTAGGGAGCACACAATCTAAAAATGTAATATGGGAGAAGGGACTGGTTGACAGGCATATACGGAGGGATGAAAGAATACAACACTAAAGAAATAGAAAAGACAAGGAAAAATGCACCAAAGAAAAATCAGTATTGTGATAAATCAATATATTATTGAGTTTATCTGATTCTTGGAAATTATTTGAGGGTATGTTTATTCTGAAGGAAGCCGTGATTAGGCAAGGGGATCGGAGACAAGTAAACTGGTCACCATGGCACCGCCCATTCCTCAGATTTCATTTTTCCCACCTATCGGAAGGCTTAATCCTCTGCCTTGTCATTCATTCATTCAGTGGTATTTATGGAAAGGATATTGAGAACAAAGTACTATGCTAAACACTGAGACGATATGCAAGGATGAGAATACGACCGGGTCCCTGGACCCCAATTTATGAATAAATGTGGCAGAACCAGAGGGAGTGATGAAACTATTTTCTGTATCCTTAATTCTGTATCGGAGTACCCGTGATTCTTCCTCAACCAACAGTTAAAATTTTCAGAATGATTTCAGAACTTTCTCTATTAAACCCTCTACTCTGTAGAGTTTTCCTGTTCAGTTAATCAATCGATCAATCAGTCATATTTATTGAGTGCTTACTGTGTGTAGAGAACTTGTACTAAGCGCTTGGGAGAGTAAAGAAGCAGCATGGCTCAGTGGAAAGACCATGGGCTTGGGAGTCAGAGGTCATGGGTTCGAATCCCAACTCCGCCACTTGTCAGCTGTGTGACTTTGAGCAAATCACTTAACTTCTCTATGTCTCAGTAAAATGGGGATTAAGACTGTGAGCCCCATGTGGGACAACCTTATCACCTTGTATCACCTTGTATCACCTCCAGTGCTTAGAACAGTGCTTTGCATGTAGTAATCGCTTAACAAATACCATTATTATTATTATTATTACAGTATAACAAGAAAACTGACCCATTCCGTCTCCACCATGAGCTTGCATTCATTAGGCTCTTTAGGCAGAGTTAGTTTACAGATAAAGAGCTTAGGGCTTAGGAGAGAGCAAAATCATACGAAAGATTTGTACATATTCTTTATTACCCTATTTATTTTGTTAATGAGGTATACATCTCCTTGATTCTATTCATCGTGATGATGTTGTCTTGTTTTTGTCCATCTGTCTCCCCCGATTAGACTGTGAGCCCATCATTGGGCAGGGATTGGCCTCTATCTGTTGCCGAATTGTACATTCCAAGCGCTTAGTACAGTGCTCTGCACATAGTAAGCACTCAATAAATGCTCTTGAATGGATGAATGAATGAAATAAGACAAAATTTGCCAAGCATATAAAATTGTGACAGTCATACCATGTACCTGCCCTGGGAGGGGCCCCTCTCACAGTGAAGGGTGGGTGAGGTCGTTAAGGTCACAGGGGCCTCTCAGAATCTTGGAATAACCCTGAGAGAAGATGCCCCAGCCAGTCCTGAATCCACAGCCCCGAGAGCAGGCAAGCAAGTCCCGATGTCCATACCTGACTAACTATCCTGAGTGCACTGTATGGCCTGAGCCACCACTCACTCATGTGATGTTTCCCATTTGCAGGAAACTGTGACGTTGCTGATCCTCTAACAACCCTCCCCTTCCCAAACCCCTCAGACAGGGGACCTTTGGTCTTTGAGCCCTAAAGGTCCAGTGAGAAGGTGTCTGTCTCAACATCTAGTTGAGCTTGTCCAAATTCAGCTGCTCAAAAGGGAAAGCTCTATGGGACCAGAATTAGGTAGAACAAGACCAGACAGCCGGGCCACTTTCTCCCTCCAGCAACTTCTCTTCTTCTCATATCCGCCAGCCCCAATCCCCGGTTCATAGCTCAGGCTAGGTTTAGATTAGATTTACCTGAATGCTGTGCCAAGAAACTCCTGCCAGCAATTGCATCGTCACTCTCACCTGTTTGCATATATAAGTTGCTGCATCAGGAGGGTCAATCGAAGTTAGGCTGGCCCTGAACAGAGAGAAGGGGTAAAGGTCTGGAAGTTTTTAAAAGGTGGAAAACAACTCACACTTCTGCACCTATCCTAATACTGATATATAGTATGTATATATATATATATATGTAGATATATAGTATTAGTGGAGAAGCAGCTTGGCCTAGTGGAAAGAACATGGGCCTGGAAGTCAGAGGCCCTGGCAATCACTTGTCTGCTGTGTGACCTTGAGAAGTCACTTCACCTCTCTGGCCTCAGTTCCCCCATCTGCAAGATGATGATGATGGTATTTGTTAAGCACTTACTATGTACCGAGCACTTTTCTAAGCGCTGGGGTAGACAGAGGGTAATCAGGTCGTCCCAAGTGGAGCTCACAATCTGAATCCCCATTTTACAGATGAGGTAGCTGAGGCACAGAGAAGTGAAGTGCTTAAATTAAGCACTTCACTAAGTGCTCTGGACTGAGAAGCAGGGTGGCATACTGGAAAGAGCACGGGCCTAGGAGTCAGAAGACCTGAATTCTAATCCCAGTTCTGCCACTTATCTGCTGTGTGAACTTTGGCAAGTCACAGCTTCTCTGTGGCTCAGTTTGCTCATGTGAAAAATGGGGTTCAATTCTTGTTTGCCATCCCACTTACACTGTGACCCCCATGTAGTACAGGGACTCTGTCCAACCTGATTAATTTATTATTATTATTAATAATAATAATAATGATGGTATTTGTTAAACACTTACTATGTGCCAAACACTGTTCTAAGCACTGGGGCAGATACGAGGTAGTCAGGTTGTGCACTGTGGGGCTCACAGTCTATTTTAAAGATGTGGTAAACCGAAGCCCAGAGATGTTAAATGACTTGCCCACTTTTGCTGACAAGTGGCGGATGCAGGCTTAAAACCCACGACCTCTGACTTTCAAGCCCAGGCTCTTTCATCTAACCCAGTGTTTAAGACAGTGCTTGACGTGTAATAGTAACGAATATAGTATGGGCCTGGAAGACAGAGGACCAGGGTTCCAATCCCAGCTCCACCGGTTGTCCTCTGTGTGACCTCGAGCAAGTCACTTAACTTCTCTGTGCCTCAGTTACCGCATCCACAAAATGGGGATTGAGACGATGAGCCCCTTGTGGGATTTGGCCTGTGTCCAAACTTATTAGTTTGTATCTACCCCAACACTTAGAACAGCCCCTGGCTCACAGGAAGCACTCAACGACTGCCATGAAAAAAGGATGAGCATGAAGGAATTGATAATATTTCTTTGATTTGCACGGTTCGCCTTATGCTTTCTTGCCCCTGCCACACATGTTTCTGTTGGGGGATGAAGTGCAACGGGGGCTGCACTGAGGTCCAGCAAAGCTTATTTTCATTGTCATATTTATCGACTACTTACTGTGTTCAGAGCACTTTTGTGCTAAGTGCTTTTGTGTTCTACAGCATCAGTAGCAAGTTACAAGTGGACTTGGGACTAGACTACAGGTCTCCCTATTCTCAGAACCATGCCCATGTCCCCACTAGACTCTTATGTTCCATGTGGGCAAGGAACATGCCTACCAGCTCCGCTGTATGTACCGTCTAAAGTGCTTAATATAGTGCTCTGTTCTCTGTAATTTCTTAATTACCACTGATTGAACGATCACCTAACGGTAGGGCTAACCATCACATATAGGTATAATAACGGGGAGCCGGTTGCCTGGAATTTGGAATTATGCTACCTTGATTTTATTTAACGCCGATGGAGGCCTATATAATAATGTTGGTATTTGTTAAGCGCTTAATATGTGCAGAGCACTGTTCTAAGCGCTGGGGTAGATACAGGGTCATCAGGTTGTTCCACATTAGGCTCACAATCTTAATCCCCATTTTACAGATGAGGTAACTGAGGCACAGAGAAGTTAAGTGACTTGCCCACAGTCACACAGCTGACAAGTGGCAGAGATGGGATTCGAACCTATGACCTCTGACTCCCAAGCCTGTGCTCTTTCCACTGAGCCACGGACTAGACTATAAGTTCCTTGTGATCTACTTTAGTGTACTCGTTGACTCGTTTAGAGAAGCACCGTGGCCTATTCATTCAATTGTATTTAACTGCTTACTGTGTGCAGATTACAGAGACTATGAGCCTGGGAGTCAGAAGGACCTGGATTCTATTTCCATCTCCTCCACCTGTCTGCTGTGTGACCTTGGGCAAGTCACTTCACTTCTCTGGGCCTCAGCAATCTCAACTGAAAAAGGGAGATTAAGAGTGTGAGCCCCTTATAGGGTGGGGACTCTCCAACCCATTTCCCTTACATCCACCCCGGCACTTAGTACTTTACCCGGTACATAGTAAGTGCTCAACAAAAATCACAATTATTATTATGTACAGTGCTCTGCACACAGCTGATGTTCAATATGCACTCACGATTGATTGATCACTTGATGGACAAGGGAAAGAGAATCAAGATTAGTCAAAGGAAGTGTTCATCTTGGAAAAGATGTGGGAGGAATCCAGAGTGTGGAAGCCAAGCACTGGTTTAAAAGCCTCAACTCCATTATTGAGCATTTCTGCTGATTTCTAGTTAGAGAATTTTCCCGCCAAGGGTCTAGCCCCTCAGGACGTACTAAGAGCTAAGCTCACACTTCTGCTGAGGCTAAAACTGCTTTGTGACTGGAAAAACATCACTCAGAGGTGGATGACAACGTTACCTCTGACTAAATTTACTCTTGGTGGCTGGTCAGAAACACAGAAATGGTGATAAGGAAGTTCTGAAATAGCTCCCAGACTGTTTCTTAGCTTTGGTAGAAATAATTTACAATAGAGGCAGTGACCAGTGTCAGGTTCTTCTGGGGTTTCCACATGCTCAGCAGCAACTGTAACAATCACAATTTTATAACCTTTTCACACAACCACAAAACAACCCCGGATGGCCAAGCAAACCTGCCACCCAGCCCCAAGCCAGGATTACACTGTGAAGTATTTATGAACTTTAACTCCTCTCTGTCTCCCTCTTTCAGGAAACTGATTCCTTCTTTCTGGATTCAGGGACACTCCCACTTCCTCCCCTACTCCCAGGACTAAATTCAGCCCTCTGGCTAAGGGTTATAAGTGGAGAAAACACCTGATCACCCTTCACCCCTGGCTCCCATCAACAGATTGGGTTCTGTGGAATCCAAACACAACTCTGTTCTCTCAGGCTCTGACCCAAATTTTAAATGTCCACCTCAGTAGATATGAATTTCCCCTCTAGCCCATAAGCTCATTGTGGGTAGCAAATGTGTGTTTATTGTTATATTATACTCTCCCAAATGCTTACTCTTCACCCAGTAAGTGCTCCGTAAATGTGATTGAATGACTGATGGAGTCCTTGGACCTCTTCTGATTCGGTGGTAATGTATCTGAGCAATGGAGGAATCAGAGACAATTGTGATTTCCCTTCTGTAACCTTAGTCTATTTTTACAAGGAACTGCCATCTCTGGTAAAAAGGAATTCATACCCACCCTCCCCACTGCTGACAGAGGAGTTTCTTTCATTCTCTTTGAGAAACTCAGCTACTCTCAGGGGAGGAAATTTCTGCTTATCCTCCCAAATGTATTAGGCCCACCACACTAAGGTCTTGCCACTTCAACTTTGAATTTTATTCCACTCAGTCAATCAATGGCATTTGTTGAGTGCTTCCTATGTGCAGATCACTGAACTAAGGGCTGAGGAGACTACAATACAACAATTAGCAGACATGTTGCCCACCTTCAACAAATTTCCAGATCAGAAGGAGAGACAGGCATTTATATAAATTAGTGCTTTATAATGTGCATTTTAAAAATATGTACCTAAGTATTGTTAATAGGCAGAGAACTGTTATACTGTACTCTCCCAAGTCTTCAGACTCACTCTGTGTTGAATGCTGAGCCATCAACCCACCTCCAGCCATTTCAGCTCCTGAGCTCCCACCCTCTCTGTGTGGCTGGTCCAGGGCTGGACTGTGGCTAATTTCTATGACTGCCAGGTGGCTAGTTTGAGTGGACCCTGTGGCCTAGATACAGAGTGTAAGGTATGAGAGCAGAAAGATGTTAAGAGGGACAAGAAGAAGGCAGAGAAGAAAGGGAGGGAGTTCTGAGTGGAAGGTAGGAAGTGAGAGAGGAACAGAATTATGGATGGTGGAGAAGGAAGCATGTCTTCTCAGATACCCCCTGCTTATGCCACATCCTGTCTTTTCTCCCACTCCTTCTAACCCAAACCATCTCATCCTGCAGGCTTAGGCATCCACAGCCACAATCAGTCAGAGGGCTAGGAGCTGGCGCTAGGCCATGGAGTGTAAGGAAGCTGTTGTTCATCCACCGAGACCCAAGCTGGAAGGTGCCATGGAGTACAGATCCCAGAAGGCAGGCCATTACCTCATCTGTAAAATGGGGATTAAGACTGTGAGCCCCATGTGGGATAAAGACAGTGTTCAACCTGATTTCCTTGTGTCCACCCCAGCACTTAACAAAGTAAGCACTTAACAAAGACCATTACTAGTATTATTATTATTGTTATTCATTCATTCAATCGTGTTTACCTATTATTATTATTGTTATTCATTCAATCGTGTTTATTGAGTGCTTACTGTGTGCAGAGCACTGCACTAAGCGCTTGGAAAGTACAATTCGGCAACAGATAGAGACGATTCCTACACAACAACCGGCTCACAGTCTAGAAGGGGGGAGGATAATGATGGTATTTGTTTAGTGCTTACTATGTGCCAAGCACCGTTCTAAGCATTGGGGCAGATACAAGGTCATCAGGTTGTCCCACGTGGGCCTCACAGTCTTAATCCCCATTTTACAGATGAGGTAACGGAAGCACAGAGAAGTAAAGTGACTTGCCCAAGGTCACACAGCAGACAAGTTTTGGAGACAGGATTAGAACCCACGACCTCTAACTCCCAAGCCCGTACTCTTGCCAATAAGCCATGCTGCTTATTATTATCATTACTCTCCCAGGTGCTTAGTTTAGTGCTCTGCACACAGTAATCACTCAATAAATATCACTAATTGATTAATCAATTTCTTTGAGGAGAAAGAAATAGCATAAATAACCGAGCCTTTCTCTCCCATCAGAGACTACCTAGACCAGAGGACACCACAATGGGAGAGTCACTTCCTTCTCTTTCTACTTAAAATTATTTTGTCATTATCATTTATCTTGATGGAAGATGATATGGCCTTAGAAAAACTTCGGGAAACATTCAACTCCAATTTCCCCCACCCCGCCCCCAGTCAATACAAGAGTATTTCAAAAATCATCTTCCTCAAACAATGCTGAAACAAACAATATACCAAGGTTCATCTTGAATTTTTTTCACAAAACTTACCATTTCTCTTCAGTAGCCAGACTCTGAAACCACTATAAAGATTGTCCCTAGAATCATGGCAGTGAGCCACCATGGGGAATGAGGGTGAGAATTAAAAAACAGAAAAGCAGTGAAAGGATTGAGCTAGCAGAATGAAAGTCTGGCCCAAGGGCAATCAGCCTGAAGGCTGTGTACACATATTCTTGTTCCTCTACTATATGTACACAGATATATTTCTCTGACTTCTGTCTTGCAGACACTACCTGCACGGGCCTGCTCTGGGTCCCGTATTTATCTTGCTGAAACTCTCTTTCAGAGAGCTCATCTGTGCAGATGGCTTCAGAAACACCTCTCTGTGAAAACTTCTAATATAGCAACAACAATAATAATGATAATAATAATAGTGTTATTTGTTAAGTACCTACTATGTGCTGAGCAATCAATGGTATTAATCGAGTGCTTATTATATGCAGGACACAGTACTTAACACTCAGAAAACTACAAGACAACAGAGTTGGTAGGTGCAATTATTTATTTCAATCATTTATTTTTCCATTCAGTGCCCGAATTAACACATATTCATGTTTTTCTTCTGGTCGTACTAGAAGTGTGCAATTTGTGTCTGCTTCTTTCATTTGATTGCTCCAAGGGCAAGAAAAAAGTCTATTCCACTAATTGTACTCTTTGAGGGGTTAATAATAATAATGATAATAATACCGGTACTTGTTAAGCACCTACTATATGCCAGGAACTGTACTAAACGCTGGGGTGGATACAAACAAATAGATTTGGACAGTCCCCATCCCACGTGGAGCTCACAGTTTCAATCCTCATTTTACAGATGAGTAAACTGAGACATTGAGAGGTGAAGTGATTTGCCCAAGGTCACAGAGCAGACAAGTGGCAAAGCCAGAATTAGAACCCAAGTGCATGGATGACGATCAATAACTGCCATTAAATGAATGAGGCCCATTAAAAGTGTGCAAAATCTCATTCTTTCACCATTGTCTGTTTCTGACGTTTTAATTGAATTTCATACCGTTTTGAAGGTGTCAAAAGCTGTTACTTTACAATAACCCACCCTATTTTTTCCAGAATATTTTTCAGGACTCACAAAGTCACGAAAGTGAAGAGAGATGGATGTGCTAATAATCTGTGAATTATTTTCATTAACAATTTCATTTGCTTCCAGAAGAATTATTTGTGGTGGGCCACAAGAGATTGCATAATATTGCATGCTGCCCAAGTGTGGAAAATGAGCGCTGGTGTTGTATCTACCAGAGATCTCACTATCTCTTTAAAGAATCTGTAACTGAATTGGATTTCCAATGAGAGTCACTGAGTTTAGACTGGAAATATCTCACGAGGCCCTGACAAACTGCTGAAGCGCCTTCTCTGGGGTCTTTAATGTCCAATTCTATCCAGAAACATCTTGCTAGTGAAAACAATGGGGCCATTCTGATGAGCGAGAAATCAGTGCAGTTGACATCTAGGATTCCGTATGAGGAAGTACGTGGATGGGATTGAGGTGAAATTCCAATGTTCGGGCTTCTCTAGACAGAGACTAGTGAGTCCTCTGTTTGCAGGTGAACCCAATGAGAATCTCACAGTTATAGTAATATAAAAAATCAGTTCTTTGGAAGACACAGTTACCCTCTGGTTGTTTTTCCTGGATAGTGATCCTGTGTTGGACAATAGAAATGATTTTCAATTAGTGATAGCTGCTAGAAGCAGCGTGGCTCAGTGGAAAGAGCACGGGCTTGGGAGTCAGAGGTCATGAGTTCGAATTCCGGATCTGCCACTTGTCAGCTGTGTGACTGTGGGCAAGTCAGTTCACTTCTCTGTGCCTCAGTTCCCTCATCTGTAAAATGGGGATTTACTGTGAGCCTCATGTTGGACAACCTGATTACCCTGTATCTACCCCAGCACTTAGAACAGTGCTCGGCACACAGTAAGTGCTTAACAAATACCAACATTATTATTATTACATTAATCCAAGCACTGATCCTATCTCGCTTCGATTACTGTATCTGCCTCCTTGCTACCTCTGGTCTCTCCCAGCTCCAATCCGTACTTCACTCTTCTGCCTGGATTATTTTTCTACAAAATTATTTAGTCCAGGTTTCCCCACTCCTCAAGAAACTGCAGTGGTTGTGGCTCAGTGGAAAGACCCCGGGCTTGGAAGTCAGAGGAGGTGGGTTCTAACCCCAGCTCTGCCACTTGCCTGCTGTGTGAGCTTGAGCAAGTCACTTACCTTCTCTGTATCTCAGTTACCTCATCTGAAAAAATGGATATTAACAATAATCATAATAATAATGCATCTATTAAGCGCTTACTATGTGCAAAGCACTGTTCTAAGCTCGGGGGGCGGTGTACAAGGTGATCAGGTTGTCCCACGTGGGGCTCACAGTCTTAATCCCCATTTTACAGATAAGGTCACTGAGGCACAGAGAAGTGAAGTTGCCCAAAGTCATGCAGCTGACAAGCGGTGGAGCCGGGATTAGAACCCAAGACCTCGGACTCCCAAGCCTGGGCTCTTTTCCACTGAGCTACAAGACTGCGAGCCTCATGTGGGACAACCTGATTAACTTCTATTTACCCGACGCTTAGAAAAGTGCTTGGCATATAGTAAGCGTTTAACAAATACCATAATTATTAATTGTTATTATTATCCACTTACTGGTCAGACAAACTCCTCACCATGCAGTTTAAAGCACTCAATCACCTTTCCTCCTCCTACCTTACCTCTCTGATTTCCTTCTACAACCGAACCCACACACTCCACTCCTATAATGCCAACCTACTCACTGTACCTCAATCTTGTCTATCCCACCATTCACCTCTCTCCCATGTCTTGCCTCTGGCCTGGAATGCTCTCCCTTTACACATTTAACAGACGATCACTGCTCCCACCTCAAAGCCTAATTGAAGGACAACTCCTCCCAGAGGCCTTCCTTGACTATGCCCTGATTTTCTCTTCTCCTCTCCTTTGTGTATCATTATTTCACTTGGATTTGCACCTTTTATGGACTACCTGCTCCTCCCCACAGCAATTATGTCCGCATCCATAATTTATTCATTTATATTGATGTTTGTATCTCCCTTTCGACTGTAAGTTCTCTGAAGGGAGGGAATGAGTTTACCAACTCTGTTACCCCCAGCACTTAGTACAGTGCTCAGCACCCAGTAAGTGCTCAACAAATGATTGATTGATTGACTGTAATATGGATAATGCAGATGGAAATATTTTCTAGTTTCATAGAAGTGAGACTCTTAAAGCCCTTAATAGCCAAATACATGACCCTTCTTCCGTACTGCAAAGAGGAAGGCCTCGGGACTCTGCAATATCCCAAATATTGACTGCTCAACCCACTTTGATCTGGCTAATGATGTCAGCACATGTGCTTACACAAGGTCTGGAAGGCAACTCTCAGAGGCTTCATGACCCATCTCTTTGGGAATCTTAGATATCAGGGAGACAAAGATTAGAGCTCTCGGAGGAATGGGGTGTCTGTGCTGAGGCAAGTAGGGAATATCCTGCTAACAAAGGGTTCGGGTTCATCTTTCCTGCCTCTCAGACTTGCCCTGAGAATTGCTGTCTGCCCCGATCCCTGGGTCAAGGTCGAGGTGAAGACCAGAGACCCTGCTTTCCTGCTCTTGTTCCAGAGAGGAAACCAGAGTGGAGAAGGGGCTTATGGAGCTGGATGAACTCAGAGACATGGATCCTTCTGTTGCTAGAGCCAGTTTGGACTGGGCTGTCCAGCAATATCATCACCCCAACCCAGGGCCCAGGCGCCAGTCACCTCCCTGCACCCAGGAATCTTTGGTGGAGGTACTGAAGGGGAGCTCAGAGACAAACCCCTAGGGGACAGGATAGTCTTTCAGGACCCCAGGCTTACCCATGAATGGAGAAAGCTGTGCCATCCTCCCACTGCCAGGAACTATGAGGTCCATTACGATACAGTCCAGTCCATGCAGGGTGGGAAAACAATCCTAGGAAATCCTATTGGGAATCACAAGAAGACCAAAAAGGCATAATGCTGTCTGAAAGAGGCACGGGGTTACCAATCCCTCAACAGTATCCGTGGTTCCCAGCCTCCAAGTCTGAAAGAAAACCCAATCTCCTAACTCCATTTCACCCAGTTTCGAGTCTGTTTCAATCCTGAGCACAATCACTGTCTCTCTTTATGTCTTTCTCTCATCACCCGCTGACCCCTGTTTCCTAGGCACAATACAGTGTCAGGAACACTTAGAACAGTGGATGGTCAGGGAATGCAATTACTACTTTTATTAAAAACTACAGATTGAGCTTTAGGGCACAAGCTTGAAAATTGAGTCTTTCCCTCCTTGGAGACCAGCACCTGCCATGTCCCATCATAACAAGTTCAGTCCCGGTACTCCTGGAAGTCTCAAAAATGAGAGAGTGTCTTGTCTCAGGGCTCCTCTGCATGGCCTGAATTCTGATTCTCCAACCTTCAGACTCCCTGACTCTCAATCAATCCCCTTCTAGAGAGTAAGCACTGTGAAGTCAGGAATCACGTGTATTAAACTCTATTGTATTCTCCTAAACACTTACTAAAATCATCTGCACAAATTAAATGTTCAATAAATACCACTGATTGATTGCTTGAATGACATTCACTGTGGCTCTAACTCTAGTCTTACTCTAAAATTGTAGCTTAAGTAAATATCCCCATGTCTCTCTGATGCACCAGGAGGTAGGGTCCAGGCTTTGTATAATTTTGGGGTTAGAAAGTCTAATATGAAGTGTGTGCTCAATAGTGGTTACCCTGCACCTTGCAAAGAGGGTTGGACAAATTTCTGTGATTGAGTTACACTTCCCTTCACCTGGAGATTCCAAAACACATTATCTCATAGACCCTCAGAGTGCAGTGAAATGACAGAGGTTCCTCCCTCCAGTCGACAGATGGAACAGGTAAAGACCAGGGAGACTGAATGACCAGTCCAAGGTGGCTCAACAGCTTCTAAGCAGAGCCAAGACTAGAGCTCCAGAGCACAGGGAGTCTGTCCTTGAGCTGTGCCGGCCCAACCTTTGGCCTTTTCAAGTTGAAACCGTGCAAGTAAGATAGAAGAGTAACTTACAAGCTCTTCCTGGTTGTCTAACCACAGCAAGCTGGAATTCAGAGTTGCACAGGCTATCTTGCTGTCTCTCCAGTTCTTCGTGTCATTAGAGAAGAGGTAACAGCTGTTTCTGAACCCAATCCAGTCCCCTGGACAAGGGTCCCAGTCACATCCTAGGTAGCAAGGGATGGGTTAGAGTCATGCACAGAATCAGATGTTTCCTGAGCATCGGTTGTCGGTGTTTCTACCACCTCTTTCTCTCATGCACACAAAGACTTTGGTTCCATGGTTCAGAGCTCCTCAGATGGGAGTGGCCTTTCTCCTAATACCTCTTCCTTCCACTCCCAATAACCAATAGTTGGGGAGCTGAGGAAAATAAGTATAACCACTCTATTACCAACAGGGACTTATCATGTTAAAGCACAATAAACTGAGAAGTCATCAACTCCATTAACGTTCTCCCCGGGAGGGAAGTGAACTAGGCACAACAGCTCCTGGACTCTTAGTTCTGAGTCCACTGACACCCTGCACTGCAGCCTCAGACAAAAAAAGTTTCAGTCTCTGTCTGAGCTGCTCTAGGATGGTTATTGAGGCTGTATAGGGTTAGCACTTACCTGTCTTGCTGATGGTGTTATGAGATGGTTTTGGAAGGGGGCTTGGAGAAACTTCTTGTTGCTGGGTCACTGTAGAAATCGGATGAGCAGTGTTATCAGGACTGCACTATTTAGCTCATTTCCTCAATGCGAGTCATTTACAAGGGGGAATCTCTTCACTATTTTAGGACTGACAGTAAAGTTATTTACCTTGGGCAGCCAAGAAACCCGCTGTGGTCAGTAATGCAAGGCAGAAGATCCCCAGAGTCACTGCAGTGAACTTCCAGAGTTTGCTTTGTGAACCGACTACAAGTGATAAGAAGATAACCAGTGATGATCTTTATAACAGAAAAATACAGCTCAGTGCTCAAACTCCCAAAATACTCCAAAATGTTAATTTCCTAAACCCTGACACCACTGAGGGAAATTGTTTCTCCATTCACCTTTTATGGCATCTCTGTTAGTGGCACACTCATCTTCTATTTCTTTAGGCCTCGCTGTCAGTCCTCCTTCGTTTTACATTTTCTTTCTTTTTCTGTAACTGACAACCTCAATTCCTTATTTTGACTCACACAGAGACACATATAGGCCAATAAAGAGGTAGAGGGATAGTTAGAGAGAGGTGCTATAAGAAGAGAGAAATATAGTCAGAGGTAAAGAGAGATAAAAAAGAGAAAGAGAAAGAGTCAAAAAGGGAGAGATAGAGAGCAGGCTGGAGAGGTTCACAGATCACAGTCAAACGATTAAAATCCAAAGAACACAGACCATCATTTTGCTTACTCTACTGACCTTTCTAAACTGACCTGTGTCTCCCCCTGAGACATACGTTTGTGACAGCTGGAGAGGAAGAAACAATGATATTTACTGAGCTCTTTGTATAAAGCACTGCACAATATACTCAAGAGAGTACCAAAGAGTAAAGTAGACAAGAACTCAAGGATTTTATGATCCGGAGGAGGTTACATGGTGGGTGGAGAAGCAGAGTTTGCCTACAACTCACTGCTGCTACTCTTTGAAAATGAGGCTTTGTTTTTCAGAGAAGCAGCATGGTTCAGTGGAAAGAGCATGGGCTTTGGAGTCAGAGGTCATGGGTTCGAATCCTGCTCGGCCACATGTCAGCTGTTTGACTTTGGGCAAGTCACTTCACTTCTCGGTGCCTCAGTTCCCTCATCTGTAAAATGGGGATTAAGACTGTGAGCCCCACGTGGGACAACCTGATTCCCCCGTGTCTACCCCAGCGCTTAGAACAGTGCTTGGCACATGGTAAGCGCTTAACAAATACCAACATTATTACTATTTTTCAGTTTTACGTATACTCCAAACCTTGTCTTTATTCCAGAGTACTAGGAGTGTAAATTGTTGGGAAGTAATGCAAAAATCTGAGGGGAAAGAAAACTGATGTAATGACTCACAATGTGCAGAGCACACTGAGCAAAACATGCAGGAAAGTAGGACAGAGTTGGTAAACAGAATCCCTGCCCTTGAGGGGATAAATTCTGTAAGGCTTTAAAGCATCTGGGAGTGAAAGGAGCTGCATAGTGATCTTGTAAGATTGAAGGTAGATCCTGAGGAAAGAGTGGGTGCTTATGGGATTGTAGGAGAATTTTACATGTAGCTACCAAAGTGTGTTGAGTGCCGGCTATATTGTGGTTTGAGGTTTCTTGATTTCTTTGCTGAATTACTGTAGAAAACCCACCGATCATTCCTCAGTTTGAAAATTTGTCAATCTTTTCATGTTTTAAGGTTGTCGCTTGGAAGCCACAACTTGAGCCAACACCATTTCCTCACTTTGGGGAGGGGGAAGAATAATAATGTTGGTATTTGTTAAGTGCTTACTATGTGCCGAGCACTGTTCTAAGCGCTGGGGTAGACACAGGGGAATCAGGTTGTCCCACGTGGGGCTCACAGTCTTAATCCCCATTTTACAGATGAGGTAACTGAGGCACAGAGAAGTTAAGTGACAAGGGGCTGGAAAAAGATGGCAGATGCTCTCTGTGAGTCTGCGGCTAGTAGGAGGGTGAATCATCAGTTACCTTCTGTTACAGGGTTGGTAGAAGAAGAACAGTGAGGAGACTAGGGGCTAGTGTTTGACTCCCATACCAGTTAACAAGAGGTCCTTCCAGGGATAAGGGAGACAGAGGTCATGGGTTCTAATCCCGGCTCCACCACGTATCAGCTGTGTGACTTTGGGGAAGTCACAACTTCTCTGTGCCTCAGTTACCTTTATCTGTAAAATGGGGATTAAGACTGAGAGCCCCATGTGGGACAACCTGATTACCTTGTACCTACCCCATAGCTTAGAATAGTGCTTGGAACATAGTAAGCACTTAACAAGTACTATAATTATTGATATTACTATTATTATGCATCTGTTGCAAGGTGTGGAGTAGCCACTGAAGCAAGAGGCCCCTAGCAGCTGTTGGCCTTGAGTTGTGTGTAGATTATGTTGCTATGCACTTCTCTTATACCAGTATCATGGCATGATGTATAGGCTTGTTTCCTTTGTACTATATATTTGGGGGACCGTCCAAGAGACATCTTCCCAGTGTAGTCATGTTCAGGTCTCCCTGCAAAGCTTGGGCTGTGAGTACCCTATCCAAATGAAACACACCACATAATTGGAACAGTGACTCAGTGGTATCATTTGCCTCTCATTGGTATCTGATATCCTGTGACCCCCCCGCATATGCTTTCCCTCCACCATCTGCTCAGTGGTGCTGAGCTCCCCAGATGCTCCTCTCCCTGACCCTGCTGGTGCCGAAGCTGCCCTTGTGTGGGGAGAGGGGTGGACCAAAAACTGGGAAGCTCCACTGGCTAGTCTCTACTTCTGCAAAGCAGTCACATCCTCACGGGCCTCATACAAGCTATAGTTTCCTCCAGGTGAGGGAGGCCCCTTACTAACCTGAGAGAGGATGGGACTCCAGCCCAGTCAGCCACTGGAGTGGCTTCGGGGTGCTCCTGGGCTGATCTGACCTGATAAAGGTATCAAACAACAACAACAACAGAAATAATAATGACAAATCCAAGCAAGTCCATGGGGAAATTCCAGAGACACTTCATGAAAGAGAAAAACTGATAAAAATCCACTTTGGGAACCACCCTTGAGTCAGTGCTGCTTCACTGGAAATATCTGAAAATGAGCAAAATTGTAAATTATAGGGGGAAATTGGGCTTAGAGAATTTCTCCAAGACAATTCCTCAAAAACACAAATTCAACTGGCTGAGTCCCCCTAAGGAAAGTGAAATATCTAAATCTGTTGGAATAATTTAACGTTACTGAGCCTGGAGCAGGTGGCCTGTGGTACCTTTGCTCTGGGCATTCTCAGATGGGCTGCACTGCTGCGGTCGATTATGCTGTTTCAACTCAGAGTAGGTCACTGACTGCTCATTTGTTGATCTTCTGCTCTTCGCACCCTTTGATTTTTGGTCCTGCCATGACAGATTAAGCCTTTGCTCGTTCAGCTCTGAGTAGGTTACCTGCTGCTCACTCGTTTCTGCAGAGGGAGGTGAATGGGAGAGAGAGTTCAGAGGACTGTGCATGTGGGCAGAAGAAGAAGTGAGGGGATTGAAAAAGCCATTGGGGTCCTAGCCCCTCCCCACTATTAAGTACAGTTCTCTCCAGTCCTGAGTGTCACCTGAGAATCTCTAGCTTAAGAAGAGCCCTGACCTGGGGAGGAAAAAATCTTGCGGTCATTTCCAGATCCTCCACATGCTGGAGGGGGGAATAAGAGAATCAGAATGAGCCCCAAGGGAATGAAGACCAAGAATGTGATTCCAAAGAAAACTTCAGTTGTCTCCCTCAAGCTGAGAGACAGCTCAGAGTTCAGCCTTGATCTGAATAGATGGCTTTTTCACGAACCGCAAGGAAATTTGCCCAACCACTCAACTGAGGAACCGGAAGAGTCCTGGATGATCAGACTGAGGAAACTCATCCTGATGCAGGTTCCACAGAGATAGGTGATTCTAGCCTGGATTCCTGGACTTCGTTTTTGGAATTCCCACCGGTCTCCTCAGTCATCCACTTCACTGACAGTCTCTTCTTTCCTCAGTCACTTTCCAGACTCTCTCAATGACAGTGACAAATATCTCACAGACAAGGGATCAGAGAAGAGCTGGGCAGCATTTGAGCCTCACTATTGGCAAAATCACCAGCAAGTGTTCATTCCCCAGGCCAGGATGAGGCATGAGTCTCTTGTATGGGCAATGGGAAAGCTTTAATCCCTGGGGTGTTGCAACATGAGCAGAATTCTCCTGATTCCCAGGGGAGAGGTGGGCTCAGGGGCTCTGGTGGCATCAGTAATAACAGGGACATCTGAAACAAAAGGGCAAAACCATTGCCAACCAGAATGTAGCTTACAGAACCAAAAAGAGCCACTGAATCTGTAGTCTGGAAGCACCCTGCCTGGCAATTATTGAGAGGATGTGATGTTCCCAGGCACCAGGTTCTCCGCAGGAATGCCCAAGACCGAGGAATGTTAAGGGAGAAGTGGAACATTGTGAGAATCAGCCAACTGAGCCCTAGAAACCTGTCACCACATAACCTATTTCAGCCCCCACCAGGAAAATGTCTAACCCCGCTGAGTCAGCTGCACGTAGCAAGCCATACCTCGGTCATCGAGTCTCTCTTGTTTGCTTTCCTGTTGAGAAGACCTAGGCAATTTCAACTCAGCATAGTTCAATTCCTTCTCCTTTCCTGAATCTTTGCTCTTCTTATCCCCTTGTCTTTTGGAATGAGGCTGAGAGAAGTTGTTTATTTTCAACTCTGTGTAGAAGACTTGTTGTTCGCTCATCTCTGCAGAGGGGAGATGAATAAGAAAGAGAGAGCAGACACCTTTGCATAGAGAGAGATGTTGCAGGGAAGAGAATCAGGAGCAAGCTTTTAGGATCTGGTATAGTCTTCCTCATCCTTAGTGGACCTGTAAGAATCCTACTCTAGCATTTAAGTGTAACACACTGAATCAGGTCACATGACAGTCAGAGATAATTTGAAATTTTCTTACGATCTCCATCCCCACTGAATGTACCAAACCAGTATACCAGCCATGAGTAATAACTAATCAATGAATCAATGGAATTTGTTGAGCGCTTACTGTGTGCAGAGTACTGTACTAAGCTCTTGGGAGAGTATAATACAACAGAGTTGTTAGATGTTTCCCCTGCCCACAAGGAACTGACAGAGTACAGGGGGAGGCAGACTTTCAAATAAATTACAGTCGGGGAAAATAAGCAGCATGGAAGCAAAGGAAGTTTCAAGAGATTCCAAAGAGAAGAAATTGTACAGATTCTTATCCAGATAGAATTGAATTTCAAAAAAATGTCTCCCTGGAAAAACATTCCAGAGGAAAATTAGTATCTGCAGACTCATGAGAAAAAGATTTGAGAGGCAGCGTGACCTAGTGGATAGAGCACAGGCCCAGGAGGCAGAAGGATTTGGGTTCTAATGCCAGCTCCAATACTTGTCTGCTATGTGACCTCAGGCAAGTCACTTAACTTCTCTGTGCCTCAGTTACCCCATTGGCAAAACAGGAACTATTACCATGGTCCTATTTGAGTCTGGGACTGTCTACAACATTGTTAGCTTTGATCTACACCAAAGCTGAAGTACAGTGCCTGGCACATAGTAAGAACTTTAAAAATACCATAAAAACATAGTCGATGGAAAATCATACAAAAATCTCAATTACAGGAACCCCAACCTATGCACTTCTGTCCCTACCATTTTACCAAAGTCATTTATTTGGAAAATACAACACTTTTCAGCTTAGCAGAGCACTAAAGCAGTTCTTCTTCAGGCAGGTGGGAAAGAGGAAGCCCAAACGAGTTCAGAAGCAGGAACAGGAGGGAGATGTCTAGGGGACTTCATCTCTGAAGCCCCTGCAAACATATAGTTTGGTCTTCCGGTAAGTGTAATTTCTTTTGTTTTCTACTTCCTGTTCCTATTTTCCCTCATTCCCCTGGCTCATCTCTAAAATCAGCCTATGGACTTTTTAACTACTAGCCATCTTGTCACAACTCTCATCAACTTGATGTTCAGGCTTTTTTCTGATTCCAAAGAGGATTTCAGGATTGAGGCTTAGTGAAAGTGCATGGCTTAACGGAAAGAGCCGGCCTTAGAAGTCAGAGGTCGTGGGTTTGAATCCTGGCTCCATCACTTATCAGCTGTGTGACTCTGGGCAAGTCACTTAACTTCTCTGTTCCTCAGTTACCTCATCTGTAAAATGGGGATTAAGTCTGTGAGTCCCACGGGAGTCAACCTGATAACCTTGTATCTACCCCAGCACTTAGAACAGTGCTTGGTACATAGTAAGCACTTAAAAAATACCATCATCATCATCATTGCAATCCCAGGGGTGGAAATGGTCTCACACTACCATATGGTCCATCCACAAGCACAGAGGCAGGAACACTTTTGAACTATCACATACAGAAGAGAAAGTTATCATAAGAGAATAAGAACAAAATAAATGTCATCACTGGGTCAGACCAATGTTTTATTCTAGAGAAAAACATGAAATACCCCTCTCTCAGTTACTCTTTTCACATATTATCATCTGCCTGCCAGTTTATTTTTGTTCTAGTTCAAGTGAAATCTCTCATTTTGCACCAAACTCATGTACTTCTTGTTCTGCCTGATTAGATGTGGAGAATAGCTAGCTGGTCATTCTCTGCAGATGAAAAAATATTACAAACCTAAAGATCTTATTACTTATCCTTCAGCCTTCTGAATAGTTTCAGTTCTTCTGAACTGAGATCCCTCTCCAAACTTCTCTAACACTTGGTATTTCCTTATCCCTCTCTCTTGAATCAATATATGGAGAGTTCACTCCTGGACCCAGGAGTGCCGGCCAAGGTCTGACAAATCCAGGACAATAGGAGAAAAATAAAAATTGTCTTACCACGGTATTAGGTAACCTACAGTAACCTTTATATAGTATGTGTTCCAAAGTCCTTATCGATCTACTGATAGACATTTGAACATTTCAAAAAATAGCTCTTCAATTCACCGTACTCTTCTGCTTTGTATTTATTTATTGGAATTTTCTTCCCCCTCTCTGAGTCAGATGTTAAAATATCAATTTGTGATCTGAAGCAACAAAGGCTTTCTTAAGTCCCAAACTTTCCCAGTTGTCTGCTATCAATGACTGGGTGATGAGCGAACAGACTATGAATTCAAGACAGAAAAACAGAGGATTATGCAGAACCTACTACCTGGAGCACCTGCGAACATTAGAAATGAAGAATTGCATGAAGTGCAATTACTATTTCTGCATTTGTATGAACTTTTTCCAACAGAATAATTAGAAGTTATTTGAAAAATGCACAAGGAATGAGTACCCTGAGACAAATGGTGTCTCAGGGTGGTTATTGCTCTCGGTCAGACTGGAGAGGGTAAAGGAATCAGACAAATACCTGTTTGGAGAAGATGTTCTGGGGGTACTTGGTCCAGGGCTCAGACTTGTGGCTGGAGGAGACCAGCGGGAATGGGAACCCAGGAACCCAACGAGCAGTAGAAGGTCTCAATCGTCCATGGCACCAGTTCCTCCAGGGGAGAGAGAGAGTCAGACCAATGAGCCCAGGGACTATCCGCTGCTCAGCACCACTGTCCTGGGAACCGAGAGCAGAGAAGTTGCTCACTGCATGACAGTCCAGCTGACACTGCTCAGGAAGCTCTCTTGTCTCTGCTGCTGGGTTTGCAGTTTGCCACACCCACAGGGGACCACCAAGGCAAAGAAGCATTCTCTCTCTGCCCTCATTTAATATGAAAATGAAGATTTCCTTAAAAACTTCACTCCTCCTTCCTGAGAGCCCAGGTGCATGAGGAGCAATATCTGCGGTGAAGAATAAAACTAACTTCCAGGACATGCATGGAATGTACCAATGCTTCTCTATGTTTTTTACTTCTGGCTGCCGTGAAATGCTGAAAAAAGTCATTCTAAGTGTCGGTCACTTCTGGCAGTAAATTTGACAGATCAGCAAGGACCTGTTTTTTTTCAGACAACCAATGTGGAGGATTTTGTTTGCTCCTCACTGGTTTGATCACACTCTCACACACACTGATAAAATCTCTACTTCGGTTATGTCATCTTTGAACGTAAAATGTATTTTCCATAACAACAGTGCAGTCTCTAAAACCATGAATTTGCACTAGACCTTTCTGATAATAATGCTGGTATTTGTTAAGCGCTTACTATGTGCCAAGCACTGTTCTAAGCACTGGGGTAGATACAGGGTAATTAGGTTGTCCACATGGGGCTCACAGTCTTAATCCCCATTTTACAGGTGAGGTAAACGAGGCACAGAGAAGTTGTGACTTGCCCAAAGTCATTCATTCATTCAATAGTATTTATTGAGCGCTTACTATGTGCAAAGCACTGTACTAAGCGCTTGGGATGAACAAGGTGGCAACAGATAGAGACAGTCCCTGCCGTTTGACGGGCTTACAGTCTAATCGGGGGAGACGGACAGACAAGAACAATGGCAATAGTCATACAGCTGACACGTGGCGGAGGCAGGATTAGAACCCATGACCTCTGGCTCCCAAGCCCGTGCTCTTTCTGCTAAGCCACGCTGCTTCTCTAATGCTTCTCTGATGAAAGGACTCTTAGTCCAACCCACCATAAAAATAACAGATGGACATTTTTCTGCGATCCAGGCTGCTGGTTGGCAGTCAGGATATTGGGATCGATCAGGCCGTCACCGAGATTGGGACAAAGGCATTTCCTCTGACATAAAGAAGCTTATTTGCAGGAATGCAATGAATGCATCAATGCAAGTTTGAAGCCCCTCATGATTCAAACAGAAGGAAGCTAAATTATGGTAAATTTAGATAACTTAGAACAGCCAATTTGTGGACACCCAAGTGGAAGAGATAATAATAATAATGATATTTGTTAAGTGTTTACTATGTGCCAGGCACTATAGTAAGTTCTGGGGTTGATACAAGCAAATCGAGTTGGACAGAGACCCTGTCCCTCATGGGGCTCACAGTCTCAACCCCCATTTTCTCTGAGGCACAGAGAAGTGAAGTGACAAGCCCAAGATCACACAGCAGACAAGTGGCGGAACTGAGATTAGGACCCATGACCTTCTGTCTCCTAGGCCTGTGCTCTACCCACTAGGCCTTGCTGCTTCTAACACAATGCGGATCTCCATCAAGATTTCTGCAAGTCCTAAAGTAAAGTAAAAGAAAATTATATGGCCTGGTAAACAGTCTTAGCAACTCTGGAGAGTGATGATGGCTCCAGACTCATGCATGACAGGCAGGGTGGAAGGAAGACCTGGAGAGGTGGCAGGAATATTTCAGTATTATCCTAAGAAGACATCCTCCCCTCAGAGATGGACCCCTACCACAACATAACCAGAGTCTATCTGCATTGACCATTGGAAAATATCATTGAAAACGTATTTTGGGGATTAAATACGTAGAGACTTTAGTGAACAAATTATCTTAATAGAAATTATCGTTGCAGTAAATCAGATCCAGGAGAAATGCAGAAACAGTTCCAGCTCCATTAGCTAGCTAAAATGTGAAGAACTATTGAATGAGCAGTTTTATTTTTAGTGATATATTATCTATGAGACATTTATTTTCCATTCATGGGACCTGGGAGTGGAAGATAAAGTTTTATGTCTTTCTTTCAAGTTCCACATGGAACTTTTGAAGAAAAGGTGGCTTACAGAAGCCAGTGGTCAAAGGTTAAATGATAGTGATTTCATCAAACATTTCTCAAAGAGAGTGTTTATTAGTGAGTAGGATGAAAGATGAGGAAGCACTTGAAGTTGAGTGTGCCTGTGGTCTCCTGGATTAGATTTGAGGGTTCTAGGAAGTTGATGTACCTAATTGTTTCTGTACTGAAATCCTTAATGGACTAGGTCATCATTGCCAGTCACTGTGAGGGACCTCTGATGGATCGATGGTGGTCCAGCTGAATGAAGGGCCCCGGTAGCTCTACAGTTCCTTGGTCTGGTCCTTTTTGCCTCATTCCTCAAGAATCAACCTTCTGATTTTACTTTAAGGCGAGCCATAAAGTGAACATCTTTACGAGCCTGCAAACTGGAATTCAGCAAAATGCCTTTGGCTCCATCCGCAGTGAGTCTCTTTGGTTATGGTTGTCAAAGGTTTTGTCTTCTCTGGGTTCCAATGAGAGAGACTTGAAGAATCTGGGTTCACAGATGTATCTTTTGTCTACACATACCCCTGTCTATTCAAAATGTAAAATATACAGCCAGGCTTCAGTATGGAGACAGCATTGTTGATGGTGAGATTCTATCTGCTTCTGAAGGTGCTGATGGCGAGGTGTTCTCTGCTTCTGATGTCGATGAGGCAGCTGCTGGTTTATGACCCTTTGGAACAGCATAGTCAGGGCCCTGTGTTGGCTACAGTCGTAAATATGTTCCGCAATTTCAACTCTTGTCCTCCTTGGCAACGAGCTGCACTCCTGCCTGCCTTCTGCTCGTTGCACACTGAAGGAACAGGACTGACAGGGATGAGGGAGGGACCGCGGTGCTCTGCAAACTGCCATCACTAAAAACTATTGCTTTGTGCAGCTTCTTGGTCCAGAGTCTTCCTGCCAAAGTCCTGAGGCAGGGGGCTGGGGGTGATGGGGGCAGGCAGAGGTGCAGATGGCTGGGCAGCAATGTGAGAGTGATGCAGCCTTATGACTGAACAGAAGCCACATCATTAATGTATCCTTCTGGTGGGCTGCCATGCTCATTCAATTCAGGGAAAGGAGAGAAAGCGATCCTCGAAACTATTCGCTTCTGCAATATTGTTGATGCCGGCCAGCCACAACCAGCTGGTCATCCACTTCAGCACTAGGAAATCAATGAAAAAATTTGCAATTCCTGCTCGGTGGGATATTCAGTCACAATCAGACAGTGACAATTGACTCAACCGGTGATCAGTGGTCAAGGCCAGGAAGCAATCAAGACTACGACCCAAGCAGTCCCGAATGAGATGAAGATGTCTGATCAGCTTGGATCTATCCCTGTGCTTAGTAGAGTGCTTAGCCCATAGTAAGTGTGGTGAGTGTCAGCTGTGTGACTTTGGGTAAGTGACTAAACTTCTCTGTGACTCAGTTACCTCCTCTGTAAGATGGGGATTAAAACTGCGAGCCCCATGTGCGACAACCTGATAGCCTTGTATCTATTCCAGTTCTTAAAACAGTGACTGGCACATAATAAGTGCTTAACAAATACCATCACCATTATTATCATTATTCATCTTGGAATGCAGAACCATTTCATAAGAGATTGTTCTTTGACCCTGTCAGTGACAGTGACGAAGGATGAATTTGAGAAACTGAATTGTCTTGCCGAGAAGATTGAGGAGGACTTGAATTGCTGAAGAAATTTGAGGGGAAACCAAATTGTCTTGCAGAGGAGTTTGAGGAGGAACTGAATTTGCCCTGCTGTCCGGCAGGAGAAAGACTGTGGGATGAGCCTGGGGGTAGGAGCCAGGGGAGCGGGTAGTCATCCCCCCCCCCCCCCCCGGCTTCACCTGGTAACAATCTGAGACAGCAGACATTTGAATGAGTGAATCAACACCCTGCTTCAACTCCCCCTGAAGCAACTGATAAAAGGGGGAAAGAATGGTTTCCTTGGCCCGAGGCAAAACTACCTAAGAAACACACTGAGACACACACTGTGGCTGCCGGGAAACACCTAAGACTTGAACCAGGAAGACATGCTGCGGGAGCCGGACTTTGTTCAACTCCTCTGATGAGGGCCCATCTGTACAAACCTGGGGAAAACAGTCAGATGGGTAGATAATAGGTGTGTGTGTTTGTGTGCACATGATCTAATGTGCATGTACACATTTACCCCTTGTGATTAGGCTAAGCATGGAATAATAATAATAATAATAATGATAGTATTTAAGCGCTTACTATATGCCAAGCACTCTTCTAAGCGCTAGGGGGATTACAAGGAAATCAGGTTGACCCATGTGGGGCTCACAGTCTTAATCCCCATTTTATAGATGATGTAGCTGAGGCACAGAGAAGTGAAGTGACTTGCCCTAAAGTCACTCAGCTGATAATTGGTGGTCGGAATTCGAACCCATGACTTCTGACTCCCCGCCCGGGCTCTTTCCACTGAGCCAAGCACTTTCCTTTGTATATAATGGTGGTTTAGTTTCACTTGGAACTCAATAATATAATAATTATGGTATTTGTTAAGTACTTACCATTTGCCAGCCACTATACTAAGCGCTGGGGGTGGATATAAGCAAATCAGAATGGACATAGTCCCTATCCCCATTTTACGAGTGAGGTAACTGAGGCACAGAGAAGTTAAGTGACTTGCCCAAGGCTACATAGCAGTTAAGTGGCAGAGCTGGGATTGGAACCCATGACCTTGTCAGCGAGTGCCTGAGCCCACTAGGAGC
The DNA here is from genome assembly GCF_004115215.2 of Ornithorhynchus anatinus. Taxonomy (NCBI): domain Eukaryota; kingdom Metazoa; phylum Chordata; class Mammalia; order Monotremata; family Ornithorhynchidae; genus Ornithorhynchus; species Ornithorhynchus anatinus. Next base: position 43,530,187 of record NC_041744.1, on the reverse strand, counting down.
TCCCAGTTAATTAGGGCTGCCAAGTGAGGGAGGTGAATCTATGGATCCGCCCCAAAGTACCAAGAATCTGGGGGAGGTGACTGTTTAGCAACCTGGGGGAGGCCAGGCAGGACAAACATCTCAGTTGGGACTCATGATATAAGATGGCGGCAAGGAGAGTTTTCACTTAGGACTTGTCTGCAGTGCCTGAAAAGATCGCAGTCGGGCCTCATGTTAGCAAGTGCTTAAGAAATGTCACAATCATTATTATTATCAATACTATATTTTGTCATTATCACTGTCATTATGATACAGAGAAGAACACATAAATCCACTAATCACTTAATGCCACATTAGGCCAGGAGACCCCCTTAGTTTCTGACGCAAACAGAAGAGCTGTACTGAGGATCAATTGCAAAACACGCTCCCTCGATGCTCGTGCTTGAGAGGTTGGGCCACATGACTGATCAACTTGGTGTCAGATCAACTAGTCACCCTTTGGCAGGCAAACACAAAACCACATCAAAGGAGAAACTTGCTAGGTGAAAAGCAGCTTTGAGAGACATAAAATAACCAGTAATAGGCGTGGGCTGGGGTTGGCCGTGTATCAAATTCTTTTGAATTCTCCATTCAACGCACCCAAGACACACCAACCAAAGAACAATTTAGGAGTATATTTATCTTCATCACACTTTACCTATTTAAACACCCCCAATTACTCATCTATTTTATCTTCCATTCTCTGACTATTGCAATTCTATCTTTATCTGTCCTCCTGGAATGCCCCAACATTTAATACTGATAACTTTGGTATTTGTTAAGCACTTACTTGTGCCTAGATATTAGATAATCAGATCAGACACTGTCCCTGCTCACAGTCTTGGGGAGGGAGAACAGGTATTGAGTCCCCATTTCACAGGTGAAGAAACTGAGGCACAGAGAAGTTACATGATTTGTCCAAAGTCCCCCAGAAGCAAATGACAGTTCCAGGATTAGATCCCAGTCCTCTGATTTCCAGGCCCATGCTCTAAGCTTTAGGCTATGCTGCTTCTGGAGAATGATTTGTGAATAATTTGTGAAGTGTTATCTGTGAATATTCTTTTTCTGAGTGGCTCTATATGAGGGCAAAGACTGTTTAGCTTCTGGGTTCATTCCAAAGTGCTTAGGACAGTGATCTGCACCAAACTGGCATCAATGCTTATCACTGACTGTTTGACTGAAACTCATTTCCACACACACCTAAATAATGGGATCCACTCTGTATCTGACTTTGTCTCCTCTCCTTCTCTCCAACAGCAAGATGGGAGAGATCCCACCCACCAGTGCAGACAAGTAGGTCAAGGCCGCCCAAAATGTCTCCCTGCTAAAGGCAGCTCATGCAATCACAGATCAGGCCTCATGGTTTCCTCTTGGGTACAGACCCATTCACTGCTGTGGAAAATGGGGATGAGGAAGAGTTTTTACGAGATGTTCTTCCCCTTGACGCGTTTAGTGCCATTGTTCTTGTCTGTCCGTCTCCCCCGATTAGACTGTAAGCCCGTCAAACGGCAGGGACTGTCTCTATCTGTTGCCGACTTGTTCATCCCAAGCGCTTAGTACAGTGCTCTGCACATAGTAAGCGCTCAATAAATACTATTGAATGAATGAATGAATGAAAGAGTTACCTGTTCCTATCAAGACAGGTGGCTCACGGACCATTCACTACTGGGACCTCATTGATAAATCCATTCCAGCTGTCTGAAAGTTTGTTGATCAGGAAGTATCTTCCAGGGAAGAAACGAAGGCTTGGACCTCTGAGGCTCTGGAACCCAACTTCACCCTTGTACATGTGTTGACAGACAAAGCCTTTTCCATCTCCAAACTCCGTCCAGGAATGGCTGCCGGGACTGCACAGTGCTTGTGCCGACCCTTCCTGCTCCCAACTGCTTGGAGGAGCTCCTTTTTCAGATTACTAAGAAGTAGGATCAGCAGAGTTAGATGATTGCAATGTTGACATTATTGATTAGAAGCAAACCAGTGTTTATAGGAAATTAAGGGACTGGATGAGAATCCTGACACTGACCCTTTTTCCACCTCTAACCCATTAGGCTCTTACTGTGTGTAACCAGCCATGGAAGACAGTAAAATAGCTAGTCATCCCAATGAACTTTACAATATTATGAAGAGAAGAACAATAAAAAATTATAAACTAGACTAGTATGCATTATTCTGAAACTCAGGTGGCCCTGGATTTCAGGGAAACTCCTAAAATCGGTTCTTTCTAATGACAAGAGAATTATTTTTTTCATTTTCCCTTATCCACTTCCCATCATCTCTCTTCTGTCTCTTGCTTCCATAGATCATTTTGCTTTCTGTTTCTCATTTGTTGTCTTCAAAAGTTATCCTTTATCTTTATTTCAAAAGGTGTATGGCATAAAACTATCATAAAAAAGAGAAAAAAATTATACATATAAGTATACCTATTCCCATAAATCTGTATGCACACACACACACACACACACACATACACATATATATCTGTGTGTATATGTATATTTATACTTAGTGCTCAAATAAAATTTACTGAGGAAAACTATACCCATTTTTGCCTGTGTGGATGAAAAGGTCAATAGAAAACCTAGAGTCCTGCCACAATGACCCCATACAAACACTGTCTTTTGTGAGCTGCCATATTGATTGGATTCTTGATTCTGCTTTCACTGACATTTCCTTTCCTCATGACATTTATAAAGCTTTTTGCTGGAAAATGTTGCTCATTTCTTCAGCAGAGCAAACACAGCTGGTCTATAATTTCTTCTATAATTTCTGTATAATTTCTTGTCTACTGTTGCATCCGGTCACTGGGATGCCTAAGAAACAGAATTCACAGTTCTGTTTCTGTAGAATTGAATCTTCACTGTGTGTACAGCTGACACATTATTTGCTTTTCTTTAGGCGTTCCTTCCATCTTTAATTCCAGGCTGATGGGCCTCAGGATAACGACAAGGGACTTCAAAGTTTTCCAATTGATTTTCAATTATACATACCAGCTTTATTCATTTATTTTTGATGGCTTTCATTTCAAGTGTGTCTTCCCCATTAGAATTTGACTTCCTTGTTGACCTGGAATGCGTCACTTGGTTGTTCTGTCATCCCCCTGTGCCTCATACAGTGGGCTGCATGAAATGGATTCTCAAGATTTGAGGAGGGAAGGTGTTCAGGGAAATGCCAAGGTTAGGGGCTTGTAAGGCAGACACCACATCTCTAGGACTCAGCTCTGTGTAAAGGAAATGCCTGTTCCTAGTACAGTGGGTAACACACCAAGTCAGTTCAGTTGGAAAAGTTTCCTGTAGAAGCAGAAGCATGTTTAAACACCTGCATCCAAGTCTCTTGGTGTACATATCATCTCTATATAGAATAAATTCACACACAAACAATTAAGGAGAAAAAAATGGAGAGAGAGAGAGAGAGAGAGACAGTGTGCAAAAGAACATGAAAGAGAAATGAAGTGGAAATGAAGAGATAAAGAGAGAGAGGTACAGGTGCATAGTGGATATTGAAAGCAGAACATATACCTTATTTTTGCTCTTTTACCTGCACTTTTTATTTTGACCTCTGTCCTGCTCTTGCCACATTTTCCCTTTTTCCTCACATCCTTAATCATTAAAAACATCA